>NC_067153.1:37049880-37383630 GCF_903995435.1 Acomys russatus
TGCCCACATGTATGTAGAATGCTTTTTCCCCCAACTCCAACAACAGTGTCTAATTACAATGTTTTCTATGCCTGAATGGTGACTATGGGGCATTTTGACCTCCACTGTAGACAGCTCTCTGAATTAACAGCGTCTCTTGGTCCTCACAGATAGTTAACATGAAGCCTCTGCAGGTTGTGTTTCCCTCTCGAGCGGACCCCGAGAGCCCCATCATCGACTTGGACCTTCACCTGCCTCTGCTCTGCTTCCGACCTGAGAAGGTGTTGCAGGTGTGCGGGCGCCAGGAACATTGGCTTGCTCCGTTGATAGGATTAGACCGCGTTTTACAGTATAGGCCACAGCTTCGGTGCAGCGCAGCACACCTGTCTGCAACCGGCCTTGGCCTTGGTCTTTGTAAACGGAACTCGGGAAGAGGCTAAAAGCAGCCTCTGGTTTGGGGAGAGGGACTTCCCATGGCCAGCCCAAAGCAGCCAGAAGCAACCGGAAGCAAACACTGCTCTTGCTCCCCTAGATCCTGACCTGCATCCTGACGGAACAGCGCATCGTGTTCTTCTCCTCAGACTGGGCTCTGCTGACGCTCGTTGCTGAGTGCTTTGTGGCCTACCTGCACCCCCTGCAATGGCAGCACACCTTTGTGCCCATCCTGTCGGGTCAAATGCTGGACTTTGTCATGGCTCCCACGTCTTTCCTCATGGGGTGTCATCTTGACCACTTCGAAGAAGTCAGAAAGGTTAGAGAGAGAACTCCGGTTGTGGGGGGAAGGAATAAACCCACATGACTCCATCGTGTGGCAGGTAGGAAGTGGCATTTGAAATCGCTCTGCGTCTCCTACACATGCCCCACAGCAGGGAAAAGCAAGGTGCTTGCCCTGGGGTGCGGTGGGGAGGGGGGTGCCCCATTGTTTTGTCTGAAGGCTTCTGCACTCTGGGTACCACACAGCACACATGTGTTTACGCACACAGATGACACACAATGCACTGTGTCTTCTTCCCCTGTGCCATTGGGAATGTGTACACGCTGTGCATTCGTCTTGTTTGTTCTTTCTTCTTTCTTTCTTGGCTTCGGGATGTGTTTGAAATCCAGACCCCTGCAATTCAAAGGGCCAGAGTCTTGTGGTACCTCCCAGCCTTGTTAGGTTCAGAGCAGCGCCTGTGACTTGCAGTACACTTTGAGCAGGGGACAGATATTCGGGCAGTGAAGTGATGTCACTTCCAGCCTCTGCTAATTAGCTCTGTAACCTGGATGAATTAGTCGCTTCCTAAGCCTCTCTCTCTCTCTCTCTCTCTCCATCTGTGAAGGGGCCAGCAATGGTATCCTTGTGGGCAGGGCTCCAAACGACACACAGCTGGCTTGTAGGTGGCCGCTCTGTTGCCACCTCAGCACATTTTCTGCTTTGCTAGTTTGTTTTTTGTTTTTTGGGGTTTTTAAAAAAGATTTTTTTTCTTTCTTTCTTTTTTTTAAAGATTTATTTATTATTATGTATACAGAGCTCTGCCTGCATGCACTCCTGCAATCCAGAAGAGGGCACTAGATCACATTATAGATGGTTGTGAGGCACTGTGTGGTTGCTGGGAATTGAACTGAGGACCTCTGGAAGAACAGACAGTGCTCTTAACCCCTGAGCCAACTCTCCAGCCCCTTAAGACTTATTTTATGTGTGTAGTGCTCTATCTGCATGTACACCTGCATGTCAGAAGAGGGCATCAGATCCCAGTATAGATGGCTGTGAGCCACCATGGGGGTTCTGGGAACTGAATGCAGGACCTCTGGAAGAGCAGCCAAAGAGCTTAACAGCTGGGCTGTCTCGCCAGCCCCACTTTGCTGGTTTTTTATTGTTGTTTATTTGTTTTTGCTTTTTCAAAACAGGGTTCCTCTGTGTAACAGCCCTGGTATCCTGGAACTCATTCTATAGACCAGGCTGGCCTCGAACTCACAGCGATCCACCTGCCTCTGCCTCCCGTGTGCTGGGATTAAAGGCGTGCACCACCACCACTGGTTCCACTTTGCTGTTTTAAATGCATCCACTGAGCTTTGTTAACACTTGGCCTGAACGTACAGTGGGCTGCTCACAGTGTTAGGGCATCTGTGGCTCTGGGTGTTCACTCTCTGTGTGGCTTACACTCATTGAGATAGCAAACTTCTTCCTCTCTTAGCCATCAAAGGACAGCAAGTTTGCCCACCTGGCTACCACAGTGAGGATCAAGCAAGACAAGGAGTAGCGCCTGGCATACTGTAGGTGCTAATTGGGGGGGACAGTGCTTGTTTGTCTGTGATGGTCTCACACTGTTGCCACCCAGGGCGGTCAAGCCTTCTCTGCGTTCCTCCTGCCTTAGTTTCCCCAGTGCTAGCCCTGGGATGTTTTTAAACTGTCATCTGTCATGGGGCCTGGATAGATGAACAAACAGTCAGCTCGAAGATGGCGGACAGATAATGAGGCCATTGCCCTTGGTCTGTGATGGCAGATGGGGACACTGAGGTACTGCCAGCCTCTCCCAGGGTGGCTGCTGGACTTGAGAACAGAGTGGGCAGTCCCATCTCATGCTGTTACTGTTTCTGATCCTGAGGTTCCTGTGGGTGGGAGCCTGGCAGCTCGGTGCTGTCCAGCGTCCACTTACTTCCGGTTACTAATGGCATCCGGTATGTTTTCATGTGTGCATTGGCAGTTCCACAGGGCAGGGAGAATAGCATTGAATTGAGTTTGTTTTGTTTTTGTTTTGTTTTGTTGTGCGTATGAGAGGGGCTGGTGGCATGTGTGTAGAGGTCAGAGGACGACATTTGGAGTCAGTTCTCATTTCCCACTTTGAGGCAGGGTCTTTCCTGTTTCTGGCTCTGTGCTGTGAACTCCAGGCTAGCCGGACAGTGAGCTTCTGTGTAATTCTGTCTCCATCGCCCACCTCACCACAGAAGTGTTGAGATTATAGACGTGTGCTACCACATCTAACTTTTTAATTTTTAAGAAAGACTTATTATTCTAAAGTGTGTGTGTGTGTGTGTGTGTGTGTGTGTGTGTGTGTGTGTATGTGAGAGAGAGAGAGAGAGAGAGAGAGAGAGAGAGAGAGAGAGAGAGAGAGAGAGAGAGGCTTGCTATGTTGCTCAGGCTGGTTCAGAACTCACTGTTGAAGCTCAGGTTGGCCTTGAATTTATGATCCCTCCGACTCAGCCTCTGGAGTTATGGGTTTGTACACACCACCATGTCCTACATTTAACTCCTGTGTTCTGAGCACTTATGTATGACGCCTTCCCTGACAGTCTGCTGTCAGCCTGTGTCAGATTCCTGCCCTCCACACCATTTCCTAGAAGTTTAAAGGAAACCCCGCCTCCTGGCTGTCCTGTTTCTTCCTGGGGGTGGATGGGTGGGCAGGCCTATGTGTTCTTGCCAAAGCCAGTGACTCACTGTGGAAAATAACTCAGGAAAAGGCTGTTCAGACCTCCTCGGGAGGGTTAGAAACCAAGAACCTCAGCCTGTTCTGCCTTGTGGACCAGGACAAAAAAAGGGGGGGGGGGGGGGCAGTACTCTGATGTTTAAAATTGTGTTTCTTTTTTATGTCACTCATGAAAAACCATCTTGTTTGGGCTCTTCAGGCAGGAAGATTCTTTTATCTTCAGACATATTTACTTAGCAATTCCGGTTAGGAATCCTGCAGGAAACTATCTTTGTGATTTACATGTTCTGGAAGATTCTAAGAGCAGCATTTTGGGTTTGTTTGGTGTTCCACTCCTCATGGATAGGATCAGCAGAAAAGAGCTAGTAGGGTCCCTGGAGTACTCGGATCAGGACACTTCTTGTGCACACCTGGTGTTGGCATGGAGCACAACACTGTGTACCTAGCCAGAGGACCCATGTTTGCCCAGTCAGACGTTGGCCCATTACAAGCTGTGTTTGCACACGTTCCACATGCCACCCAAGGGCGGAGGGTCAGGGCTAAAGCAGGAGTGGTGTCTTCTGAGTGTCCCTGTCTCTTTCTGCAGACTTGAGAGTCTTGGGGTCTAGAGCTATGCCCTTACTCATGCTGAGTAGTTGCCGCCACAGATAAGACCTTGTAAGTGCTCCAGTGTGCATAGTTTCAGAAATTCCACCCCTATCCTGAGGCCACTTAGCCTTGTGTTCTGGGCCCTGGGTGGCAGAGCTGGCTGGGCAGCTGAGTGGTACACTGGGCATTGAGTGTGGACTGTGTTCTCGTGGAGTTCTGGAAGGTTCTTTCAAGGCACCATGAAGCACTCCCTATAGTATTTGTCCCAGGGTCGATGGACACTTGATAACCTGCTTGGGGTCTTAACTCAGAGAAGGCCTGTGGTCCATCCACACGTGAACTGCTCAGTTTTCACAAGGAAAGGGATTCTGACCTCTGGCGGCAGTGTCCAGATGATCCTCCGAGAAACTGCCGAGTGACGAGGCACACTGCGTGAGCCCACCCACATGGAGTCTTTAGAGTGGTTAAAGTCATAGGGACCCAAAGTAGAATAGAAGGTGCCACGGCCAAAGGGAGGAAGAGACAGTGAGTTCGCATCAAATGAAGACAGAGTTTCTCTGTTCGGGGACATTGCAGGTTTGGAGACAGGTAGCAGTGAAGGCTGTGGAGTGAGTAGAACTGACACTGTGGTAACACTCACATTGTGGGCATTTTGCTACAATTCTGAGAAGAGAAAGCCACATTTAGTCAGATTTACCCATCGCCAGAACACTTGCGCACTGCACTTCTGTGGAGGACGCACTGAGCAGGGTGACTTGACATCGGTACTATCTCGGTGAATGCAAATACATTTGTAGGTGTTTTTTTGTTTTTTGTTTTTTTAAATAAGGCATGTGCAGACTCAAACTGTGACATTGACCTCTGCCTTCCAGGAAGCTGATGGCTTGGTCCTGATAGACATTGACCACGGGAGTGTCACCTGCTCTAAGTCCTCTGACGATGACGCAGACATCCCTGATGTCCCTCTTCTTCTGGCACAGACCTTCATTCAGAGGTGATGTGAAGTGGAGTGTTTGCGCATGCCTGTGACCTAATTCTGTGTTTGTCGCTTTTCTAATTTCTTATTGTGATGTCTATTTTACATAGTCAGGATTTGGGAATTATTTTTGAATATTTATTTTTTTTTTAGTTTTTTTTTTTTAAAGACAAGGTCACACACACAATGTGGTTCTGGCTGTCCTGGAACTTACTGTGAAGACCAGGCTGGCCTCAAACTCACAGGATCTGCCTGTGTCTGCCTCTTAAGTGGAGTGGCTGGGGTTAAAGGCATGTACTATTATGCCAGTTGTGAATATATTTTTTTTTGAGATAGGGTTTCTCTGTGTAGCCCTGGCTGTCCTGGACTTGATTTTGTAAACCAGGCTGGCCTCAAATTCAGAGATCTGCCTGCCTTTGCCTCCCCGAGTGCTGGGATTACAGGCGTGGGCCACCACGCCCGGCTCATTGTGAATATTTTTGAGAGAAATGATTTGTCTTTATTTTGATCTTGTCAAAATATGAATCATGGCTTAATGGAGTCAAGGGGCTCTGGCACCCCACTCCTCAGTCTATAGCTTCCCAATGCTATAGCCACTGCCTCTGGGTGCTGTGCTGTGCTTTCTGAAGCTCATTCATTTATTCAGTTACTCACTCATTCATTCATTCACTCACTCATTCATTCACTCATTAGATATGTGTAGGACATCATAAAGTGCCCCAATTCAGTTAGTTGTGCACCAGCGATGACAAATCAGTAATGCTGTGACACTCAGGGCAGTTGGCTTGAGGGTGACCTCCTCTCAGTAACTAAACTTCCTTGGCCTGGAGCAAGCTCAGCCAGTGGTCTCCCCAAAGGGCCAGTTCACAGATAATCTAATGCTTTGAGTGCTCTGAGGTCTCTGCCACAGTACAGAGGCTTCCATCCTCGGGAGGGTGGAGGTGCCCCTGCTGGTAAAGCAGGAGGTAGTTGCACTGTGGCATCTATCTTCACTGGCCCTGGTCCCAGGCTGGGCAGGCACCACACACACAGCAGTACCCTGCTCCCTTGGGTTGTACTGCCCCCTGCCCCAGCGGTGGTAGCAGGAGAGATCAGTTCTCATGGCTGCTCCTTCACCTGGTGTGTGGATCTCAGAAGCAAATGCTGAGGTCGGGGGACAGTGAGCAAATGTGACAGGTGGTCTTAAACTTTGTGGTAAATAACCAGGTTGGCCTGTGAGGCCCTGCTGAGGCCAGGGATGTGACTCTATAGGTCTCTGGCTGACTCTAGGGTCTTGCTATGTAGCCCTGGCTGGTCTGAAACGGGCCTTATAGCCAGGGTGGCCTTTATTCCTCACAACCCTGCTTTAGTCTCCTAGTGTTGAGAGCACAGATATGAGCCACCACCCCCAGCTCCTTAGTGGCTCCCCCCAATTCCCCCCAGGACAGGGTTTCTCTGTGTAGCCCTGGCTGTCCTGGGACTCACTCTGTAAATCAGGCTGCCCTTGAACTCAGAGCTCCTCCTCCCCAGTGCTGGGTGCTGGGGATAAAGGTGTGTGCCACCACCGCCTGGCTCCTTGGTTGGTCTTGTTTTTTGTTTTGTTTTGTTTTGTTTTGTTTTTTTCTTGTTCTCAGTACTAGGGGTCACAGCAGCACTTTGTGCGTGTGAGGTGAACGCTCTACTGCTGAGCTACGCCCCCAGCCCTTGTTTATTTTTCAGGCAGGGTTTCACTGTGTAGCCAACTCCCAATCTTCCTATCTCTATTCGTGCGCGCTGAGGCACAGACACGTTCCCTGGGCCCTTGGGACTGGAGGCCTGGGCTGCGAGGCCAGGGCACTGTGCTTGAACACCTGAGCTGGCCTTTCCTGAGCTCTCATGGTGGCCTTGTGGAGATTCCTTTTTTTCCTGGACAGTGTCTGCTAAAATCTGCAACATTTTGAGTGTTGACTCAGGGCCAGAAGGGGAAACTGCTTCACCCGCTGTCATGTGACAGGTCACATTAAACACACAGCTTTATGAGCCAGATGGTGGCGGCACACACCTTTAATCCTAGAACTCAAGAAGCAGAGACTGGCGGATCTCTGAGTTTGAGGCTAGCTCTGGTCTACTCAGGGAGTTCCAGGACAGCCAGGGAGGGCAACTTGGAGAAATCCTATGTAGAAAAGGCAAAAACCAGCAACAAAACCACAGGCTTACTAATATCCTGTTGGGGAAGTGTGTGTCTTGTCGTAAATGGACTCGGTGTTTAGGTTTGGGTCTAGCCCTGAGATGTACAGTTTATGCACAGAGGTGTAGAGGTTCATGTAAGTATTCAGACCCTCACACTGGAGACACCCTTCTCTCCAATTGGGTTTTTAGGGGTGTGGTAGGGCTAGACGCCTGGCCCTTAGCACACACTAGGCCAGCATGCTAGCACCAAGCGACATTCTGCTAAATAAAGCATTTTGGGTAAGGAACACAACCTACATATAGAAGGCCAGCCTGTGTTTTTGTTTTGTTTTGTTTTGTTTTCCATTTCTTTTTTCACTAGGTTTTTACACTTTAAAAAAAATTATACATGGGGTATCTTATTTGCATGTAGGGCATTGGCTCCCTGGGACTGCAGTTGCAGACTGCTGTAAGTCACTGTGTGGGATGCTGGAGACTGAAACTGGGCCCTCTTAACTACTCAGTCATCTCTCCAGCCTGACTTTGGAGTCTTTCAAACTTCTAATGATGGGGGTTGGAGAGATGGCTCAGTGGTTAAGAGCACTGGCTGCTCTTCCAGAGGGCTCCGTTCAATTCCCAGCATCCACATGGCAGCTCACATCTATCTGTAACCCCTGTTTCAGGGGAATCTGACACCCTCATACAGACATACACACAAGCAAAACACCAATACGCATAGAGTTAAAAAAAAAAAAAAACTTTAAAAAATCTTTAAGAAGTAAGACAGATGACAAAGACACAGTAGGGGGCACATGGGAAGTTTGCCCTTCATGACTATGGGAGCTAGGGCCATGGCCATCCTCCTGCAGCCTCCTGGGGGGTGGGGGGGGTTGGGTCAGGCTCCTGAGTGGGTTCTTACCTCCCTCCTGATAACCAAGCTGACCTGGCTGTTTGCTTTGGCGGAAGAATCTAACAATGTTGGCATTGCTTGCTTTTCAGAATCCAAGGGCAGGGGTGTGGAGTTAGGGCTCTGCTGTCGCAGGCCCCTACCCCCACCCCTGGGAATAAACCTGTGAGGTGGAGCATCTTGCAGGGGCTCTGTACAGGAACACTCTTTTATAGACCTGACAGGCCCATGCACTTCTAAGCCTGATTCAGGCCTCCTTAACTGACCTAGAAGGAGGAGTCCATCTGTACACAGATGTTTGGCCAGAGGGACACATGGCAGTGGTCTTTTCTCTCAGATTCTCCTAGAAGGCCTGGGCCACACTGCTCTTCTTGCTCTGCTAATGAGAAGCCTTCTTCTCCGTGGGTGCGGGGCGGGGATCAGGCCCCTTTCTCGGTTGTTCTGGCTCAGTGTGTGTATGGAAGGGAAGGTCAAGTTTCTGCAGGGAGCCGCTTCTTACACCCAGTTGTGCCCAAACAGAAGGCTCAGAAGACACACCACGCTGCAGGCAGTGCCGCTGTGTGGTTCCCGCAGGGGAGTCCCTGCTGTTCTGTTCCTCCTGTACCCTGCTCTGTGCTCTACCAGGTCAAAGTCAGTTTGGTGTTAATGTGCCAATGTCATTAACCCTGTTAGGCAGGGAAGAGCCTGTGAGATCTCACTAGTCAGGTCAGCAGGGCTAGGACACCCACCCAGGGCAGCTTCTCAGGGCGTTAGGAATGAGTCCAAAGTGTACCTGCTCCTTATGGTCGTGTGACTTTGACCCATAGGGGACCCTGCAAGCTCACTGTGCTCATGGCAACGCTGAGGGCACCCAAGAGCCTCTCCTCCACCTCGTCCCCAGGGCCTCCCACTACCATGTGACTTGCTTCTCACAGAGCAGGGTCAGAGCATCTTTTAGGAGCACCCTCCTCCCATATTCATATTCATAGTCATAGTCATAGTCATGGCTTCACCACTTGGGGTCTCTGCTGTCCTTTTATCATCCTCCTGTTCTAAGACTGACTTATCTATTTTCTGTTTCCGCCACTCTCGCATGGCATAAGATCTATGCAGTAAGCTAGGCGTGGTGGCTCACACCTGTAATCCCAGCACTCAGGGAGGCGGAGGCAGGTGGATCTCTGCGAGTTCGAGGCCAGCTTGGTCTATGAAGTGAGTCTGGGATAGCTAAGGCTACACAGAGAAACCCTGTCTCAAAAAAAAAAAAAAAATCTATACAGTAGGGCCTCTGCCTGGTCTACATTAGGCCTGTGCCTGACTTACCATAGGTGCACAAGGAACATCTGTGGAACAAACGTGTGTTACTTCTGCCTGTTTAAAACAGAAGACTCAACCACATGGTGGCTCACAACCATCTATAAAGAGATCTGGTGCCCTCTTCTGTCGTAAAAGCGTGTATGCACCCAGGACAGTGTATACATAACAAACAAACAAACAAACAAACACCCCAAAACAGCACCCTTGCTTGCTGATGCCCAGAGCCTCCTCTTAGGCAAATGTCGTATCCTTGAAATGCTGAGGATTGAGCCCAAGGCCGTATTCCTAAGCCGCTCTCGAAACACAGGCTTGCATAGCCTGGGAAGGCCAGGCCCCAGGCTCAGAGGTGGCTCCGGGTGAGTTTCTCTCTGTCCTTGAGGGACCTGCAGATGAGCCAGTGGCCACTCCGTGCTGGGCCAAGAATGGTGGCACCCAGGACATAAAAAGCAGGACACAGAGTGGCTTCTTTTGATCCTGCCTGGGCAGAAGATGCCGAGAGGCGGCTGACACAGAAAATGCCTGTGTCCTAGAAGGAGGCCTGTTTGAGCCTGAAGCAAGACCTTCCTGTGGTGACATTTGTTGGTGAATAAACTCTTGTAGCTCTGAGTTCTTCAGAGCCTTCTCACATGGTTGACAGGCGTCAGAGCTTCTTAAACTACCCGTCTACCTGGCTTCTGAGCATGTCACACCAGGTACTCAGCTCAGTCTGCTTTTTTTTTTTTTCCTTTCTTTTTAAACCAGAGTCCAGAGCCTCCAGCTGCACCCAGATTTGCACCTGGCCCACCTGAGCTCCAGCACAGACTTGAATGAGGGCCGCGCCCACCGCCGCGCCTGGCAGCAGACTCTCAACTGCAAGATTCAGCATATCACCCTGCAGCTGCTCGTCGGCATCTTCAGGTATTTTAAAGATCACCACAGATCCAGGAGTGGCCTTTGAGCTCATTCCTCAACCTTTCCTCATGACCAGATTAGAGGGTCTAACCCTGCCCCTGCCCAGCACCCTCTCAGCCATGACTGTCTGTCTCTAGCACTGGACACTCGGATGGCTGGGTCCAAGGTGGCTTCCTGGGAGATGGTGCTTGTGTGGCCTGGCAGAGAGCTCAGGGTCAGCCCAGGGAGAGTATGTTCCAGAAGCTGTGAAGAGACAGCTGGGTCATATCCACAGGACCAGAACCCAGATGGTACAACATCCAAGGGGCTCAGGACTCAGGGGTGTGCAGACTTTAGCACTGGGAAGCTCTCTGACATCGCCCGCTGCCTGGTGTGTGGCTGTGCTGCTCAAGCCCCTGGCCAGCGTCAGCTAAGAAGTCAAGTAAAGTTTATATGTGGAACGTGGCATAGTAGAGGAACTTCCAACACGTGTCACTTAAGGAATTATATTGCAGCTTGGGGCCATTTCTTTCTACCAACTCTTTCTTCTGTCACAGCACCCTTTGCCTCTCTTCTCCCAGCATCCATAGCGAAGGAGGCTCTGGCATGCTCTGAAGGGGCGTCTGCTCAGGAGGGGTTGGCACAGAGCCCTGGCTTTCCCAGGACTCTGATTATTTCCAAGGTTTTTTTCTTTATCTACTTTTATGTATATGAATGCTTTGCCTGCATGTACACCTGCAAGCCAGAAGAGGGCACCAGATCACATCGTAGATGATTGTGAGCCACCGTGTGGTTGCTCGGAATTGAACTCAGGACGTCTGGAGGAGCAGTCAGTGCTCTTAACCTCTGAGCCATCTCTCCAGCCCTCCAAACTTCAACAGCCTTGTCTTTTTGATATCTTCACTTACATAAAGCAAACTTATTAGGGAGAAAATGAGGTAGTATGCCAGAGAGAGATTGTATTGTTTCATTGTTTAAAGCAGGGTCCTGGGTGTGCTTCTTTTTTATTCTTGGGAGAAAAAAAAGTTTATGGATAAGGTGGTTGAGTGTCTTTTATTTTATTTTATTTTATATTTTATTTTATTTTTTAAACAACAATAAAATACTTTATAACAGGTGGTGCAAGCCTGTGATCCCAGAACTTGGGAAGGAGGAGGCAGAGGTAAGAAGATCAGTAGTGCGAGGCAGTTCTCACACTCGAGGGTTGAGCTACGTGAGGCTATCCCCCTGCCCCAGACAAAACAACAGAAGAAAATAAGATTCCAGGCTGTAAAACTCTGCACCCCTAGATGAATGCATCTTCACTCACCATGGAAGGAAGACAGCAGGCACATCACCCGGGCCATGCCCAGCAGGCCGTGGAGTCTTTATAGCATGTCCCTGTAGCTTGGGGAGACTGTGAACTTATGAGACAGGTTATGGAGTGCAAGAGGGGCTTGTCTGGACAGAGTGGTGGCTGATGTTGTTGGCAGCATTTACATGCCCTCTTACCTCCAAATTGACCTCTGAGCCCAGTGGCTTTTGTAGCATGATAGCAGATGGTTGAGTCTTAAATGTCATAAAGAGCCGAGGTCCGAGGAGGCAGTGGCGGCCGCAGCACTGTCTCCCAGCTTCTTCCTAGTTGAAGGAGTGATGGCGGCCGTACAGTATAGGATACAGGAAGCTGTGAAGAGTGTATTTCTCAGCATCGTCCTGCTGCCAGACGGCGGGCATGCTTGAGCGTTGTGGCGGTTCAGCACATGGCCACATTCTCTTCACTAGGGAAGTGAAGAATCACTTGAATTATGAGCACCGAGTCTTCAACAGCGAGGAGTTTCTGAAGACGAGAGCGGCTGGGGACCAGCAGTTCTACAAGCAGGTGAGAGGGATGGGGCTGGGCCGGCCCCACTCACTTACTCCTCTGTGTTGGAACATTTCTCAACGAAAGGCTTTTTGTGATCTAGTCATGTTGTATCAATTGTATTCGCTTTTTCAGAAAGTTTGGTTTTTTTTGTCTAGTTTCCATGCCTTGGTCGCCTCATGTTTAAGTTAGCTTTAGAGTATACTGTATATTAATTAAGTAAGAGACACACTATTAAGCATGCAGTTTGGTGGATGTGGCACAAGCTCATACCTGGGTGACCATGCTCTCAGTCAGGGCATCAGTCCCCTCTCGGTGTCACTATCTTCCAGCGTAGGCAGCCTTTGCTCTGTGGGTGAGGGAACTATGGCCCTTTGAGAGTTTCTTGTCATCACCATGATAGTCTGAGCACTGCTGGTTCTTTCTTTCTCTCAGGGAGACTGACCTTAGCTGTGTCTTGGTTGTTTCCTTGACAGTAGCCTAGGTTTAAGGTGGAGCCCACTGTTTCTGCCCAATGACTTGTCTGTGCATCATACAAAATGCACAGGGCTTTGATCTAGCAGGCAGCCCTATGGACCCCTACGGGTTTGTTTTGACATCTCTGAGGTAGGAAGGACCACCTGTCTCCAGGGTATCTATTAGCTTAAGCTATCCGCTGGGTAACATGTAATGGTGTGACCTCCTACATGGTTCTGTGTGCCTCTCCTCTCCATTCCTGTCCTGTGAACCTCCTGGTGTCCCCTGCTGTCTTACAGTAGTAACCCGGGTCCGTCTGTAGACCACCTGGGACAGGGCTGTCTACAGCTCTGGGTTCTTTTGCTATACAGGGTGCTGCTACCTGTTTCTCTTCTGGATCTTCCTACAGTGTTTGCCTTTGGGTTCCTGGCTGACCTACACCCTCCCATGTGGATCTGGGCACCTTTTAGCCCCCCCTCTTTCCTGCCTTTATTGGGGGGAGGGTAGCTTGTAGTCTGGGAGCTTCCTTGCCATACTGTTTACATACATATCCAGGTGGAAACAATTGCTGTGCTGGGGAGTTCCCTGTGGGGTCAGGGCCCCAGGGCTGCCTGGTTCCTGAGCCAGGCTGAGGCAGTCTATGAACCAGGCAGAGCCAGACTGAGTGCTGTGGAGTGTCCAGAGGTCCCTGGGGTGAGGGGCACATACACTACACTCACAGATGCCCTAGAGGCCAGATGGTCTAGGCTTTTTTTTTTAACTTTTGTGTTTTTCTAGGTTCAGGTGACAAATCTCTGAGTACCTAAGAACCGATTGCCAACCTAGAGAGACACCTCAGTGGTTAAGATACTATACTATTCTTCTTGTAGGTTCAGTTTCCAGCACCCACCTTGGGTGACTGACATTATAATCTCAGCTATGGGGGCTCGGACCCCTCTGGCCTCTGCAGGTACCCACAGACACATTGTTAAAAATAATAAAAAGAACCAGTTGTGAAGGTCCCTGTTTTCACAGACCCCTGCCCAGAGGAGCCTGGGCAGGAGAGATCACGCCTCAGGGGGACTGCTGTAGGTGTGGCTGGAGGCCGGAACACCATGCGCACAGTATGACAGCCTTTCTCACATGCAGGCTTTGGATACCTACATGTTCCACTCCTTTCTGAAGGCCCGACTCAATGGTAGGATGGACGCCTTTGCTCGGATGGACCTCGACACCCAGTCTGAGGAGGACAGGTACCTCTGTTCTGTTTTTTGTTTGTTTGGTTTGTTTTTTGTTGTAGTTGTTGTTGTTGTTGTTTTTCAAGACAGGGTTTCTCTGTGTAGCCTTGGCTGTCCTGGACTCACTTTGTAGACCAGGCTGGCCTTGAACTCACAGCCATCCGCCTGCCTCTGCCTCCCGAGTGCTGGGATTAAAGGTGTGCGCTGCCACCACCCAGCTGGTACCTCTGTTCTATCTACCCTCTTTGGGGATGGAGGGCTTATGTGTCACAGTTCTATTTGGACATACAAATGACCAGTTCAGCAGGATATTGAGCAATTCACTGTTCTGTGGGGACAGGCTTTGTGTGCCTAGCCTGGCATCATGTACCACACCTGGATATCTGCCCATCTTCACTTTCTCCTTAGGTTTCCTATTCAAGAAGCCTATTTTTCTCCTGCCTAACCTGTGGCTGCGTCCTGTTCATCTCTAAGATTGTGGGCTCTCTGAGACCCTCTGTCCTTTACTCTTGAGCCACTTGAGGCTGGACTTAGTGACAAGTTCTTTTTTTTTTAATAATTTTTTCTCACAATATATTCTTTTTTTGGTAAAGATTTATTTATTATTATGTATACAGTGTTGTCTGCACATACATCTGCAGGCCAGAAGAGGGCATCAGATTACATTACAGATGGTTGTGAGCCACCATGTGGTTGCTGGGAATTGAACTCAGGACCTTTGGAAAAGCAGGCGGTGCCCTTAACCACTGAGCCATCTCTCCAGCCCCCTTAGTGGCAAGTTCTTACCACCCTGTGTGTGGCTCTCGGCCTGCTCATCACTCCGGATGCGGTGGGTAGTGGAGGCTAACACTTTCTTCTTTGGGCCAATGAAGTAAGCTTCTGCTTTTCCCCAGGGTAGACAGGATGCTTATAAGTCCAAGGAGACCTACTGTGGAGAAGATGGCCTCTAGGAAAGCCTCCCCCCTGCACATCACCCACAGGCGCATGGTGGTCAGCATGCCCAACCTGCAGGACATCTCCCTGCCCGAGCTGCCACCCAGAAACTCGTCGCTTCGGATAATGGACACCTCAAGCTGCAAAAGCAGCAGCCCAGGTGAGGAGGGCTACCCTCCAGTGTCTATCCTCCCAACACTTCACCTGGTAAATCACAGCCTGCTTCAGAGGGAGGTGGCGCAGGCCTTTAATCCCAGCACTCGGGAGGCAGAGGCAGTGGAACTCTGTAAGTTTGAGGCCAGCCTGGTCTACAAAGTGAGTCCAGGACAACCAAGGCTACACGGAGAAACCCTGTCTCAAAAAAAAACAAAAAAAAAAAAAAAAAAAAAAAAAAGAAAAGGAAAGAAAAAGAAAAAAACTGTGCTTAAAAATGTAAACTATTTCGGCCAGGCATGGTGGCCAACGCCTTTAATCCTAGTGACTCGGGAGGCTGGGGCAGTGTTGGTGCTTGTGAGTTCAGGGCCAGCCTGGGTTTCAAGCTGAGTGTGTGAGTGTGGTCATTGTGAGACTGACTGAGATCCTGCCTCCAGAAAAATAGGGGGAAAAAACCCCAAACACTATTTTTTTTAAATTGTTTTGTGTCCATGTGCTCCCCCTTCACCTGTTGGTGTGTGTGCGTACATGTTGTGCATATAGTACATGTCTATATTTGCAGATGTGTGGTGGGATGCTCCTGGCTGGGCACCACACCCTCCCTAATGGGTGCAGTTAGGTATTTATGAGCCATGCTGTATTTCTGCATAAACTTCCCAAAGCTCGCTTATCCTGTTCTGCGTTACATCATTTACTTGTACTGTGAACCCCGCTGAGTCCTTAGCAGGTGAGAGAGACTGTGAGGGGCCAGGGCCCCTTGATGGCTGCTGCCCGTAGCTCAGGCTGCAGGCATCCCCAGGAAGCTGAAGGTCCCTGGAGAGTTTCTAGCTGGAGAGACAGTATGCAAATAAAAAAACATTTCAGAGCTCAAAGCATTAGGAGGCAACCACTTCCTGGTTGTGTGATTTCTCAAGCAGACCAGTTCCTTTTCCGGGCTTGGCAGGTGTGTGCGACACTCACTCTGGGACACAGCCTGCCTTTTCTGTCTTCATCTGAAGCTCCTCGACCATTGCAGGCGCCACCCTGCAGGCGCCACCCTCCGTAGCCAGGGCACCACCTCCGGCATTGGCATGGATGGCCTGGCTACTGGCTCTGGTCTCCTGTCCCAAGGAAGCTCCTAGGAGGAGGGGGACTCAACTCCTGGTCAGTGTTTAGTCTCCAGTAGGCTCAGGTCATGCTTTGGAAGGCCCTGTGGCACTACAAGCTCTGGTCTTGTCAGTCCTGTTTTGCATCTATGCAGTGGGATTGCTGTGCTACCACTGCCCAGGAGCACTGTTAAGGTGACAAAGGCTCCCGAAGGCGGAGTCCTACTTGGCAGCTATCTCTTGGCTCAGGCTATTAGCTTGACCCACAGAGACCCAGACCCAGCATTTTCACTTAATATTCATAGTTTCAAAACCCTAACTGTCGCATGGAAACTATTTACTGTTACTCTGGGAACAAAATGGGCCCTTCTTTACCCCTGGGCTATGAGGAATGCCCTAGAAGAGGCACGTTGTTTCTTGTCCAAGGCACACAGTGCTGCCCTCACAGTGACATGTTATGTGCCTCTCTGCTTTTCCCAAGACCATGCTAATTACATGCGTCTTCACTTTGATTTTTTTTTTTTTTCCAGTTCTCAAAATGACTCCTAAGTCAACATATACCTTCAAGATCCCTGAGATCCACTTCCCGCTGGTGAGCCAGTGTGTTCAGGCATACTACACGGACCTCGTCACCCTTCTGAGCAAGGCCATGGGCTTGCTGGGCCCTGGTGACTCTCTGCTCCTAGCCAGGTACTTCTACCTGCGTGGTCTTATCCATCTGATGCAGGGACAACTGCTGAGTGCCCTCTTGGACTTCCAGAGCCTGTATAAGACTGACATAGGGATCTTCCCGGCTGACCTTGTCAAGAGGATGGTGGAGTCCATGTCAGTCTCCGAGTGGGCCCAGGCTGAGCGGACGCCTGAGCTTAAGCGGCTCATCACAGAGGTCCTGGATAAGCCCGGCGAAGCCCCCAAGGCTGATGATGCAGTGAAGAACTTTGAACTGCCCAAGAAGCACATGCAACTGAATGACTTTGTGAAGCGGATCCAGGAGTCAGGGATCGTGAAGGATGCCGCCATCATCCACCGCCTGTTTGATGCACTGACTGTGGGTAAGAGGACCCTCACAGCACCCTGGGCACTGATGTCCTCTGTGTCTGCAGGTCTATAGCTAACAGTTCAACCTCCTAAAGGTTCAGAGTATTGAAAAAGATCTGTGTCAAGCCGGGCGGTGGTGGCGCATGCCTTTAATCTCAGCCCTTTGGAGGCAGAGGCAGCCTGGTCTATAGAGCGAGTTCCAGGACAGCCAGAGCAGACAGAGAAACCTTGTCTTAAGCAAACAAACAGCTGTGTCCTCACCAAACATGGACAGCCATTTTTTCTTGTTACTCTTTCCTAAGCCAGGACGACGACAATGACAACTACTACTTCTTCTTCTCCTCCTCCTCTTCCTCCTCCTCCTTTTTAAAAAGAGATTTGTTTTATGTATATGAGTGCTCTGTTTTCATGCATGCCAGAAGATGGAATCAGATTCCCTTTATAGATAGTTCTGAGTCAACATGTGGTTGCTGGGAATTGAACTCAGGACCTCTGGAAGAGCAGCCAGTGCTCTTAACCACTGAGCCATCTCTCCAGCGCCAAGCCTAGGTTTCTTAAACTTGTACTCATGACCACTTTCACCCAAGAATCTTCCATGAGACCCAGGTAAGTAAGAATAAGCGCAAAGCAAACACTTAACTGATAATAAAACATAAAGAAGTGTATTTTTAATTATGTTGTATACAATATAATATTACCATTGATTAAAGGGAAGAGCAAGCCTGACATGTAGCTTAATTGGCAGAGTGCCTGCCTAGCATGTTTGAATGCCTGGCTTCAACCCCAGCCCCTATAATAAACCAGGCATAGTGGCTCACAGCTGAAATCTAGCATTAGAAAGGAAGAGATGTGAGGATCAGAGGGTCAGAGTTATTCTCAGTTACATAACACATTTGACACCGCCCCCGCCCCCCCCCCCCGCCCCCCGACGCCTGCAGGCTGTCTGGAACTGTCTTAAAAATCTATTAAAAGAAAAAGAAAGACGGAAGCAAATCTCCCAAGTAATGAGATAAATGTATTTATTTTTACATTTTTACATAGAAAGTTAAATATTTTAATTGAATTTATTTATTCTTATTTTGTGTGCATTGGTGTTTTGCCTGCATGTCTGTTTGTGTGAGGGCATTGGATGCCTTGGAACTGGAGTTACAGACACTTGTGAGCTGTCCTGTGGGTGCTGGGAATTGAACCTGGGTCCTCTGGGAGAGCAGTCAGTGCTCTTAACTACTGAGCTATCTCTCCAGCTCCCCTATCCCCATTTTTTTGGAGACAGAGTCTTGCTAATACCTCTGTCTGTCCTGGAACTCACTATGTAGACCAGGCTGGCCTCAAACTCAAGAAATCCACCTGTCTCTGTCTCTTGAATCCTGGGATTAAAGGCGTGTGCCATGATGCCTGGCCAAGAATTAAATCTTGAAGATGAGCATTGTGGCTTGTTGAAAAATTATTTGATAATAATTCATATGATTATTAAATGTAGCGGTTATTATTTAACCCACTACTATTGAAATAAATGACACAGAAACCTGTTAGAGTTTCAATATGCCTTAAACATCAGGTCTAGGCAGATCTTAACCCCCTAAGCTGTTATCTCCCAGCCACATATCCCATCTAATATTCCCATAAATACTTGCACACGCTCCACTTGAGCTGTTTCTCTCCATCATGCCAGTAGTCAGAGCAAGCTCCTCCTGGCCTTCTTGTTCATGCTAACCCATGGCACCCTGGTCCTCTCTCCTTCCTTCCTCCTTCCCATCCCATGATCCTTCTTCTGCTCTACAAGCTCCGCCTACCCCTCTTCTGCCTAACCCAGGTTAGCCAATTTTATTGGCCAATCAGGAATAACTTGGGAGGCAAGGTTACACAGCATCACGGTGGTGTATGTGAGCATTTGCTCTTAGAACAGTAAAGCTCTCAGGGATAAGCAATTAACACTTGAATACATGGTAGCTTCAGATCAACCACAACTGTGGCTCATGTCTGCAGTCTTGGCACTTGGAAAACTGAGTTCAAGGCCAGTCTAGACAACATGGAGAGGTCTAAGTCAGCCTGGGCTACATACAGAGTAAGACCCTGTCTTAAAAGACAAATAAATAAATAAATAAATAAATAAATGCCAGGCATAGTGGTGCATACCTTTAATCCCAGCATGCCGGAGGCAGAGACAGGTGGATTCCTGTGAGTTTGAGGCCAGCCAGGGGGGAAAAAAGGGGAAAAAAAAATCTGATTCTGAGGGCATAGCCCATCTTCAGTGTTTTTCAAAGTTAATATTTTGATTTTGTAATCATCAATGTTCAGACTTCCACTTTTGCACAAATACTTAGTAAAAGTGGTAGATGTCTGCTTAGGTTAGTTTCAGAAATTATTTGAAATCCCATCCTCATTCCAAGCCACAATTCACTTAATGCTTTTCTTTAAATCAGCAACTCAAGTTTAAGCCAGCAACTCAAGCTGAAAGCAGCAATTTTAAGGTAAAATATCCTAAGACAACGCAATGCGAACGAAGCTGTACCGGTTTGCTATTTACTACATGTTGAGTAATGACAGGAAGAAGATATTGGAAGTCTCCCCTTTCTATAATTACAGCCACGTGTGTCTGGAAGAGCAGGAAATGCCCCATGTTGGAGAGATTATCACTCATAACGCCTAGAAGCTTCAAGTCCCAGTTACTGTTTTGGGCAACTTTTGCTGGTATGACATGATTGTATGTGCAGCGTGAAGCACACATGTGTTCAGACCCAGGCGGCAGGTGAAGGTGCCTGGTGCAGCACAGCTGAGTTCTGTGCAAGGCTGGCTGTCTCTGCCCATGTATCTGACCCAGTCACTGCACTGACCACACAGCCGTGGCTCAACTGACGCATTCTTGCACACACAGAAGCACAGAGGAGGCAGTGTGCCAGATGCCAGGGCAGCCCACCTGATTAAGGGGGCCTTGGCACTCCCTTTACCACAAGGCCTTTGTTTGTTGGGTTTGGCTTTGCTCCGTGTCCCCAATGAAGTGCCATTCCCAACCCAGCTCTGCTTAAAATCTCTGATGACAAGATGTCTCTCGATAGCACGCAGGCAACCTTTTACACTCATGGACCGTGTCCTGCCATCTGTGAATTTGCAGTCCTGTTTTATTTCTCCCCAATCCATGTTCCCTGCACTGACACATGCAGCTGCTCTGTCTGCTGGCCATGTGGAGGAAACCACTCATCAAGAGGTGTCTGGTGACTTCGCCTTTCCTGACACCTGTCCCTAGAGTCCATGCGGGCTGCTCCCTCAGCTTAGGGCCAGAAGCTTGGTTGAGCTGAGTGCCAGCTCCCTGGCTGTGTGCTACCCCACCTGTGAGGCATCTGCTGTCCACTGCCTGCTAGTATGTGCCTTACTGTCACCGTGGTCTTCCTGTCTTATGTGAGCTGGTATTGGCCAGCTGCTGTCCTCATCCCTCTGTTCTGACTCTGGCTTCTTTCTGTGAGCCGTAATCCCAGGCTCTCCCTGTGTTGTATGCTGGGGCAGATCTCTCTGCTGCTGACTTGTGAGTGGGCTTTCTGTGCTCCGGACATCTTTTCCTCGCCAGGTGTCCCCTGGCAGTTGAGTGAGCACTGCGGAGCATGGGTGGGCTTGGCCGTGTCTGTGTCCTGCTGCAGGAAGGCTTGAGCCTCTGTGCTTTTCCTACCTGCTGAAGCGCTTGAGCTTTGAGCTCACTGGACTCTGCTGGCCAGTCAAGTCTAGTCAGCCAGTCCACAGTTCCTCCTCCACAGAATCCACCAACTGCCGATAGAAAATATTTGGAGAATGAAATGTGCTTTCTATAGACCAAGTGCTAATATTTTTCTTGTCATCATTCCCAAAGCAATAAACTCGAACTTCCATGGTGTTGGGCACACAACTCTGAAAGGACTTAGAGCACATGGGAGGGTGTACAGGTTTGTGTTAACACCATGTCACTTATAGAGGCGACTTGATGTCCACATTTCCTGAGGAATGACTGTTTTGGATACGATAGATGGAAATGGTGGGCCACCTGTCCCAGTAAATCACTTACTGTTCAGGCTTCTGTGGGATAGCCTGCACTGCTTGAGAGTCAGGGGGTGAAGACCACTATGTGCATTCACAGGAAGACCCCAAAGGGCCTGTGGGCACACTTTTCCTGTTCCCACTGTGTGAGCTCATGTGGACATGAACATCCTAAGGGTCTGCTGCACACTGGGGATTCATAGCGCAGTAGCCTAAAATGGAGTGTTCAGAGCCATAGGGTTATTTTTCTTACCGGTAGCAGGCTGAGATGTCTGGTGGTGCCTCTGTCTCCTCCAAAGCCCTGGTATGACCTGGTCACCTAGTTACTCAGTGGCTGGTGGACCCTGCCTTAGGAGGAGCGCCTGCCTCTCGGCTTCTTCCTCTGCAAGTGGTAGTGTGTGACATCGCCACCTTGTGGCCAGAGAGGGCAGGGCAGTGAGTTAGCAGCACCTAGCCAGCGAGGAGCTGCCAGTGGCTCCTTAGGTGGTGGGGAAGTGCCCAGGAAGAGTGGTATCCACAGCTTGCTGGGGTGCTGGCTGCAAGTGGGAGCACGTGAGCCCCTCACCTCCAAGGACACGCGACTTGTCTGTAAGAGAACATTTTGGGTGCCGGCTGCAAAGGCCGTACTGTGTACAGCTCTGATGACGGCTGTGGTATGGCTGCCCAGAGGGTGTATCCTGAGGGGTGTACACAGAGGATCCCCGGGTCTCTCACTCTCTTAAGCAACGGTATGGCTCGCCACTCCTTGCCTTTACCTTCTCTGTTCTGTTTTCTGGGCTCTTCCTGCACCCCGTGTACCTGAAAGCCTGTCATATGTGATGTCTGGTGGGACTAACATGTGTTTAGGATTCAAGCTCAGTCAGCCTGGGGCCTTGCTGAGCTGCAGAAGGCAGTGTTTGTGAAGTGGCGGGGGAGGACTCCAGCAAGGGATGTCTATGAAGCTGTCAATCAACTCCCTGCCCAGTGTAAGAGAATTCAGAGGCTTGTCCCATGCACGAGATCACTCCCTTTTCTGTTACTTGTCTTCTTCAGTCACTTTGTGCTAAGCATTATACAGACGGGGGCGCCATACTCCTGTCCCAGGTAAAATTATTTTCTCATTGGATCCAGTGGCTGCGAAGCTTACATGGGGTTTAAGGTGTAGTTCAGTGGAAGAATACTTGCCTAGCATGGGAAAGGCTCTGGGTTCAACCCCAATGTCTATAAAAGAAGAGGAAGAGAATTTAAAACACGTATTATTCAACTACCTTGGATGATAGAGCAGAAAGAAAAAGAATTTGAGATGGCGCCACCTGGTGGAGGTTTCCATGCGTACAGTCTGGTGCTACCTGACTGCTTGTCGACAGTCCTTCCTGTTGGGCCTCCTTCCTGCGGCCTCAGTTGCCCTTGTTATTTGGAAATTTCCTCTGGAACCTTTCACATCCTCCACAGCCTGCACATGACTGTCCCCTTACATATGGCTGTGTGCTTACCTACCACACTGTGGCAGCCAAACAGACGTGCCAGACAATTGTCACCATGGCACCGTTACCGTGTGGGAACAAAGATGTGAACCCAGTGGGATTTTGTCCATCTCAGACCTGGACCTCTGAAGTCTGGGCACAGGGAGATGCAGGTTCTGTCTAAGCAGGGACCAGCTGCCCCCCGGGAAGGGTTTCTTCTTACTTCTGTTTCCTAGTTTGTACGCAAGCCTGATGAGTGTGCCTGCAACAGACTCTGGCTGCCATGCTCAGCGGGCATTCTCTGTGGCACCATGGAGGGTGGGTGCTGGTGTGTGCTGGTTGGAGTCACTGGTGTCCTGAGGGAATTTTAAGTGCAGATGGTGGATTGTGCAGCTAGGATGACCTGCATTGTCAGGGAAGGATGTTTGCCCGGGTGTTGAGGGAAGAGGAGGGTTTTTCTGGTTTGATGGTTAGGAGGAGCCTGTACAGATGCACATAACAGCATTGCCCGTTTGGGGGCAGTGCTTGGTATGGCTGGGGTGTGGGTGTGAAAGGGAAGAGGATAAAAGAAATATATTAAAAAATTTTTTTAATGTAAAAAATTTAAAAAATTAAAAATAAAAAATAAAAAAATTTAAAAATTAAAAATAAATTTAAAAAAAAAAAAAGAAAGAAAGGGAAGAGGGGACAGTCTGGGGGAACTTGAGGACTGGTCTGGTTGAGCAGTCCGGAGAGGTTTGAATGAGGAGCAGGAAGGTCCACTTGTGCTTTAGGAAAGTGATGGTGGGGGCTGAGAAAAGCAGCCCAGTGGCAGGGTTTGGTCTGATGCAGGATAGAGAGCAACAGCGAGGCTCAGGACCCAGCTGAGTGCAGGTGAGGGCTGTATCCCAGAGGAAAGCAGCTCACGAACAGAGGGAGGTCAGATGCCAGGCAAAGTGGAGGGTGCCTATAATCTCAGCACACAGGAGGCTGAGACAGCAGGACCAGAGGATTGGTGCTCCGTGGGTTCCAGGCCAGCCTCAGAAACAGTACAACTTTGTCTCAAAAGAAGTGCCTTTGTTGCAGTTCTTGTGACTGCATGTGGTGGGTCAGATGGCCATCCCTCTATGGGCTAGAAGGGACAGATGGCCGCTACTTAAATCTGCCCCACAAGCTGGGGCAGGCAAAGGCCTTCCGGTGAAACCATCCAGAGAGCCCTGGGCACTAGTGCCACCTGCTGCCCGGCCTGGGTAGTGCGTGCTTCCTTAAAGTGCTTTGTGCCTGAGTCCAGATATTTCTTCTCCTTAAACTCAGGACGTGAGAAACAGATTGACCCCGAAACATTCAGAGATTTCTACACGTGCTGGAAGGAGACGGAAGCAGAGGCGCAGGAGGTCAGCCTGCCCGCCCTGCTGATGGACCATCTGGATAAGAATGAGTGCGTGTACAAGCTGTCCAGCTCCGTGAAGACCAACCGCGGAGTGGGCAAGATTGCCATGACCCAGAAGCGCTTGTTCTTGCTTCCTGAGGGACGGCCTGGCTATGTGGAGATTGCCACCTTCAGGAACATAGAGGTGAGACTGCCCGGTGTCAGATGCGGTCATTCTCCAAGCTGCTGTTCGTCCTCTGGCGCCTTCAGTACCACCACGTGCCTTCCTGTGCTCCAGCTCGCGCTCAAGTGAGGGTGATGTGGCACCCCTGGGGCAGGATTATGGTGGGCAGGAGGGCAGTATTCTTTACCTGATTCCACTGCAGTGGCCATGTTTGGAGGTACAAGGTAAGGCTGGCTGTGACTTTTCCACCATAGAAGAAGGGCGGCTAGGAGTAAGTTCATCTCCAAGAGATGGCTGTGTGCTGACCATTGAGCCACCCTGTCCCAGAGTCTACTTGTTTCTTGGCACATGCTGTTGTTTTTAAAATCAATTTTCACTATATACATATAAAAATTTCAATTATATATATATTTTTATATATTATATATATATATATATTTTTTTTTTTTGAATTATTTTCTTGAGACAGGGTCTTGCTATGTAGCCCAGACTGGATTTGAGCGTGCAGTCTTCCTCCCTCAGCATCCTGAAGGTGCTACCACCTTTGATCGTATCTTATTTTCCTTTTGGCTTTTTGAGACAATGTCTCTCTATGGAACCTGGGCTGCCCTGGAACTGTGTAGTGTGCTCATAAGACATCCACCTGCTTCTGCCTCAGAGTGCGGAGATTAAAGGCATGGGCCACCATGCCCAGCCACACGTTATATTACTCCAGAAATGGAGGTCTGAGTCACGTGTGTTGGTGTGTATCTGTAATCCTAGCACTCAGGAGTCAGGGGCAGGAGGATTATTCCACAAACTTGAGGCCAGTGTGGGTCTCAAAACAAAACAAAACAGCAGTGAGTTGGGACCCTGATGTTCTTATTTTGTGCCTTATGGTTACCATTACTGTCTCAATTCTGGCCTGGAGGAGGCAAATGGAGGGTGTCAAGTGTTCTCAACTATGGGGAGAGTCACAGCAGGAACGAGGACCAAGACCAGTGGCCACTGGGATGCCCACAAAGCCCACAGCTGTAGTCCCTGCTGATTTCGCTGGCTGGCTCTAGAAGGCCTCAGAGAAACGTGAAAGGCTGCAAGGGGCTCACAGGCTCAACCCTGTGGCCAAATTTGCCCTCCGCAGCACTTTCAGGCCACTTCTTCCCTCCTGCCGTCAACGCGTGCACCCTCCCTATGATCTCATGCTATCCTTGTCTCACAGGAAGTCAGAAACACCACAGTGGCATTTCTCCTCCTGAAGATACCTACATTAAAGATCAAGACAGAGTCCAAGAAGGAAGTCTTCGAGGCTAACCTCAAGTCTGAGTGTGACCTCTGGCACCTGATGGTGAAGGAGATGTGGGCCGGGAAGAAGCTGGCAGATGACCACAAGGTCTGAGGCGAGGGGGAGGGTACTCCTGTGGGCACGGGTGGCACCAGGTCCTGTAGGGGGCATCCAGAGCTTGCAGCATTGACACCAGGCACAAGAACTATGCTGCCTGCAGGGACACAGAGGCTATTGTGGCACTGCGAGCCCACCTGAGACCATGTGGTCTTTGGGGTATAGGAGCACACGAAGGCTGCAGCTGAGGCGTACTCAGTGTCCCTGTGTGTACACTCAGTTCTGGTGTCTTCCCAGTCAGTGGGGGAGGTGGTCATATTGTCTAAAGGGCAAGGAAACCTATGTGTCAAGCAAGCCAGGTGTGGTGGCATGTCCCCGTTATGCCAGGACTCAGGCGGGTAAGCTGGGAGCGTCTGGAGTTTGAGGACAGCCTGGACTGTAGAGCAAAACCATCTCAAACAGTCCCGTAACCAAACCAAACCAAAGGGACCAAGGCCACTATTAGAGAACTCACATAGAGGACCTATTCACAAGGGTATGCAGGGAGTTATAGCATCACCAGGCACCAGAGAAACGCAGGTGACAATGGCGCCTATCTTGTGGCACATCTTAGAAGGAACAGGTTGCCTGGTGGCAGGCTAGGAGGACACACACATGTGATAGGTTCTGAGTTCTGGCCTAGCCGTTCAGTTCCAAACCCACTGTGATATGCAGATTACATGTGCAAGGGCGGAGGCCCATGGTGGGACTGTCCCCACACCCACCATTGGGTCTATGAGATGTCCTGGGCTGTCTTAGTGTAGACAGGGCAGGGATGGGGAGTCATGAGTGCCTGCCTGGCTGCCTGCCTTTAGAGAAGATTATGTGTTGGATCCAGGAGTCATTCATCACAACTTAGAGTAACTCAGAGGAAGAGATTGCAGGATGCAAACTCCAAACTCCTCACCCATTCAGACTCCTCACGTTGCCTTGATGAATGCACTGTGAGAAGTGCCATTTTCCTCACAGAGGCAAAATCAGGAGACTTTCAGGATTCAGGTTCAGTTGACGCACACCGCCATCTGTCCTAGGACCCACAGTATGTCCAGCAAGCACTGACCAATGTTTTGCTAATGGATGCCGTGGTTGGCACACTGCAGTCACCTAATGCCATTTACGCTGCCTCCAAGCTGGCCTACTTTGACAAGATGAAGAATAAAAGTAAGTTCTGTGCTCGGCCATGCTTCTGTGGCAAGCCGCTGTCTCTAGCATCTCTTCTAGCTGGCACTTATCAGTTAGAACCCACCTAGACTTTCTTGCTTTCTCTTCTGGTTTTATTTTTTTGTCGGGGGGAGGGTAAGATGGGGTGGGGTGGGAACTTGCTGTATAGATCACTTGAACTCAGACTCATGCTCCTTAATGCCTCGGTCTCCTGAATGCTGGGACTGCACACCCAGCTATCTTTTTTTTTTAATCACCATTTTGTGTGTGTGTGTGTGTGTGTGTGTGTGTGTGTGATGTGTGGGCACATATGCCAGGCCATGTGTGTGGAGGTCAGAGGACAACTTGCTGGAGTCGGTTCTCTCCTTCCACAATGTGGGCCTCAGGATCGAATTCAGATGATCGAGAACAATTACCGCCATTGCACTTTCATTTGCTTTTTTTATTGCTTGTTTGAGACAGGGAATTGTTCTAACATAGGCTATCCTGGAACTCAGTATATAGCCCAGGCTGGCCTTGAACTCTCAATACTCCCGCCCCAGTGAGTATTAGGATTACAAGCATTTTTAGGAATTTAAAAAAAAAATCACGTTGGCTTTCATCTTCCTTTTCTTCATTTAATCTTGGACCTTGTGTCTCCTGTTCTTCAACACACACCGGGTCCTCTTTTCTGCTGTTCCATTTTACACTGTAAACTGCAGGTCCTGGTTCTCAACTGAAGAATTTTCTGTCTGACTGAGCACACTAGAAATGTCTGGAAGGCTGGAAGCAACGGCCTCTCTGGTCAGAACCACGCTCATGGGACAGCGACGGCCTCTCGTCACCTGGTGGCCAGTTGAACAGTGGATTAATGCCGCACTTGGCAAGGGTAGCCCTCAATACCAACGTCTTTTTTTTTTTTTTTTTTTTTCCTTCCTCTCTTTCTTTCTTTGAGACAGTCTTGTGTAGCCCAGGCTGGTCCTGAACTCTTTCTGTAGAAGAAGATGGCCTTACATTTCTGATCCTTCTGCAGGTGTGAGTTGCCATGCCCAGCATCTTTTTACCTTTAACTGGATAGCTTTCTGGGACAGAAAAATCCAGCATCCTTCTTGCTCATTTCTTTTCGGCTCTCACATTCTAAAGCTGTACAGAGGTCAATATTTCAAGTCTAGGACTAATGTGGTAAGGAGATGCCTTGAGTCTTCTTGGCTCCTGCTTTGTTTCTGTTTTTATTTATTTGTGTGTTTGCTTGCTTGTTTTTGAGACAGAGTTTCTCTGTATGGCCCTGGCTGTCCTGGGTTCGCTTTGTAGACCAGGCTGGCCTCGAACTCACAGAGATTCGCTTGCCTCTGCCTCCCCGAGTGCTGGAGTGACAGGTGTGCGCCACTGTGCCCCACTGCTTTGTTTCCATTTTAAATGTCCTCCTGCAGCCTCCTGCCTTGAGACGTGCATACTAGAGATAGGAAACGTATAGAGACCACAGAGAGTGTGTGAAATTAAACAACAGGAAGCTCATTTCAGAGCACAAGTTGATGAAGTAGGGATGGCTGCAATGCCGCCCAGGTCCTATTGATACTGAGATGTCGGTCTCACCATGGACCTCTTTAGAGTCTGTGACTTACTAGGCTAAGGGTGTTTGAAGAGTGGTGACACCAACCCTGTGATGGCTCTGAGACACTCACACTCTGCAAGGGGATCTCCCACACCTGCTTAGCATCAACCTCATGGTCCTGGTGGCCCGTCTGTTCGCTATCGCTGTGATCTCGTCTGTCCTGGGTGGCTCCCATACTTGCGAGCCTTCCCGACTTCATCCTTTCACTCAGTACAATGTTTCCTCAGTTCCCTCATGCGCTGCCTTGTACTGGAACGTCATTCTTTTAAAGAGATTGCATTCTGTATGATGTGTGTGGTGTACTGTTGGTGTGGGTGTGGGCGTGGGTGTGTGCCGGCCGTGGCGTGTGTGGATGCAGGTCAGAGGACAAGCTCAGGTGTTAGTTCTCACTTTCTATCTTGCTTGAGGTGGGGTCATCTCTTTTATGTTTTGCTGCTGTGTACGTCAGGCTAGCTGGCCTACACGCTTCTGGGGGAGTCTCCTAGCCCCGCCCTCTGTCTGGCCACAGGAACAGGGATGGCAGGAGCACCCTCTTGCTCCTGGCTTTCCATGGGTCCTCATTATCATAAGCAAGCATACAACCCACTGAGCCATCTACCAGTCCTTTCATTTCTGCAATGGCTATAATACTGTGTTGTCTGGTAGCGGTGCATTTCTATACCCCTTCATCTGTAGTGGACATTTAAGCTGGATCTGCCTTCTGTCTCATGAAGGTCGCTGGGAATGTATGTGCGGGTTCATTTGACCTCTAGGCCGTGTACTCAGGTTTTAAAGACAGTCGTCCAAGAATTAGAAAGCACACCAGGCTAGATGCTTGCTCACATTGACGTATCTTCATCTTGCCCTTTGTAATATGTCTGTCACTGACTGTGTGGCTCTGATACTTTCTGGTCATAGAACCTGTTCCTGCTTGAGCTGGGACAGCAGCCAGGAGGCTCAGGTGGCCCATGTTGCCTGGAGACCCACTGGGCCCTCCAGGAGCTTGGTCTAGCAGTCCTGGGTCTCAACAGAACTGCCCTTGTCCTCAGATGGGAATAAAATCAAATAAACACTGCACTTCAGTTGTTTACACAACTCTAAATGCATGCCTTATCGTTGCCAGCGGTTTATGGAACAGCTTTCTAGCTCCTCTGTAAACAGTTTACGGAGTTGCCATAGTAACACCCAGCACAGGCTCTATCATCATCACCTTGTTCCCATGGCACAGGAGGAGCCATCTGAGCTCAGGTCACAGCGTGCTGAATTCCTGACCTGGTTTAGAAATACCTTTTTAGTGTGTGGCTTAACCCATGGGAGCCCAAGCTTAATTCAGAAGCATGCAGTCCACTTGTGCTGGAAAGTCTAAAAGCACACAAAATGAAAGGAGAACTCAAGACAGTCACGGGAGGCAGCAGGTGGAGAGGCAGTGGCAGCGGGTCCTGCCATCACTTCCTGCATTGTTGGAGGCCAGGACCCATCTGGGAGGCCAGGTGACCTTCAGATTGCATGCTCCTCTGCAAGAAAGGGACAGGATTCTGTTTCTTTTGGAAAAAAAAAAAATGAGGACAACAGCAGTCACGTCACCTGCGAGGCTTAATGAAAGAGGGATGTGGGAGAGGCCACCAGCAAGTCCCTAAGGCATAGCCTCCACTGCGGTGCAGGGAATCCATGCGGATGGGAGGCTAAGGAGGTGCCTGGGCATGGGGGTGGGGGTGGGGGGCTAGTGGGAGGGTCCCTCAACCTGGCCAAAAATCCCCAGGGAAGGCGGTTTTAGCACTGCCTGAGAACATGTTGGATTGTGCGCTGGAACTGTTTTCAGTGTCTTAATCATGTAACTAGACTAGGTGTCTGTTAACAGATTGAATGGGTAAAGAAAAAGTGACATGGGGCTGGCAAGATGGCTCGCTAGGTAAAGGCATTTGCTGTCAAGCCTGGTGACCTGAGCTCAGTCCCTGAGATCCACATGGTTGGAGGACGGACCTGACTCACAGCAGTAGTCCTCTGATCGCCACATGCATCCTGCGGTGTGTGCACCACACACAAAAATGTTTAAAAATAGTGAAAGAAAATGTGAAATACACACAACAGTGCACTGTTCAACCAGGAACACATAGGTACCTGCTACCTTCTTGCTCCTGATCCCCATCAGGGATGAGGCCAGAGGGCAGCTGGGATGGTACTATCCCTAACATTGGTTTCCAAGAGCGCCCTCTTCAGGACATGTTTGGTTTTTACCACAAACTCCTAACAGTTTTCTAAGTTGGCTACCATGCTGTCCAACTGTCGTTGTGTTTCAGTGCCCATGGCAGTCCCAAAGACAACCTTGGAGACCCTAAAACACAAGATTAACCCTTCGGCTGGAGAGACCGCTCCCCAAGCTGTTGACATCTTGCTGTATACTCCAGGTATCTTGTTTGCGACCAACTTAGATTTGTGTTACAGGTCAGCCTGGCAGCAGAGAAGGGAAAGCCCCATGCTAGAAATAGGGAAGGTGTTTTCTGTCTATAGGATGGAATTCTGAGCCTCAAGGGCAAAGCTATCATGGCCACTCTGCCCACTTGACCACCTGGTACCCTATACTTGGGCAGTAATTTTGGTGGGGATCCAGAATACTCATTCCCTGTCCTCTGTAGTCAGTATATGGCATTTCACATGCTATATGTCAGCCCTTGTCCTTGATTGAGGAGGTCGCTGTTGGCAAACGGTTGTATAACCAGACGGTGGTGGGATAGCCCATCCCCAAATGGGAAGCTGGAGCCCTACTCACTTCGGTCACCACACCTGTTCCAAGTGGACTGAAGTCTAGATGAGAAAGGTGCTTATGAGTGACTCCCAGACCAGCACACCCAATAGCACAGGCATGGCCAGGCCAACCCCAAATTCCTAAGTACTGAAGGACTCCATGGATTTGACTACGTTAATGGTTTCTAGGCTGGTGAGGTGGCTCAGTGGGTAAGGGTGCTTGCTTGCCACCAACCCTGAAAACCTGAATTTGATCCCTGGAACCCACATAGTGGAAGGAGAGGCCTCCCCAAAATTGTCATTTGACTTCTGCTTATGTGTGCATGCACACATACACACAAAATGTAAATATAATAAAATAATAATTAATAATAATAATAATAATAATAATAAATAATCTCAAGAAGTTGCTATCAGGAGAGTGGGAGCCTAGGGACTGGGCTGGCAAGTGTGATCCCAGCATGCTGACGTCATGAGGGGCTCCCACCCAGCCATTTGGAGCATGACTCCCTGAGATGTGATGGTGCATTACCTATAATCTCAGTATTCAGGAGGATGAGGCAGGAGGGTTATCACAGGTTCAAGGCCAGTATGAGTTACATGAGACCCATCTCAAAAACCCAAAATAAGTAAGTTGAACTTAAGCACTAAACGTTGGTGACAACTTTAAGCAAACCCTGCTACATAAGCTCTGAGTAGGTGTGGAAAGTGGTGGGCACACTGTATCCTGGTTTCTTCCTCTTGTACCCAGTGGTCATCAGCCCTCCTCATACCTCCTGCTTACCTGGGGGCCCTGGTGCAGCAGAAATCCCCACTCTATATAGTTGTCTATCCCTTCCAGGGGCTCTCACAAGACCCGAGACTCCACAGGGAGGGTGGCATTCTGTCATCTCCACACCCCTGCGCTTTGCACTGCACTGGGGTTTTGTGGGTATCTGGAAGGTAGGAGGTTACCCCCCCCCCCGGTTGATCTGACAGTCACTTAAGAGCTTTGGGACCACTTTCCTCTTCAGGGCGCCTTGACCCTGCAGAGAAAATTGAAGATGCACACCCCAAGTTGTGGTGTGCCCTGAGTGAAGGCAAAGTGGTCGTGTTTGACGCTTCCTCTTGGACCATCCACCAGCATTGCTTTAAAGTGGGTGCCTCTAAAGTGGTAAGTGCAGCGCCTTTAACCCAGGATGATGTTCAGAGTGATTCAACAGACAGCCCGTCGCCTAGCATCCCTGGGTGTGAACTTTGAGAAGCCAGAGACCCTGATGGCTTGGTTGGCCATTCCTTCTATACATCTTCATTACTGCAAATTCAGCCACCTGCTATCAACCTGTCTTTACCCCAAAATCTATGCTCATGGTGCCTTTGTGGCAATCAAGACCTGGTGTGCAGTGTGTGTGTGTGTGTGTGTGTGTGTGTGTGTGTGTGTGTGTGTGTGTTCCTTCTGAGGCTGAGCAGAGATGCTGCTCCTCAGCTCACACTGTGGACCACCATCCCTTCCTTCCCCAGTGTGTTTTCTGCCATGGTTTATACTGTATTCTCAATAAGGTAGCTTTAATGGGAACCCACGTGATTTGAACAAGACTGGGCCTTTGCAAGACCCTGTAGATCAAGTGCTCATGTTTGCCGCTTCAGGGCTGGTGGTAACTGTGCAGACTGTGAACTGGCTTGTACATGTCCCCCCTTCCATCTTGGCTCCCGTTAGAACTGTATGCTGATGGCAGAGCACAGCCAGGTGTGGGTGGGCTCTGAAGACTCCGTCATCTACATCATCAACGTCCACAGCATGTCCTGCAACAAGCAGCTCACGGATCACCGAGCTGCAGTCACTGGCCTGGCCATGCAGAATGGAAAGAAGCCCAGGTACCAGGGCCCTATGGGGTTAGAAACAGGAAAAGCTTGGCTCCCGGGGGTGTGGATGCTAAGAGGTTTCAAGCTTCCTGGCCAGGCAAAAGGTGTCTGGAAGGGGAGGAGGTAGAAGACACATGTGGCCTGGCTCTGCTTGTGAGTAGAGAGAAAGGAGTCTGTTGAGATGACAGAAGCAGTGCTGGCTCTCTGCCTTACAGCCAAGAGGACTTAGAGCAGCCAATGCTTTTGGGAAACTGAAGAGGGCGCCCCCTCCAGGAAATGCTGGCTGTGGCTGGATTTCTCAGCTTTCAGAAATCTGACTTTGTATGAGAAAGCACCTCAGTTCTTGGTGTTGACTCTCTGTAAAATGCCACTGTGAGACATCCTTTCCCCAAGCCTCCAAGATTCACAAAAGGCCAGCTGTCTGCAGGTAGATGGGGGTGGCTGAATCTGTAAGCTAGTGTTGCAAGTGTCCTGGCGGGAGGGGTCTGGCGCCCTGGTTGCTTTATTTTCAAACCCTTCCAGCTTGTTTCAGGGGCCTCCACCCTTCCTGCCAAAGGTATGCAAGGCAGGCAGCTCTGGATGGGGCCTCAACTGGAGGGTGAACATGCAAGAGTCACATGTGAACCCCATTTCACCCATGTGTTCCTGCCTTTAAGCCTCCCCTCTCCCCCCACTGCCACCAGTTACATTGCCAAAGCCATCTTGGGAGAGATTTGACCCATAAAACTCTCAAATTATCCTGGCCAGTTTGAGGGTACAGGAGAGTATAGGGTGCTGCCCAGGATGCAGATGGGTGCTGGAATATGGCCCTCAGCCTGAGGCTTCACTCATCTATTCATCCTCCAGCATCCAGAGGCAGGTTTGGGGAAGCCATGGAGGTCACCACCTCAAGGCCACCTGCTTCTTGGATCACTTGCTATGTATATCCTGATAGATAGCCTCCCTTGTGTATTGGTCTCCCCAAGCCACCTTCTTAGACAAAGAAGTCACTGGGGTAGGCTGGGCTCCTTCTGGCCTCCCCAGATCTGATGGTTGCCTTGGTGTCCCCTGGCTTGTAAATATATTATTATGTCATCTTACCACACCTCCCCCAGTGCTAATGGGCCAGTGCCTGCTGTAATGACGTGTCAACTTGGCCACACCTTCAGAGACCCTGTGTCTAAGTCAGGTCATGTACTGAGGCGCGCCGAGTGCAAGGATCCCACTGTATCATTTCTCAGGGACACAGTGCAACCCATGATACCAGCTTGTGTCATACCGTCTTTACTTAAGCATGCCAACTTCCAAGTGAGCAGTTTTACCCACGGTGCTCTGCAGCAAGGTCAGGCCTGACAGAGCTGGAAAGGTACAGGGATTACAAATAGTATTGGCCACTGGCTACCCCAACTAGCCATTGTGGTTGCCTACCCCTGGGTGCTGGTGAGCCTGCCCTCCCTGGGTCCTCTGCGCTGGACAGCCCTGCTCAAGAGCTGGTGCAGTGACTGGTGGCACTGAGGCTCTGTGACACCCCATCAATCTCACTAGGGCTAGAGCTGGGAACCAGGCACCCAAGACCCTGTTCTGTCCCTAGTGTGTTAAACTTATCACCATCTCTACTGTGACTGGCGGCTTCATTTACCCACTAGGTTAGATGCAATGTGCCACGTGGCCTGTTGAATGCGTACATGTGTGTCTCATCCCTCAGTGAGATCTACTCCTGTAGTCTGGATGGGACGGTCCTGGCGTGGAATGTCAGCACACTTCGAGTGACCAGCCGGCTCCAGCTGCCGTGTGGTGACCTCGTGTCCATCAGCCTGCACAGTGACCGCCTGTGGTGTTGTAAGTTTTCAGGCGGTGAGCATGGTGGTACCCTATGCTGTTCTGGGTTGGGCCCCTTTCCCCCTCATTCTACGTTTCCAGCTTTGATTTTTAAATGGCTCCTCTCTTCTGGCAACCATGCTGCCCCAGTGGCGTGGCTTGCCACTCTCCAGGCCTCCTCTCCATTCCTTGACAGGCTGGTGGATGGCTGCCATCTGCTACTTCTCTGCCACTCCCCAGCTCCATTTTTTGTACCCTGCTGTGGGTGTGGGGGGTGAGGCTGGCCCAGTGACCCTGGCTTGGCCCCTGCGACCTCTTCTGAGTGTGCCACACCTGCCTCTGAAGGCAAGCCTGGCCAGGCTAGCTGTTGTCACCTGTGTCATTCCCTAGCCCATCCCTGGGACCCCAGGGTCTAGAGCTGAGTCAGTTTGCCAAGGGGTGATGGGACGGGCTGGCTCGTGTTCCGGCATGTTTCAGAACATCCTGGGATGCAGGAGTTGCCTGTGCTGTGAGGCCTCTCGCTGTCAGCACACCATGCTTAGGCCTAAGCACACTGCTTCTGCACATGCTTCCTTGCTCTGTCTCTCTTCCTCTTCTGTTTTTCCAGGGTGCTGTGTAGACAACAATGACCTCAAATTCACTAGGCAGCTATGGCTCTTCTTGAGTTTCCTGACTCACTGTCCCTACTCTGTCACTGACTCAGAAGGGACCGGGCCTTACCTGAGGAGAGCTGATGATGGAGTCCGCCAGCCTCCCGCCACTGCACCCAGACTGTTGGCCTGCTCTTGTCCCTCCTTACCTGCCTGCTACTGCCCTCACTGAGTATTTTAACCCAGCTCCCTCTTCTCTGCTCTCTTTGCAGCTTCCTTTCCCACTTCCCTTTCGCGTGGGTGCTCTTAAGGGTGACTGCGCAGCCTCGCATCACTGGGCAGCCAGCAGTCCTTCAGAGAAATTAAGAAAACTTATTTTGCCAGGATGCCTATCATTCCTGGTGAGTCCTGCCACCCACATTTCCCCGTTTGCTATGCTTGAGAGCAACGCCCAGGATTGGGCTCGGGCTCCGGATCACCACGAAGTGACAGAGAGAATGCCAAGTCCCTGTCTGTGTTACAACATCTCATGGGAACCGTGAACCAAGCACCATGGCAGTCACAGGAAGAGACCCCGGCTGGGCAGGCAGTACCTTTCGAGAGAGTGCTAGGTGCCAGCGTCCCCCGCATCTCCTGCCTCTTTTGCTAGACTCTCCTGACTCTTTGCTCTCCCATTTTGAGCATACTCAGCCCCATCCTTCCTCTTGGTTCTTCCTCCCACAGGCACAGCCCGCAGGATCATGGCGATGACACTGCAGGGGTTTCTTCGTCAAGAGCTGAGGACTGAGAACTTGGACAAGGCACACGCCTCCTTCCTGGCCTTCCAGCTTCTGCCTGAGGTACTCCGGGCCTGTGTGCTGAAGTCCAGGCTTGGGCTGTCTTGGTCACAGTGCCATTGTCTCATGGTGATTTCTATCCCAGAAGGAGCAGCTGTGGGTGGCCTGCGTGGGGAGCAGTGACCTGTACATTTGGAGCCTGAAGGACCTGGGCCAGCCTCCTCAGAAGACCCACTTGCAAGACTGTGCCGAGGTCAGCTGCATGATCCGTGTAAAGAGGCAGGTGAGGTGAAGGCGTCTAGCTACCAGCAGTCCCCTCAGATCCCTCTGGCCTTGTCCATGCGGCTCTGCCTCCTCTTCTAAGGTTCCTTCCCTCCTTAGTGGAATATGAGGCTGGCTGTGATGCTGGTTGTCATGTGCCTCGGGTTTCATAGTGCTGCCTCGGGTTTCATAGTGCTGCCTGGGGAGTCAGTGGCAAGCCCAGCTGTGGGCAGGTTGGCTGCTGCATCTCAGTGGAGACCTGCCTTCCACACAGCTTCTGGTGCCTGCAGAGGCCATGCTTGACCATCTTGGCTTGTGGACATGCCTCTCCCATCAGCCAGTCCTCATGTGGCACCTCTCTGTGTCTCCTAAGGGCCCAGGACACTGTGGCTGGCCACATCTCACCTAGGATTCTTTCTAAATCATTTTCCGTTCTGAAAGGATGTGACCTGCTGGGAGACACTACTCAGCAGGGTGGTCTGTGCAGCTTGCAGTGTTCCCACATACAAAGTACAGCCACACAGTTTACCTCCAAGCCCCGAAGTCCCAGACCATTCTGTCACTGATTGAGAAGGGCTCAGGCCTTACCTGAGGAGAGCTGGTGGACTCAGGCCAGCCTCCTGCCACTGCAGCCAACAGCCTGAGAAGGGGAAAGGTCTCTGTGGTTCATGGCCAGCAGACCCACAGCTCTGGGGCTTGGGGTGAGGCACAGTGTGGGTGAGTGCCTGTGGGAGAAGACTGCTTAGGTCCTGGCCAGGAGACAAACAGCAGGAAAGGCCCAGCGTCCTACAATTCCCTCTGGGGCACCTTCACTGACCTCAAACCTCCCACAGGGCTCAACAGGCTCCAGGAGAGCCAAGCTGAGATTAGAGAGCACTCACCCCAACTGTAGCAAGGCTGTGAGTGGGGTCCATCCCGGGGCCCCCTCCTGTGCAGAATGCACTAGTGGAAGAGGCAGTCCCATCCCCAAAGGGAGAAACTGGAATGAAAAGAAGAGGTGACAGGTCCCTGCCCTGCCTAACATGTGGCAAGGTAATTGCACCAGGGTGTGGATCCACTTTATGGAAGTGTAACTGGTAAGTCATCTGTTCTCCAGTGTGTGAACGTGATATGAGAGTCACATGCTCGCCACTCAGGCTCCTGCTGCTGTCATCTCCCAGTTACAACTGAGGTTGACCTCAGCAGATCTCAAGTTCAGGAGACGTGTTAGCTATGGCCACGTGGTCCCACGGGGCTTTCAGGCCTGAGACTAGCCTTCTGTGGCCTGAAGGTGCCCAGGCTCCTGGCTGGCAGGAGGGACATGAGTTTGGGGAGGTACACTGGTCACAGACCACTCTGCTTTAAGGAGTATCCTTGTTTCTCCCCTACAGATCTGGGTGGGTGGCAGAGGGCTGTCTCAGGGAAAAACCAGAGGGAAAATCTATGTGATGGACGTGGAGACGATGACAATGGAAAAGGAACTGGTGGCACACTTGGACAGCGTGAGGACTCTGTGCTCTGCCGAGGACCGCTACGTACTGAGTGGAGCAGGCCAGGAGGAGGGCAAGATCGCCATCTGGAAAGTTGAGTGAGAGCTATGTGCTGACCCAGTGCTGCCCTGTGAGAGGACGCCTCCCTCCCACCACATAGTGGTGTTAATGGCTAGGCGGGGCCTGTCGTCTGCTCCCAAGGGCCTTCGCCTCCTTGGGCAAGCAACATCTTATTGCTGGTTACCGCCACTGTGAAGTTACCTCATGTCACCCAGAAACTTTCAGAATCCACAGCTGCCAGCTTAGCTGAATCACACATGACCCGGAGTCGTCATGCCTGGCCTTTCCTCTTTGTTCACTCTTCACTTGCTTACTCTACACACACGTAGGCCATGGCTGGTGTGTAACAGTTGGCCATAGAGCCTTTCAGCTTGGTTTCTACTGACTTCCTGCTTCCAGAGAGGCTTCTGAGTATTTGAGGGTAAACACAGAACCGGCTTGCACTGGCCAGGCTGTCCCCCTTCAGGGCAGGCGACCAAGGCCTGCCCCAGAGAGGAAACTGTACCAGTCAGGGTTGTCCGTGCAGAAAGTGGGTCTGTCTTAGCATTAACGTTTTGATGAAGAAACCAACGACTGCAAGCAGGAAGCTCATCCCAGAAGCATACGCACAGTGACAGCCTCGCTGGCTGGTGACGTCTCTGCCCTTGCTGTGCCTCCTGCATGTGTACACACACCTCTGTTGAACTGTAGGTAGCTACCTGCAGAGGCTTACGCATGGACTTACCACACTGCTCCCGTTTCATTCTGGAGTGTTTTGTGAAGTAGGCTTCAGTGTGGATCCTGGGCACAGAGAGGCCTGTCTCCTGCGTACCCTCCTGTGCGCTCTGCAGGGAGCCCTCTGAATCCTCGGCCTTGGGTTTTCAAGACTCCATGTGTGCCATGGTAAAGGCAGTCACCAAGGGCTTGCCAATGGTCTCTGCCTGCCTCTGAGACCAGGCCAGGATCCAGAGATACTTGAGCTCATGTTTGTAAGATGTGAGTCCAAGCCTGAAGGGGCTGTGCTACCGACCGCTGGGGTCCCTTGAGGTGTGGTTCCCTTGAACAGAGTGCACAGGATCTCCCAGAGCCACACCCCTCCCTAGAGTCACTACTCCTCGAGGGGTGTTCCAGATGTCCAGGACAATGTGGCCAGCAGCAATGGGCACTGGTTCAAACTTTCTCTGTAGGAGTTGATCATAACTGCGTTCTAAGTTGTTTAATGCCAGTCCACGTATGAGCAGGCATTTACAGCTTGTGGATAATAAATGTTTTGTTAATAAATGCTTGCTTCATTTAGTTGCTGTAAACAGTAGAGAGGGCTTGATGCCGGAAGTTCCTTTTCTTTGCAGTGCCTGAGAAGGAACCAGGGTCTGTTTCTGATAAACAAGGGCGCTAGCACTGAGCCACATCCTCTCAGCCTTGGGGATGTCTTGAAGGTGACCATTTTCGCTTTGGAGACAAGGTCTAACTCTGAAGCCCAGGATGGCCTCAACCTCCAGCTCCTGCCTCGGTCACCCAAGTAGTGGGGTGACAGGCATGCCAAACACACCTGGCATACATGGGAGACTATTTCTTAAATGTCTCTGTTCATTCTAAGCACCAATCCTGTTGTTCCGAGTCTGACTCCATCTCTCATCTGTGGTGATAATTTCTAAGACCTCGTATGGAACAACCAACGGTACAGAAAACCAGAGGCTTCAGGGAGCAGTCAGTTATATCAAGAGAAGCAGTGGACAGTGGTGGGGCACTGGTCCCAGAGGGCTCTGTATTTGTCTAAGAGCCTTGTGAGGGATCACTGAGATGAAAAAGTACACTTCGATGCCTTTGGTTTCTTCTGAGTTTTAGACACGACCAGGAAGGGAGGTGCAAACTCATCCTGATGGTGACGAGCATGTCTCTGTGGTCTAGATCGCCCCTTAAGGGTAAGGAAGATATATTCTGTGGCGAGTATTGCCTGCTATGGCTTTGCAGGGCTTAACAGTGGTCAGCCGAGGACAGAGGCGTAGTCAACTGTGCATCACTGACATCTCCATGTGAATGGTTATAAAACAAAATGCCTCCAAAATGACCTACCAGGCTGGGCAGTGGTGGCACACACCTTCAATCCCAGCACTTGGGAGGCAGAGGCAGGTGCATCTTTGTGAGTGTGAGGCCAACCTGGTCTATGGAGCGAGTTTCAGGACAGCCAGGGCTATACAGGGAAAGCCTGTCTTTGAAAAGGAAACAAAACGAAAACACCTACCAGGCCCAGCAGTGCATGCCTGTAACCCCAGCACTCTAGAAGCTGAGGCTGGGGGGCAGGGGGAGTCGTCAGTTCAATGGCAGCCTATGTTCAAAGCCAACCTGGACAACTCAGGGTGGAGAGAGGTGGAGAGGGGCTGAGGGGACAGCTTAGTGTTTGCATCGGTTATGTTTCTTGTTGCTGTGACAAAGCACCTGCCAAAAACAACTTAAGGAAGTTTGAGGGTGCAGTCCAGGAAGAGGGGGGGGCCACTGGTCACATTATATCCACAGGCAGGGAGCAGAGACAGGTGAATGCTGCTGCTGAGGTAGGCCCCTAACCCTTGGGATGGAGCACTTGAATCATATTACATGCATGGAGAGAGGCTGCCTGACTACATACAAATGATCCAACTGGGCTGCTGAGATGGCTCAGTGGGTGAAGTTTGCTACTGAGCCTGGCAATCTGAGTTCACTTCCTGGGACCCACATGGTGGAAAGAGAGGATGACTCCTTCCTGAATGTCATCATGTGTTGTCTACCAGAGATGCAGTTTGTAAAAATATGGCCGAGATAAAAGGGCAAAGGATGGTATACAAATACACACACACAGACACACACACACAGACACACACAGACACACAGACACACACACACAGACACACAGACACACACACACAGACACACACACACACACCATTCATGTGGCCATGTTCCTGTCAGACATGACCCACTTCTGGAAACAGTGACTCACAGCCAACTTAGAAAGTTAAACTGATTCCAGGATTCCGGAAGTGAAGACAGGGATCAGGAGCTCAAGGTTATTCACAACCATGTAGCAGGTTTGAGACCAGCCTCCAAAAGAAAAAAAGGACCAGCCTCGTATTCAGTAAGATACGTTAATAGAGGCATGAAATAGAGCAGAAAACAGACAAGCCCCAGGCCACATATGGAGATGTCAGCATCTTTCCAGTGGTGGAACTCTAAGGATGTAGACTATCCAAGAGCAGCAGTATAGAGGGAAGGCTACAGCAGACGCTGGACAATACAGTTAGGAAAGGTCTAAATCCCCTGAACAGGAACATGCTCTCTGACCACACAGAGTTACGAAAGGTCCTAATCCCACTCGGGAGGCAGAGGCAGGCAGATGTCTGAGTTGGAGGCCAGCCTGGTCTACAGAGTGAATTCTAGGACAACCAGGTCCTGATCCCATAGACCATGCTCTCTGACCACTCAGTTTAATTAGAAACTGCTATGCTTGGCTTATGAGGTGGTGCCGAGTTCGAGCCTAGAGCTTCGTTCATGGCAGTAAGGCCCTATAGCAACTGGGCTACATCCTCAGCCCTATTTGTGGTGTTTTAAAGTGTTTGTAAGCTTACACAGGAACTTCCTCAGACAAAGCACCTACCAAATGCACACATGGCAAATAACAGTGAAGACTGCTTTTCCCAAGCTGGGGCACAGGCAGGACATCTGCTCTCACCTCTAGGCACCACTGCACAGAGGCTCAGCTAGTACACTGGGCAAGAACAGAAAGCATATAAAGACTGAACTGGGTAGCTGTGGTGGCTTATAATCCTAGCATTTGGAAGGCAATCCTCATAGGATTGGCAGGAGCTGGAGGCCAGCCTGAAGCTATGAGACTCTGCCTGGCCCCGCCAAAAAGAAAAAGAAAATCAAAAGCTGAAGAGATGGCTCAGTGGTTAAAAGCACTGGCTGCTCTTGTAGACGATCTAGTTCTGTTCCCAGCACCCATGGTGCAGCTCACAACTGGCTGTAACTCCACCTCTAGGGAATTTGATGACTTCTTCTGGCCTCTTTGTGGACCATGCAGGCACGTGGTGCACAGAGATTCAAGCAGAGAAAACACTTATCCACATAAAATAAGTGTAAAACAACAGCTAAGAAAGGCCAGTTTTGCAGACATCACTGTCCATACAAACCCAAGGAATGTAAAAGTAAACTCAGTAATAGATGTGACACAACACTGCAGCAGAAAACCAGGGACTTTTAAGCTGTACTGGGTGTAGAGCAGGCGGAGGTAGAAGGCGGAGAATGGAAGAGATGGACCGCCTGAAAGCCAGGATCCTGAAAGCTCTGACACCCTGGATATAAAATTTAAGTCTCAAAGGATATATTGCGTTCATGAACTGCAAAGTTCAACATTGTAACGATGTTCTCTCCTGAGTGACTGTGACGCAGCAATTCCATTCCAGCAGTGGTTTACACCATAGGAAGAAATGCTGAGAGAAACGTTTTAAAAGATCAGAGAGACAAGTCCCACAGGATGTGATTTTTAAGCATCCCTGCAAATGGCAGTGATTGAGAAAGCAATGATGGCATCTGTCGTGACAGGTAGGCAGGCCAGAAGGACAAGAATGTGGGTTCTGGGCCACATCACAGAAAAGGAAAGCCACAGGACCAGGAGAGGCATCCACTGAAGCACAGTGGTGCATGGGCTGGGTGTTAGGGCACTCCCCTGGCCTACTGTGCAGCTGGACGCTCTAAAGACAAGGGTGGGAGAGGACTGCAGGACTGCTTTCAAGAACATGTGGGAAACACTAGCGCATGCCTTTAATCGCAGCACTTGGGAAGCAGAGGCAGGCAAATTGCTGTGAGTTCGAGGCCAGCCTGGTCTACAAAACGAGTCCAGGACAGCCAGCCAAGGCTACACAGAGAAACCTTGTCTTGAAAAGGTAAAAAAAAAAAAAAAAAAGAACATGTGGAAAACACTACACATGAAAGAAAATTCTATGAGACTCCATCAAAACACAGTATTAAGCCAGGTGTGGTGGTGCACAGCTGTAATCCCAGCACTTGAGGAGGCAGAGGTAGGTGGATCTCTGTGAGTAAGAGGCCAGCCTGGTCTACAAGGAGAGACCAGGATAGTCAAGGTTACACAGAGAAACCCTTTCAGAAAAACAACAACAACAAAAATAAATAAATTAAAATAAAAAAGCAAACCCACAGTATTAAAAAAGAAAAACAAAAAAGAAGTTGGGCACATTGGTCATGTCTGTGATCCTAGTTTTTCTGAGATCGAAGCAGGAGGATCATGGTTGAGTCTAAGGCTATCTTGAGCTACAGAACAAGGAAGGCCCTGTTTCAAAATCCATAATATAAACGAATAAATAAAACAAAAAGAAACCATAACTGGGAGAAATACTACATCTGACAAAAGTTTTTTTTTTTAACTTAAATCCCCACTATGTAAAGAAACATCTACAAATCAGCAAGATGAAAACAGTAAAAGGTACCTTAGCAACAAAGCTACTTAGATGGCCACTTTAAAAAGCTTTCTAGCGGGGCTGTAAAGGTGGCTCTGTGCTTAAGCTTCTGTTGGGGAGGGCCGGTCCTGGTTTTGGCTCCCAACACCCATGGGACGGCACACAGGATCTGTAACTCCAGCTCCACGGGATCTAATGGCCTCTTCTTGCCTTTGCAGGCACCTGCACATACACAGTGAATGTATAAACATACAGGCAAAACACTCATAACTAAGGAAATATGACGCTTCACATGGTTAGTTTTCAGCAAAATGCAACTTAAATCATGCAAGTACCAGCTGATGGCAGAGTGTGTGACTGCGCAGCAAGGCCCTGATTTACATCATTAGTATGGAGGGGAAAAAAAAGTGAACTTCCTCAGGAAGGAAGCTGTACACACCTGCCCCTCCAGTGGGTAGAGCACAGGTGTGAAGCCTACGGGATAGGAGACTTGGGGCTTCTGTACCTCAGTAGTTACTGCATACATACGACTTTAGAGCTCGCTCTTCAGGGAGCTAGAAGAGGATCCCAGATCAGGACTGTGGCTTCCCAGCTGCAGTCACTTAGGCTGGGTGTTTGAGTGCCATCTCCTCCACTGTACCACTGCTGCTGAAGGGGCCTGGAAGGTGTGGATTCCGGCTCCTGCTGCAGGCAACAGGGTGCCCCTTTGCAGAAATTCCTTCCTAGTTGCCATCCCTGAGACACCTCGAGATCTCAGGCACAGGGCTGGTACTTAGTAGGGGGTACCACACCTGGCTCTCTAGTGGGAGGTGGGGTGAAGACCAACTTCTATATGTAATGAGGGCACAGGACCTCAGGGCCCTGCGTCACAACCAGAACTTCAGCCCAGTATGTAGCTGGCTCAGGGGTCCTTTAGGCCTCCACAGTAGGAGTTTGTAGCTAATAGCAGCAGCAGCAGCAGCAGCAGCAGCAGCAAACATCTGTCCATAGGTATTTGTATGACTCCAGCCCCATGTTCAGGGAGTGATCCAGGTAGAGAACCCTGTCAAGGGTTGTGACTGTTATAAACCTTAGCAGGTCACCAGGAGACACATAACATGTCCTGTCCTACCACTAGTACCCAAGGCTGTCCATACACACAAAGGTCAAAAGTCACCCACCGACTGGGTTGGCCAGCCCCCACTTTCTTGTTGCTCATTAGGAGGCACACAGGTTTTCCTGCAGCAGGGAGGTTCCTAACCCACCGCCAGGAACAGACTCAACTTTCTCACCTCTGGACAGCAGTGACTCTGGGAGGCTGGGCATCTGGAGACCTAAGCTGCAGGAGCCCATTTTGTGATCCGTTGGTGGTGGTGGTGGTGGTGGTGGTGGTGGTGGGCAAGGGGGAGAGCTCTGGGGAACTGGCTGTGCCTGCAGGCATTGGCCACAGACAGGAATAGCATTCTGCCTCCCCCTGAACGCAACAGGCTCCTGAAGGTCAGCCACTGGAAAATGACAAGTCCACACTATCACCTGCAATGATAAATGTTTATTGAGTCAACCACAGCGTAACAGAGCAACAGAGGCAGGGGAGGCACAAGCCTGGCAGGAAGATGTCAGGCCACAAACACACCGAACAATGCACAGGGACCAGTGGCCCGGCATGTGACAAAGAAAGGACAAAGCCCAAGGGCTCTGGACAGAGGCAGACATAAACATCCACCCAATTGAAGAAGAAGAAAAAAAAGCCATGTGTGATAGTACTTTATGTTTCTTCAGAAAATGTAACATGTGTTTAACACACACTTAACCATTGCTAAAATCAGCAAGAGCTTTCACAGTGCTCCAACTTAATAAGTTGATAACAAGTTGTCCTGTTTCCAGTTCACAAAGGAACTAAATAGTTTTTGTTCCGAGGTGCCTGGGGAGTGCCGTTGTGCGGAGACCTAGTCAACAACTCTTCTTCTTGCTACACCTCAGAGCATAGGACCTTCCAGCAGGCAGCGGGGGAGGCCGCTGGGCTCTCCTGGAGGCCCAAGGGTTGCTGTCTAAAGGGCCAGCTCAGGCTTCAGCCATGGTGGTGATGCAGGCTTTTCATGAGGTGATGATGAGCTACTGGGTGCATAGCCCCTGCTTGCTACGTTGAAGAGTCAGTTCAAAATGGAACAAAACTGACTGCGTGCTGAGAAGTCCCCGGGCACTCTCGAAAGCACTGCTTTCTAGCTCACATGCAGAGGAGTGAGCCCACTTCTGGTGACAGCTGTTGGAGGACACCACCTGCACCAGTGGCTTTACTTGCACAATCCAGGTGTTGGTTGGTGGCTGAAGACAAGGCTCAGGTGGAAGCAGAACAGCTGGGGAGTTGTGGCATTTGGTGCGTGTGGGGTTAACAGGTGTCCAGTCTCAGTGGGTGGTGTTTTGCAACACTGGCCTGGGGCACATGTAAGCCATGGCGGCTGAGGCTGAACACTGACCACAAAGGGAGCCATCAACTCCACTGGTTATAGGAGATAAGACAGTGGGCACCCTGGCTGCTGCTGATGGAGAGGCCACAGCACCTTCAATGACATCTTGACCACCCCAGGAGGCTCCCAACCAGGTCCTGCCCCCGCCCTCCCAACTTTTCCCAAACCAGCCATCACAGGGCCCTGAGGGTCTCAAGGGCTATGAACCTGCCAGTGGGACTGTATGTTCCAGCTAAGACCATAGGCTAAGAGCAATGTCTCATAGCCAGCTTTCCAGAAACCAGGGAGCCTCACCATGTCATTCTGGCCGCTAGCCAGAAGCAGGCTGTGGGCTTCTTCCCAGCAGCTCATACTCTTGGGCCACACATCTTAAGAGGCATCTCTTTTAAAAACAAAAACAAAAACTTGTGGTAGTTGACTTTCACAGGCAAGAGAAGCAGGGCTCATGCCTTCCTCACTCTCTTCTGTAACCTGCATGCATTCTGAGGCCTTGGACCAGTGGAATTCCTGCTAATACTGTACTATATGGTGGCACTTGCAGAGTCCAAAACCCACGGTACTATAAAACTAACTCCATCTGCGTCCTTGGCATTGGCCACAAGTGTATATCTACTTGGCCCTACCAGTCCCCTGGGTTCAGGTGATGAAAACACCCTTCCTATCAAGATCACAGGCCACAGAAGAACTATTCAGGTGCACTCTGTGGGGCCCCACGACCCATGGGTTCTGGGTGTGCAAGCCCAGGTCAGAAAACAGAAATGCATGGGCTGGTCTGAGCACCGCAAGCTTCCGGGTCACACACTGCAAAGGCAGTCTTCCTCCCTTGTTTCTTCAACACACAGGCGGTGGCCCTGATAGTTGCTCATTAGTGCCATCTCAGAATAACCTCTCAATGAGGGAAGGGCTAGGCCAAAAGGGTCTGGCTTACTGGTCTACCCCAGAGAAGGAAACATCGATCCACCTTGATGCCCACGGCTCACTGTCTCTATCTGCAAGGAAGCCCCCCCAAAAAAACAAAAACAAAACAAAAAAACCAATGCCATTACCACCCATGGGTCTCAGCCCAAGGGCCCTCACACTGGCTAGACCCACAGACAGCAGGACTTTGGATGCAAACATCTAACAGGCTCAGGTCTTAAAAACTACCAGATGTGTAGTCTGATCTGACAGCAACAAACAGGCATGTCTCTGGCTGACTGTTCTTACCAGGTGTCAGTATTTTACCAGTGACTTTACCAAGGCTTGTGCCATGAACACACAGTGTCCTTGTGGTACTTCAGTGGAGTGGAGACTAGTATCTCAAGGGCTGGCAGACTGTGCATGGTAATCCCATCTCTCTTCCTCCTGTGGGTCTGGTCTCTGTTAGACCCCAAACCTCCTGACATCCAGCTTCAGTGAGCACGGTCTGCATTAAGCCTCTGGGAAGTGCTCTGAGCAGCATGTGGTCCTCTAAGACCCCCTATGATGGTTCCAGGCCTTTTGTTGGGCCTGGTTTTGCCCACTTAGTGTTCTCTGGGCTCTTGCCTCCTCCTGACCTTCTCGGCAAGGTGGGAAAGCAGAGGCTGTGGCCCTTAGCATCAGGAAGGAGGGGACACTATCTTAAACCCACCAGAGGAAGCCAAGTTGCATAGGAACAACCTGCCAGGGATGCCGGTTGAAGAGGAGCCCAGAAGTGCCTGCGTTCCCAGAGAGGCAGAGCACCCAGTTGATGGGGCTTAGCTGGAGGGGAGGTGGGGAGGCTCAGCATGGGGACTGTGTTTGGTGGTTCAACTTCCCCTACTCAAGCAGGAGACTTGCAATTGTGTTCTCAACTGGCAACACAGAAAGCACTGGGAGGTGGAGCCAGCCCTCTGCAGGTCTAGGCTTGAGGGAAGACCCAGGCAGGTGGGAAGCCCCCTTGTATCCTGAGCACACGCCTCTGCTCCCCAGATAGAAAACACACTAAAACTACAGAGTGCCACCTGTGTGCAGAACGTGGCGAGACAAAGGCCTGCCAAGGACGTTAAACACAGCATTCCTTTGAATATGCAGAAAATTCAAGTAATTTATTTAAAAACTGCTTACTTTCATCTTGAAATATATATGTATATATATATATATATATATTTGCTTTAGAATGCTTATATTGCAGCATGATTCTCATGCACTTTAAAGTACTTTATGTAAAAACACCAACCAAGGCAGCGAGAGCACAGCTTCTTCTGCACACCATCCAGGAAGGACCTCCTTCTCCTGAGTGCAGACTGACTGGCCGTTTTACACACGAAGAGACAAACTGTGGAGCTTTTGAACAGAGATTGTGGTTTGAAAAGTACTTTCCCACAGCTGCCGCCTTTGGTGAGCCTGGGTTTGGCCCATGCTGGCCTCTCGTTGCCTTCATTCCCATTCCAGTGACCGTCAGCAGGAGCAGGTTGATGAGGTCACGAGATTTCAGTGAGGTTCCAGCGAGGACCAATGTCACTGATGTGGCAGGGAGGTAGGCCTCGGCACCCTCATGTGCCCTGCTCTGATGTCACTGTTCCCCACACTCTCGAGGTAGCCTTGCAGCAAGACTCGGGAGCTAATGCTCACCTGGGGCTCTGTGCCTGGATTCCCAGGCAAAGGTGTAGAAACAAACTGAAATGGCACGCAGAGCCAACAGCCGCCCTGTGGTCACTTCTGGGGGGAGGGGGCAGGTGGGTAGGGACTGGACACAGACAAGCTTGCACACAAGCACACAGGAGGCACACTGAGAGTTCACACTCAGCACTCCTGACTGGTACAGTCCCTGGGTGGGATGTCTGGAGGGTACCCTGGGGAATGGATGCCTTCTCCTCAAGCGCCTCGGCGAACCTTCCCCAGCTTTGGTGTATGGCCTCAGGCACTGACAGCTGTGCACAGGACTGCGGGCCTAACTTGCCAGAGATGCTATTCTTCTAAGAAAACCACAGTTGTGAAAAAGAAAATACTGTTTCTAAAATAAACAGAGAAAACCGCTCTGAGGCGCTGCAGTACCGCAGGGGTGCTGAAGAGCCCTCTCGGACACCTGCTGGACAATCTGGGTACTGCACTGCTGTTGGCCGCCTTCAGATGACATCTGCCAAGTGAGTTAGTGTCTGCACTTTTGATTACTTTTTTTAGAAATGCAGACCCTTAACATTTTCTAAACTGCTTATTGACTATGCTGTGAATGTTTCACAATTTAAAACATGCAGAATGATATACCTGCAGAATAAAAAATAGCTGAAATTAAGGTTTTTTTTCCTCAATAAAAAAGATTTCAAATGATTTTTTTTAATTGTGGGAAAGGTAATTAGTGTGATATTTTTGTCTAATAGCTCAAACCTACCCTACACCTAACACCTACTGAACTTGGACTGCGCTCTGGGAAAGAACTCCAGCTCGCACGGTGTCGGCAAGCATAACCCCCATCCACCCTGCCCTCCAGTGTGGAATGTGCCAGCTGGGGCTCACACCATGGACTCTGTCTCCACCGGCCCCCGGGGGGCCCCTTTCCTAGACAGCTTCAGCACAGTAGGCTTTTCACTGTCTGCTCCACCCTCGCCTTCGACAGCGGGCCCTGAGGACAGGCCTTTCTGCTCCTCCTTGGCCTCCTCTGACACCTCGGGGTAGATAACCAGGAATGTGGCTGTCAGAAAGCCCAGGAAAGAGCCCACGGAGGCCACTATGGGGATGACAAGGACAGTCTTCACAGCATCGACCATGCCCCCAAGGGCAGATGCAACTAAGATCTGAGAGATGTAGACCTGGCAGGAGAGGATGGCGCAGTCAATGCCAAATCCACGTTTGGAGTTCCCCGGACTGTGGTGGACATACTGCAAGAGAAGGGACACAGGTGTGAGGGACAGAGAAGGCAATCTTCATCTGTACTTCAGGGCTGCGAACACTGACTGCGAGAGAGAGAGAGAGAGAGAGAGAGAGAGAGAGAGAGACAGAGAGAGAGAGAGAGAGAGAGAGAGAGAGAGAGAGAGAGAGAGAGGACGACCTCCCTAAGCTAGGCACTGGCACTGGGCAGTAAAAAACAGTAGAACATCATGGCTCATAGGATGGCTCATAGGGAGGAACACAGAAGCAGCTCTACAACCTAATCAGGACTTTATTTAACAGAACACCGCCTTTAGCCCTAAGAAAGAGAGGTAGGGCAGACATAAGGGTGCCCACTCTCCCTAATGATCTCCTTCGACAGGAGGGAACACTGGGCAGTTTTGTGTTTCCTGAACACAATATAAAAGCATGCCTGTACACTTATACAGCTACACTTACCCCAAGTCTCCAAAGGAGACTTCATCCCTGAGATATGGGGGTCAATCTACCCAGAAGATGGAAACTGCAATTAGATTTTAGACTTGGGTATACCACAGCCAGAGGGAGATTTTAAACACACCTTCCAGAAACCAGAAAGAGAACAAGAGAAGAAGTGAACAGCAAACAAACCCCACTTTACTCAACAGACAGAGAGGGGCCAGGGGCAGAGCACCCATTTCACCATATAGGACATGCTGGGCCACAGATGGAGTTATCAGCTACCTCAGGGGCTGAAGTCATGTATGTGTGCTTTCTCTGATTTTGATGATTTGAAACCAGTCTACTATGACCATGTCAGAAATTCACCATCACACTTCTGAGTAACCCATAGGTTCAAAGTAGACAAAAACCATAAAAATCTGTGTATGTGTGTACCTATGGAGACAAGATGCCAACATCTGGTGTCTTCACCCCCTTCTATACGACAGGGTCTCTCGCTCAGTGGCTGTCTGGGCCAAGAGCCCCAGAGACCTTCTATTTGCCTACCTGGCACTGGCATTATAATCATAGGCACATGTTACCACGCCCTAGGCCTTCATGGGTCCTGGAGATCCGAATTCAGGCCCCCACGCTTGGACACCAACTTTATCCACTAAGCTATCTCCCTTAGACTTTAGAAAAACCTTTGAAATGATGTTTTAAAAAAAAAATAATAATAAAAGTAATACAGTAGTTGGGTATGATTGTCCACATCTTGGATCTCAGCACTCAAGAGGCAAGTGGATCTCTGTGAGTTCCAGGCCAGTCAGGGTACAAATGAGAACACATTTCAGGGGGAAAAAAAAAGTAGTGCACTGAAACTTACAGATTCATGTGACAGCCCATGGCTGCAATCCACTCACTAGGTGGAGACAACACTATGTCTGTGAGTTGGAGGCCAGGCTGGACTCCACAGGGAATTCTAGAGCAGCACAGGCCACAAGGTGACAGTTGGAGTGACCCTGAATAACAGAGCTGAGGAGCTCATGCTGTGCTCAACATCAAGATCTACTACAGACCTGCTTTAAAGAAGAATGCCTCCCATCTGTCCAAGGACAGAGAACACTGGCCAGAGGCACAGCACACGCACTCATGTGGCTATTCGGTGATAGGATATGCAGATAGGGTGGGAGGCCCTGGGTCCCTAGAACACCCACCTGGGGGAAGAATATGAGTTTAACTCCTCCACCTCGAGCCACACTAGAAACCTCCTGGGTCCACAGCATGAGGTGGCACAGAAGGCCTGGGATCAGTGATAAGTCCTGCCATACATACTACACAAGCCACACAGAACGAGGTGGCACAGAAAATGCCAGTCCAACTATAAGAAGGTAAGACGCAGGTGCAAGTGAAGTTGGGCTATCAGGAAGAGAAGGGGCTTTGAGATGCTTGTCACCATCTTTCCTGGTCTGGGAGATGCTGTTTATGACTCACTTCTGAAATGCCAGCAAGTGCCTCAGCCTCCACAGTTATGAACCCTGCCGAGTTCATCTATAAAACACCACCGCTAGGTTCCATTAGGAGTGAATAGGTGTGGTGTGCACTACTGAGATAATTGATTTTGCTTTAATGATTAATAGGATTAAAGGTGTGTGCTGGCATGCCCAGCTGCTTGCTTGCTTCTTTATCCCCCGTCCCCCTACACCCTGCACCCCCGCCCAGTCTTAAGTAACCTAGTCTGGCCTTGAACTTGCTGTGGGGGATCTTGACATCCTGACGCTCTGGATTTCACCTTTCTAGTGCTGGCTGTGTAATTATGCTCCACTACACCGGGGTTCCAATGCCTTTACACAGAGGCCCAATAGTAATACCTCAGAAACAGTGGCTGTTAACAGAGTAACTCTTCAAATGCCGCATAAGCCAAGGGCACTGAGGCTACTAGATCAGGGTCCAACCAACCAGTGAGCCTGGAAAGGGAACTGCCCACAGGTGGAGAGCATGATGGTAGAGGGGATGTGGGCCTAGAGGCAGAACGGCCAGAGACCCCTCTGTGGCTAGGGAATGACTAGGAGAGCAGCAGCTGTTGCCTTTATCAGCAGGGAAGACAGAACAGCAGCGCACTAAAGTGCTGCACCACCACCACCACCACCACCACCTTTGCTCAGCATCCTCAGGCTGGCTGTACCTCCTTAATGTCGTGGTAGTGCCCTAGGAGGGCGTAGGGGCAGTAGGAGATGCTCATGGAGACGACACCCATGGTGCTGATGGTGACCATAGCCACATAGACGTTGGGAAACATGGCCATCACAGCGGTCCCCACAGAGAAGCCCAGTGTCCCCAACATGTAGATGATCCTGATGCTCAGGTCGTAGTTGTCCAGGTACTTCTGTAGCAGGGCTGCAGAGAGGTCACAAGGATCAGGACTTAGCTGCTACCCACACGCACCCTTTACCTCCAGTGCTGCCTCCCTCTGGGTGATCCTGGGCCTTCTTCAGGCACAAATATCATCTCCTGCCCACCTGAACCATGGAGCCCCATGCCCACCCAGGCCTTCCTGGGGGAATTCTCTGACCCATCCCTCATCATTCTGGGTTCCCCAACACTCTGGACAGACTCAGGATCCTGCCTCCTGATTGGATCCTCATAGGAACCACTTCCTCCAGGAAGCATCTCTAGTTCTCTAGTAGAATGGTGACAGTGGTGTGGTCCTTGTCACCTTGACACTTGGCTGACCTGCCCTCCCCTCCCCACTTCAGCTTCAGATCAGGCAAAGCTGACTTCCATTCCAAGTTCAGACTGAGTGTGGGCAGGTAAAGGAGGGGTGAGTAGGGTATGCTACCTTAGGGTGAAAGCCCATCACCCTTGCCATCAGGACTCCTGTCCCTGGCAGTCTGGACCTGTTTCACTACCTTCAGACTGCTTGGCCCCAGGCATGGCAGGGACAACATGCTAGTAGACAGACAACATCCATGCTAGACAGTGTCATGGGACTGTGCACAAGGATAGCCTCAGAGCCTCAAAAACACTGGAGCCCAGGCCACATCTGACTTTAATAGCTTTTCCTCTATTTAGGTAAAAGCCAGGATCTCCTGATACCTGGGGTTTGGCACCTTCTCACCTGAGCAGATAGCACCAGTAGCAGCATAAATGACCAGGCCCCAGCAGCCCATCTTCACACCAGCGTTGTAGGCATGCCAGGCGGTAGAGTTGAAGGGGGCCTGTTGCAGAGAGAGGAGGTTGAGGGCATTTGCTGCCCTCAGGGCACAGGAGATTACTCTGCACTCCCGTGCAGGCAGTTTGAGAGGTGACAGACACTCTAGTGAGGAGGAGAATCAACCCAAGTCCAGGTCAGTATCTGGTAAGCTATTTCCAGTCCCTCCCAGGCCACATGCAGCTCTGCTGCCCACAGTGTGAAGTGGAATGCTGCCTGTGGGCCTGAAATAGCGCCTGTCTGGACTTGTAGGAAATTACTCTGCCCTCTCTGAGCCACCATGCTAGCCCCTGAAAAGGGTGTAACAGACCACTGTGGGCCCCTACACAGGCCACAAACACTAGCACGGCCTGGCAAAAATAAAACCAGGCTGTTACTTTGACAGCTGAACCAACACTCTATTCACAATTTTCAAAGTGGTTCTGGTCCTGTGAAAGCACCTGGCAATCACAATTGGTCACCAGACCCCACTGTGACAACTTTGTCTTAGCTTATGCAACTGACCATACACTGAGATGTGCACTGGCCAGCTGCCTGCTGGGCATTCCCCTGACCCCCATGGCTTTGTGGGTGCAAGGGGAGTAATGCACTCACAAGAGGCTCCTGACATGGTACTTGCCTAGGTCTCTTGTGCAGTGGAGCTGCTAGCCATAGGGTGCTCACCTGGGGGTCCCCTTTGAAGATAACCTGGCCCATGAAGTCAGTATAGAAGACAGCCTCTGCGATGACAGAGAACCAAGTGAGTAGGTGGCAGAGGCAAAGCCGCATCAGCTCCTTGGGCATCTTCAGCATGGACAGCCACAGCAGACGCACAGTGGTCTCTGTCTCCCCCTCTTCACTCTCTGTGTCCCCGCTGGAGGCAGTAGCCCCACTCTGGTTGCGATGTCGGGAGCGTTGCCGCTGCTGCAGGTCATACAGGTCACTCATGCTTCGGGATGGCTTGATCAGGACCACCGCGTTGGCCCGGCGGTAGCGATAGCAGTGGGAACCAATCTTACCATAGTAGGAGAAGGTGCTAGAAGCTTGCCTGTGGAACATGTGCCTACGCCGCTTCATGGAACCAGATGTGGCTGAGGGCTTCAAGTCTACCTTCGAGCGGCTGAGTGAGTCCATTGGTGGGGAGCCTCTCCCATTTGGGACTTTAGCTTCATTCAAGTGATTATCAAGCAAGGTGTCCTCCTCCTTGGTGGACTCCCTGAGGAACGTGGACAGGCGGGGCAGCTTGGCCCTCAGGAGCTCCTGGCTGGTGCTCTGGGGGGTGCTGGGGTAGGAAGCATCATGAAAGATGGAGGGCTCTATGTCATGCAGGAAGAGCAGTTGAGGCTCCATGTCCAGGGTGGCATCAGGCATGTGCAGCACCGAGTCGCTCTTGCTGCGCACGATGTCCACATCGAGGTAGTCCAAGGACAGCTCGTGCTCCGACTGCACCTCATCTGGGAATGGGGGGCTCCCGTCCTGCATGCCCCCACCGAGGGAGCTGAGGCGGGTGGCTGGGGCTGGGGTGCTAGGCTGGACACTGGTGCTGGGCAGGGTGGCATCCTCAGGACTGCGGTCCTGCTGTGGGCTGTACTGCTCCTCCTCAATGCTGAAGAGATGCAGAGCCACTGACACAGAGAAGATGATGGCAGCGAAGAAGAACAGCACCTGGTTCTGTGTCCGGAACCAATCACCTAGGAAGGTCTGTGTCCAGTCTAGCCCACCCAGTACGTAGCCAATGGCCCCACCAAGGCCTGTAGGTAGAGAAGTGACAGTGAGCCTCACAGGGCCAGCACAGAGCTCTCCCTCACACCGGGAAACTGGGTTATGTGGCAAACCAGTGAGATAGAGAATGAAAGGACAGCTTAGACAAACACATCAAAGTAACTCAGGTAACTGCACAGGTCTTAAGACTGGCCTAACATTATTCCCAGTCAGAAACCAAGACAAAAGGACTCTCAGGCCTAGAAGCAACCCCAGCACACCCACGTGCTCCCCTCTAGCTGAGTGACAAGACTGGGCAGTGTCAGTGTGGGACCCTCACCACATCCCCTTGGTAGGCCTTACTCTCTCTTAGCCCTGTTCCTCAGTCCCTTTATCCTGCTGGGTTCGCATGGAAAAGTGAGTCACGGTACTTCCTAGGGCCCCATCACTGATGACTGCTAACAAGGAGCACTGATCCTCCCTCCCACCTGAGGCCTGGCATGGGGCTTTACCAGCAGAGAAGGCGTGTATGTTGAGGGCCATGTCTTGCTCCTCACTGTCTACCACATCCAGCAGGTAGGCACGGATGGGCCCCTCAGTTGCATCGGCACTGAAATCCAGGACCACCACTCCCAGCACCGTGAGGACAATGCCAATGGGCTGCCGGTTGGGAACATCGCCGAGCGCCAGACCTGGACAGAACATGGGCAAGCAGTCACACTCCAGGGCCAACTGTAGGCTCCTGAGGCAAATGCTCTCAGGACAGCAGGAAGCTTCAACCCATTTCGGTGATTTGTGGGTATCCCTCTTTGTCCTGTCCCCAGAGCTCCCTCTCAAAACAATATTTATTATGATTGTTTCACTTCCACATATAGATATGTACCTCATGCACATGCTTGATGTCGGCAGAAGTCAGAAGAGGGCATCAGATCCTTTGGAACTGAAGTTACAGATGGTTTGAGGTACTACATAATGCTAGGACTTGAACCTGGGTCTTCTGCAAGAGCAGCAAAGCTCCCACTGAGCTCTATGTTCCTCCCTCAAGAAGGGGGGCAGGTTCTTCCTCCTTTACAATCAGCAACAGTGGCCACTGGCTGGTAAAACAACTGGCATCTGCCGTAGTGGCTATGCAAGAGCTACCGCCTCCACCTCTATGAGGACACTAGCTCCTCCTCTCCTCTGTCTACCAACACCAACTCCTCTGTACTGCATCTTGAGCTGGTTGGCTCTGCCTTAGCACCCAAGCTAGACAACAGCTTTGAGTACATAAGGATGTCAGGCCTATGTAGAAAGGCCATGCAGGCTCAGCAGGCACAGTGAGCCTCCAAGGAGGCTGCCCTCACACAGCAAACCTAGCCTGACTAGGGAGCCTGCCTGGACCAAGAGATCAATGCCCAGACCTGAGCCCTGGTTAGCTCACACTGGGACCAACCTTTAGGACTAGGAGAGGATGGGGGCGCAAAGGCAGGCCTCCCCATGAAGTACTGTCTTCTGACTACACCTCAACATGCTGGCCCATAGGTCATCCTGGAGGCCCCACTGGCAAGAGAAGACCTCAGGCTGAAGTGTTGGTGCCTCCAGGATGGCTGTGTGTGGGTCACCTGTGGCCAGGGCCACCCCATGGATGCTCTCTATACATGCCACTGCATATGGGGAAGTAAAGGAATGCTTGCAGGTGACACGGACAGGCCCAGGGCCAGCAGCAAATACCAGGAAAGTGGGGACCGTCTCTGGTGGAGGAGTCTGCCTTGTACAGGTATGACTCACCAAGAAGACACATGAGGCAGGAGGGGAATGACCCACAGCTGCCACAGACTGTCCCTAACCTGGCCCTGAGGAGCTGTGACTGGCTCTTGGAGGTGGTCCTCTGGGGCCTCTCTACCCACAGACCTGTGCTTGAGAACCCACACTGCACTCCTAAGCCAAAAAACAAGGCTTTGTTTCCACCAGTTCTGAATGGTGCCCACAAGGCAGAAAATATTTTCCCACAGAGTAGCTTTAATTAAAAACAAAACAACAGAAAGAGGCAAAACAACACATGAGGCATGAACCAAGAAAACAGACAGCAAACTGGGTTCTGGACATTTTCACTACCACGTCTAAGAAAAGGAGAAAAAAAAAAAGAAAAGATAATTTCTGAAATCACTCTGGAAACAGGACGTGGTGTCAGATATGCACTAAAAACAAGCCATCACAACAGGAAGCGTTTCCCTGTGAACAGGTTCCTCCAGCTTTCCCATGTGGGGCCAAGCTCAACTGCCAAGCTCCCTGCCAGTCTCCACCAAGCGGTCCTTAGCAGCCCAAGCTGGTCCCTGCACAAGGTGACCCAGTGAAGTCACCAGATAAGGGCCCCAAAGCATGCACTAGTGCAAGCTCAACAAACACTCACCTATAGCAGAGCCGTTGAGGAAAAGTGCAACACCAATGAGGACTCCCACACACAGCACAAGGATGAAGGGCCGCCGGCGGCCCCAGCTCAGGGTACAGCGGTCACTTGCAGAGCCAATAAGCGGTGTGAAGATGAGACCGAGGACAGGGCTCAGGAACCAGGTGAGGCTGTAGTACTTATCAGGGAGGCCTGTGGGGACACACAGACTGTCACATGCACACTCCACATAAATACATACTCTTGCTCCCTCAAGTCTCCTCAGGATAGCTCTTTCCCTTAAGGGTCTTCTGTCTCTGAAGATGCTAAACAGGAGAGTACTCCAGACCTTGGAGCCAGTCCTGGGCTCTGCCTGAAGGGCTACCATGCTGCTAATACTGAGCAAGGCTGAGCTGCTGCAAAGTCCTGCAGGGTACCAGGCATGGGCCCCTGTCCCTCTATACCATACTATACAGTTGCAGCAATAGGAAGAGCCACTGAATTTTGGACCTGACAGAGGAAAATCTGTTACAGACAGTCTTGCCAAGGGTCAGTACAGCCACCAAGGCCCTCAGTTACTTTGGCAGTGGGTGCCCCAAGCACTGGGGTGGTATAAGTCCACATGTATGCAGCCGGAGCCAGAGGGCCACAGCCAGACCCAGTGCCCCTTCACATTTAGCTTTCCTAACTGTCCAGGCACGAAGCAGTGAGTATGGTGGCCTCAGGATGGAACCCTGGACAGCCTGATGTCACAGAGTCTATGCCGCCTCCCTGTCATACAAACTCAAATGTGGTATCAACAGAACAGATGAATGATGATGGCCCTGGGCACAGGCCAGAGCACCGCAATGCAACTGGAATGCACCTGCACAGCTGCCAGCAGCTCCGATGAGCCTCTGTACCACACAGACTCTTGTACATGAGCACTTACCACACCACTCCCTTGAGTGACATCTAAAGTCTCGTAAAGGAGTCTGCTACTGCAAGTCAGAGTGCTGGTCATCCTTACGAGGGCAGTGACCAGATGCTGGGTGGGCGTGGCCTACTGTATGTGGTTGGGGAGCTTTGGGTGTCATCCCTCAAAGTGAGAGCTGCAAAACTAACCCCATTTTACAACCACCTGAAGTTTGCTTAGCATCTAAAGGGTCTGACACTTTACCACTTCATCAGACAAGCAGGTCACACTCTAAGGACACTGAGGAAACAGACTCATGTTGAGCTGGCAAGAAAAATAAACGCTGTGTGGGAGGAAAGTAAGCTCAAGAGAGGAAGCACCTTGCAGAACCCCTTGCCATCACGCCATTAGGTACCACGGCACTCAGCCAGGGTCTAAGGTGTGTGCTCTGACCTCTGCAGCCATGCCTGGCTACAGGAAAGCTAGATCTGTACCCATCCCGAGTCAGCAGAACAGACACGAATCAGGGAACTAGAGTCTGCCCAGTGAGTTCCACCAGACAAGCCAGGTGGGGCCCTAGTAGTATGGGCTCTTCAGCCTTGCTAGGCAAGGCACTCAAGGGGCCATGGTTGTTGTGCCCTTGCCTGCCTTCAGAAATGGCCACGCCTTGTATCCTGTCTCTTAGCACAACCCCTACTCAAAATGACCCAGAGTGAACACAGCAGTGTGAGGCTCAGAGGAGGGGGGAGCACCCTGGACCTCCCACAGGTCCCGCCACCAACTCAAAGAAATAAGGAGCCCAATTCAGTCTTGCAGGCATGAGGCATCTTCATGGGCCCTGGCAGCACCTTAGCAGGCTTGCCCTTTCCTGCCTGGGGCAATTGTCTTGCTCTCACTGTCCAAATACCTGGGGGGTGGCGGAGGACTATCCATTCAGGTTCTACTGCCTTCTGTTGCCCACAGTAAGCATAGGGTTCTGTACTATACAGACCCAGAGGCCCTGAGTTTGTCCCAGTCAGGTTGTGACTCCATGAAAAACACTGGTACCAACAAGTCTTCTTGCCCGCTTCCTGTCAGGAGCCAGATGGGACATACAGAGGTGTGCTGTGAGACAAGGCCTATATGGGCCAGGCGCTCTCTCCTCCACACAGTCCCTCTTTAGAACTGATACTGTGCTGCTGCTGTTGTACAGTCCAACCATCTGGGGCCAGCCTGTCTCTCAGCAGTGCCTTCCCTGGCTAGGCCCAGCAGTATGTCCCTAGTACTAAACCTGATCAAGATAGCAAGTCCCCACAGACCAGAACTCTCCCAGTAAGGTGACAACGCCAACATCAGTGGAGCCTGTGGCCCCTCCACCCTGGCATCAGTATGCCCAGGCATCAGCCCTTGGGAACACACACCTCAGCAAGGTCACACTGACAGGCTACGCACACAGGAAGACAGGAGTCACAAATGATTGACAGGCTCAGGAAGGCTGCAGCATGTAGCAAAGGGGCAGTGGGAAAGACAGACACATGAATTCTTCAGAGCACACCAACTGGAGAATAATGTGCTCCCCGTCTCTAGAGTAGACTACAATCAGCAGTCTACTACAGCATTCTGCAGACTAGAACAAACAATACATGCTCTCACACAAGATGGATGGACAGAGTGCAGCTCTAGAGCAAGGTGTTCAACCTTTTGACACTTCAATGTGAGACTGACATCTATAATATGCTGGGGTACACTCATAGCTATCCTGTGGGCTGCAGAATGAGCACACGACACGTGTGTAGTGTAGAGCAGGCCCTACTACACCCAAAATGGCCCTTGAAGCAGCTAAGAGCTGGCAACTGAACAAGGCCAGGCACTGATACGAACTGGGGCAGCTAATGAGAGTCAATGAACAAATAGTACTGGCTAGGCTCTTCCAGGTGGGCATGGCTAGCAAAGACTGCCCAGGGATGGAGACAGAAGCATCCCGAGAAGACCTTGAACCTGTTGTCACTACTGCAAGAAATGACACCTGTAGCCATCACAGCCCAACAGCTATGGTTACAGAACCACGGAGCAAACTCTGTCACCCATAATCATATGGTCTTCCACATATATCTTATAAAAGGTGACTAGAACACTCACACACACACACACACACACACACACACACACACACACACACACACACACACAAAGCTTACGGAGGGGCCAGAGTGTTGGCACAGTGGTTAAGAGCACTGGCTGCTCTTCTAGGGGACCCCAAGTCTACATGTCAGCTTGTAACCATCTGTAACTCCAGTCTCAAGGAATCTAACACCGTCTTCTGGCCTCCATGAGCATTACACATACATGTGGTACACAGGCATACATGCAGGCAAAACACCCATACACATAAAAACATATTAACTAAATAAAAAGAAAGGGCTTCCAAAATTCAAACTTCAACGTTGTAAGTTTTATGCAGTTAGCCCATCTGTTGGGTCTGGGGCTGCTTGCTCACTGGCTCTAGGGCAAGGATGAGCATTGGTCTACGAGCTGTCAATCTTAACTCTAGCCCCTTGTCTTCTATTGTTCTGATAACTGAGGGAGTCACAAGAGGAACCTAGAGATAGGAATTGATGCAGAGGCCACAAGGAACTCTGCTTACTGGCTTGTTCATTCTGCTTTTTTTTTTTTTAAAGATTTCTTTCTTTCTTTATTTATTTATTCAGTATTCTGCCTGCATGTGTGCCAACACACCAGAAGAGGGCACCAGGTCTCATTATGGATGGCTATGAGCCACCATGTGGCTGCTGGGAATTGAACTCAGGACCTTTGGAAAAACAGACAGTGCTCTTAACCTCTGAGCCATCTCTCCAGCCTTTCATCCTGCTTTTATGTAGAACCACCTGCTAGGGGTGACAGTACCCATAATGGGCTGGGTCATGTCAGTCAGGAGTCAGAAAACTAGGTCAGTCTGACTGAGGGTCCTCTTCCCAGATAACTCTAGCTTTTGTCAAGATGAAAAAGAAAAGAAAAGAAAAGAGCAATGAGGACACCTTGAAGAAGTTAATGGCCGTGCCTCTCGGGACTGTTGGGTCTGCATCCTCCATGGTCGGTCAGCCTATCATTCCTGAAGTAGGAATGCCAACTATGATGTGATGTTCAGTTCCATACTTTGACCTCTAGTCTTTCCAGCTTTTGCTGTTCATTAGGAATGTCACAGCTGACCACTTAGCTGACACTGTTTGTGTTCTGCAGTACCTGTGACAGGACAATGACCAGCCCCAACAGCACCCCACCCCAAGTTCTCTCCTCCAAACGGTATGGAACTGGATTAGACCGCTACATGATGCTAACAGCCTCAGGGTGGTGATGATTGCTAGTGGGTGTGGTGATACACCAGATATGCAGCACTGTGTGCTGGAGGAACCCGGAATCCTACTGGAGTAGTAAACATGGCTAGGCACTTGTGAGCTCAGGGCTGTGAGCTGACTGTGCTCAACTGTGCAGGGTTGAGGGGTGGCAGCATTGGCTATAGAGACCGTTGTACAAACAAACCAGAGAGAGGGGCAAGGACATGGACACAAAGAGCTGTTTTTCACCCCAGTCTACCTAGAAGTCCATTTTAGACTCTCTGTTCCATCACAGATCTCCAGTGCTGCCCACGGTGAGCAAGAGGAACTGCTACCTCCAACACTCAGCTGCCAGCACCACATCCCTGGGATGCCTCAGCCAGGCGATTCCCAGCAAAGCCCTAAACAAACACAACGCCGTCCCCAGTAAATAATTTTTGGTTTTTTCCAGGCAAAGGTTGAACAACAATGGTGAGACCCGGAAGGTTCCCTGTTCACAGGAAATACTCACTGTGTCACTATGTGTACATGGGACAGCCCACGGCAACACTTGGGTCACATGCAGAGGTTTCTATTCACACAGGCATTTTTGATAAACTGGTGTTTTGTTGGGGAAGGAGGCTGGGAAAATGGCCTATAAATATTTAACAAAACAAAAGGTCCAGAACGGGAATAAGAACTCATTCTTTCTCTCAATGGACAAGCCTGCCAGGCCAGATAGGTTTGTACTTCTGGACAAAACCCCATGATAACATTTGCTGGTGAGAATTTCTTCGTGGGAAAAATCTCACCATCCTTGAGTGACCTCAGGGATCTCAGACAGCAAGCTTACTGTGAACCCATATCAGGGCAGCCTTGCTAAAGCTACAGCTGTGGGGAAAATGGGCTACCTTCCACAGGCCAGGTATCACCCTCATGGTCACCTGCTGCCATGCCAGAAGCAAGGTGTGCTGAGACCCAGGGGCCTCCTCGGACAGGGAGGGTCTGCAGTGGGGGAACACACTAAAGGCATTTATCTCCAGCTTAAGGTAGAGCCACAGAGCTCCAAGGGGCATTCTCAAGTCACCAGTGCCATGGGAAGACAAGGAAAGAGTGAAACTAGACGCTACTCAGGTGGTTTCTCCTTGCTCTGTTGCTGTCACATGTCACTTTCATGCTTCCACTACCCACAAAGTGATTCACAGCTCAGTTACATGGCTGTAAGGACGAGTTCAGGGAAGAAGGCACACACTTGTCACCCTAGTACTTAGAAAGTAGAGACAAGAGAATCAGGAGTTCATACCATCCTTGGCTACTACATAGCCAGTTCAAGGCTAGCCTGAGCCACACAGATCCTTCCTTAAGAGACCCCCCCCCCCAATTCCCTCTCCAAAGAGAAAGAATGCTGGGATTCAGGGGGCCCACTTGTTTTGGGTGAGCGGATCCCCATGAATGTCTACTGAACTGCAGACACGACAGGCCTGGCTTCCAGGTCACTGACTCTGACTAAGATAAAGGCTAGGAAAGCTCAAAAGCTAGAGCCAACTTAATGGACACATACCTATCTCTAAGCCCAATGCCAAGTCCTGAACTTTCTTCCCCGAGGAGTAAGGTGCATGGAGAAAACAAATCACCTCCCAGGCCCCCACCAAGGCCAGGTGGCTTCTAAACCCATGTAAGAAACAGGGATCCCTGCATTGCCATCTTTACGGCTGCATGAAGGCTGGAAACCCAGGGTACCTGGCTCCTAAAATAAAGGGTACTGAGCACCCGTGGGAACAGGCCCTGATGGGAAAGGCTATGGGTGCCCTCCTCCCATGACAGCCTAATAGCAGAGTGCTGGAAAAAGAATGCTGCTGTATCAGGGAAGCCAGCAAGCCCCATGTGGGTGCCAGTGTGTGACTTCCCATGAAATCAAGTCTCACACATGCCAGGTAATCCGGTACTATCGTCTCCACTTCCTGGAAAAAGCTGACAGGCTAATAATGCTAGGGAAGGGTGTCATACACATGGTGACCTCTCCCCAGATAAAACTCAACATGCCAGACAACAGCACCAGGAAGGAAGAACAAGCCTGTTCCATGCTGAGGACACATGCATGAGGCATGGATGCTGGAGAAGACTCCTCAGCTTTGGTGGTAGCACTGACACCCAGCAAGGTACTCCCACTGCCTTAGGCTCCACTTCACTTATAAGATGGGGTGAGATATGCACCTTTGAGGACCCAGGGACACAAGTAACACAGAGAAACACTCACTCACTCACCCACCCACACCAACAGCGTGAGCCACTCCACCCAGCAGGTGTACACACTGTCTTCTTGGCACCAAGGAAGCAGACACAAAACAGCCTGGGACAGAGGTCCATCTAAGAGCAAGAAGTAATATCTTACCAGATGCTAGCGGGGAGCAGTATTGAGGATGATGGGGTAGCACTGAGCTGATCTGAGTCCAAAGAAAAGACACTTAAGATGGTGGGAGTGAGTAGCCCAAGATAAGCTTCCAGAGAGTGAAGAGCGTCAGAGCCTTTATAACCAGGACCTGGGGAAGGAGGGCAAGTAGCAGGCAGACGACCCAGGAAGGAAGCACAGGTGCTGGACTGAGTGGCAATGGGGGAGGAGGAGCTCTGGGGCCTTCAGGAACATAGCCTGGTTCTGCTTGAGCGTGCTACTAGGCCACTCTGTGATGGACATCTACTTGTGTAGCGCTGCACACAGGCGTAAGGCCAGGTTCAGGTTCATTCCCACCTCAGTGGCATCTCCGAATTGGACAGCTTGTGCTGACTAACAGGAAATCAAAAGGAAAGCCAGGGCAACACTTACTCTCACTGAGGTCTGAGCTCGTAGCCTAGCTTTTTGCCTCCATTCCCACATACTGTCTCTGCCCTTCAAAAGGGTAGTCTTCCCTTCTCCATGCCTAGAGCTGAAGACCAAGAGGAGAGACAGGCAGGCCTAGTAGGGTAAGGCAAAGGAAGAGAGCAGTCCTGCTTGGAGAGAAGGAGCCATGGAAACCCGCAGGCCAGCCAGCCAAGTGGGCAAAGCTCAGGTGCCAGGAGAGCCTCAGAGGTGGGTAAGGTGGGGCACCATAACAGCAGAAAAGCTTAAGGGATGATTTACAGGGCTTAAAAACACTTGTATGAAAGGATCCATTAAGTCCTTCAAGGTCAAATGCCCAATGATCACCATGTGGGCCATAAACAAATGGGCAGCCCTGTTGAAGGTGATCTGGGTTGGAAGGACACTTTTTGATTCCTCATTGGCTATAGACACTGAGTACTTTGGTTGGAAAATGGCCCTTCAGGCCTATGTCCTACCTCCCTCCATACCCTTCTGAGTATTACTGTATCACTCCATCCAAGGTAGCTCTTAGACTTTGTAACAGTACCTTGTGCCCCCCAGGTTCCAAGTTCCACAAGGGGGTGGAATGAGTCCTCTGGACTCTCTGAGCAGAGCAGCAGCAGCAGCAGCACTACCTCAGCACAGCCAAACTAAGGCCAGACTCAAGCTTCCTGGCCTGCCATTACTACCCCTTAGCAGGTGACCATGTCCCTCTTGTTTGTTCTTCTTCAGCATAAGGTGCATCCGGCATGCCTGAGGCTGCTCTCAAAATGAGTATGTAAAGTGAAACAGACTCTTCAATGCTGAGCTTATCATTGCCTCATTTCCTGTGTAGGTAAACACCTCTTCCCAGGGATGCAGCTGCCTGACATGCAGAAGCCACACTGCGGGGCTTGTCCAGTCACATGCTGTGATACTTTTGGCCTGCTGGACTGCTGGAAACAGGTGATGACAAACACCTCGGCTCCCAGGATTTTGCATTCAGGATGAGAGGCACAAAGCCCAGTTCACTAGTCAACACTCCCAATACTGAAGCACACTTCTGACCTGGCTCAGCTGTCACAAGGACACACGTGAGGAAGTCAAGTTGCACTCATGTTTTGGACAAAAAGACAACAAAGGACAATGAACCCAAAAAGTCCCCAAGGAGGTGCCAGGCCATATGAGGAAGGCCGAGCTAAGGTGCTGGCAGGGAGGCCAGCCAAGCTGGGCGCATAAAGGAGAAGTGTTACAGAGCTTACAAGAGGAAGAGGCAGTGCAACTCACAGCTACTGCTGGGTCAAAAACAAAAAATAATGCTGAAACACAGAATCTGCCTTAGTCATTCCTTCACAGAGAGCCCAAACTGCAGCTGTGTGGGTAGCAAGAAAGTAAAGTACAGGTAACGACTGATCCTCGAGTCACCTGCATTTGCCCCAGCCAGGCCTGCCTTGGCTGTAAGACCCAAGCCCAGGCCCAAGTTCCTCCTTTGCACCCAACTTAGCTCAGCGAGTATCAGAGACGTCCTACTTGCCCATCCCGTCACCCTCAGTTTCCTCTAGGCTTTTTCCTTTTGTAATCTGTCTTCAATGAAACCTGCAGACAGACAGTTCTTTACTGTGATGTGCCCACAAGTTACAAACGGTAACACCCACCCATGTCCTCACTTCACTGGGGATGTGGCTCTGTGGCAGAATGCTTGCCTAGCATGTGCCAAGCCCTGGCTCTCCTCTACAGTGCTGCAGAAAGTAAAATAAAAAATAAAAAGAGGAAGCAGAAAACCCATTTTGCACCAAAGACAAGTCCTATTTATAACTGTTTACACAAGTTACATTCGTACGTATTCTGTGTAGCTTCAATTTAAACAGTTTTCTTTTCTTCCCTGTTACAGATGGAATCCAGGGCCTTGCACAAGCCAGGCAAGTGGTCCAGTGGGCACCTCCTATACTGATTGCTTTTAAGATTAAAGACAGCATTGGTTTTAAGATTTTCCAGGTAGTAGAATGTAATAGAATTCAAAGTCATCCACTGCCACACAGTCTGAGGCTATCCAGGACCACATTTTGTTTAAAAAGCCCACTTCTCCCATGACAATGGCATGTCATTTCCCACATCCACACTCCCTACCTGTCCTGTTCTAATTAATGCCTGGCACCCAGAACACCTTGGGCCTTCACAGGGTCTCTGGGTTTCTGATACTTTTCCAACACATATTTGTGGCATTTTGTTAACATTTAATTTATTTTTGGCTTTCATCATAGAGTTGTAAATGATTGTTTTCTGCAGGAACTGATAAAGTCTTTTGACTTCAATAACCTGGTATGTATGCTCTCTGTCCTGTCACCATGTTCTGAAACACACACTGACGCTGTAACTTTAGCAAGTCTCTCAAACCACCCCTGCACCATCACCAGGTTCATACGCATCATACACACAGCAATTCAGGTGTCTGAAGCCAATTCCTGCTGAGGCATACAGGCTCTGAATGGTAGCACCGTCAAACACGATTCCTGTTACACTAATTGGCTTGGCACACTGCAGCCTCTCTCAGCACTGAGCGCTGCTCAGAGACAGCCCCTGTCCATGCCCTTCCTCCTGTACATTAGCATACTCCCTACTGTTCCCAACTCTGCACCTGAGAGACACCAGGAAAGACTCCAGCCAGAGGACACCCAGGGCGAACCCCTCAACCTCTGCCTCAGCCCAGCAGCAGCCATGTTCACTTACAGGCTTTCTTCTCTATAAAGCAGCTGTTCAGGTGACATGTCCAGGTGTCCAGGCAAGCCCCAGGCCTTGGGCTGCCATGTCACTTCCAGACCAGGCACGCTGCCCAGCATCAACAGACAGGCGCTTAGTAAGAGGCTGACAAAAGAATAACAGCGTATGGAATTCCTTGGGAAAAATGATTGCAAGTGACTATTCATTGTTTGTTAAACACAATGATCTGAAAAGCAAGGAAATCCAGACTTCCCTCCCAAACACAGTACCGAGCGAACACAGGCTGCTTCCCAGTCACTGTGACCACAATTTGGGAGTTTCTTGCCCTGTCCTCCACATGCATACCCTGCCTATACACACACACAAGCATGCACAGAGTTGTCCTTCAGGGGACTGCAGCCTGGACTCTATGTGGGGGAGGGGGGCTAGGTGCAAGTGGTACAGGCAAGCTTCAGTCTTTCTTGGGTTTCTGGTGGGCAGGAAGTTGCTGGTGAAATACACAGGTGAGTTCTATTTTAGCCAATCAACAACATGCAGCGCATTTCCAAACTACCCCCATTAAACACTCTACTTCCCCTCCCTAGTGCCCACCATTCTGCCTTCCCTTCTGCCATGCAGTGTGTCCCTTTCTGCCCAGCTTACATCACTGAGCAGAGTCCTCAAGATTCACCCCTCACTGGCCATTTGCCTCCTCAGCGCCACCTTCAGCCCACTTGGCACAGAGGACTCTATGGGGAAGGGCCAAGGGATAAGAGGTAAGAAGCCTCTGACTGTATGTGAGACTTTCCTCCTGTTTCCTGGGGTGGGAATGCAATGCTGCAAATATGCAAGGGATCACAAGCCAGGGAGCCTGAGAGCCTGGGGAAGTTACCACTAGGCACCTGTGGCCAAGCTCCCTCACTCCTGCAGCACCTCTTCTAGCCCACCTGTGTCAACACATGCTAGTGTGACAGCCACACCAGGCAGCTACCTGTGTAAAGTGGAACAGGGTGCCTCTCCTAGCAAGAAGACTATTTCAAGAATGCTAACTCAGGACTCTGAGAGGAACGTATGTTGAGCTGGGGTCGGGTGGAAGCAGCACACACAGTGCAGCTCAGCGGGTAGAGTGCTTACCCAACACATGCTAGGTCCTGGGTTCCACCCCTAGTACTACCTTTCAAAAACAGGTAAGATTGGGAGTTCATTCTGTTTGCAGGATGCTTGAAGTCCACCGCTCAAATGACCTTCCACCCAGCTGGGGCCTGTGTGGGGATGGAGGGCGAGGGCTCTGACGCCTAACTCCAGCATTCAGCACACTACACACGCACACTGACCCTGCACACATCCACAGCTCTGCGTGCTCAGGGAGGTGACAAGCCAAAGGTGTGCTACAAGTACCAGCCCTTGGATGCCAGGGGTCACAGAAAGAACTCCTTGAGAGAAGTCAAGTGCATCTGAGTGGCAGGAGGTTGCCACTGACCATGCATGCAGACCCTGCAATGGTAGGGAACATAGTACAAGCAACTGTGAGAAGTCACAGAAATACCTACAGCATCCACACAGTGCTCATTTAGATGTGTTCACACCTGTTTTAGAGTGCACTGCTCTCAGATGCCTCCTGTGGAGCTGTGCTTCTCAGTTCTCACCAAAGACCCGCCATGTTTGTGCGCTTCAACATGAAGTAACACCCTGAAGCACAGGAAGGCAGCCAGCTTTGGAGGCAGTGTGCTAGGCTCAGCCATAGCCAGGAAGATGACCACCTTGCTCATGACTCAGTGCCAGGCTGCTGTGTCTGGCCTATTGGCTTCTTGCTCATGCTCCTTGTCTCCCTGGACATGCCTCACACAACTCCTTGAGTGGGGAGGGCAGGGCACAGAGGTTGTTTTCATCTCCCAATGCCTCTTGTGGATGACTATTAAAGGACAGGCTTTTCCCACAGGGGAAGAGGCTGGCTCAAGCATCCTAGAAACACACCTGTTCCCTAGGAGCTTCCATACCGTGTGTGCTCACGAAAGTTGGTGACAGCCTACTCCCGTGCTGGGAGGCAGTAAACCCGCTTTTCTCTATCCATCAATCTACAGAGCTCACTGTTTGTCTTGGGTGCTACTCTTCAGAGCCTTCACCAAAGCAGAGCAGGTAGGATCTCATGCTAGCCAAGGAGTCATTCATGAGTCAAGTCCACAGACCACAACAAAAGGCACCCTTTTCTCTGTTATCTGATTTTCCTTTTCCTCTGAGTATACTTCCTGAGCCAAGAGGGAAACAATAAATGGCAACAGAAGACTGACCCCTTCCTCAAAGGAAAAATGTAACATGAGAACACAGCACAGGCGGGCATCCAACAAAGCTAGGCTGGCTCTCTAGAAGTTTCCCATAAAGCCCTGAGCAGTTTGCTTCCAAATCTGCCTTTCAAAGAGCTGTATGCTCACATCTGGTACAGAGTTTGAGATGCCAGAGTCATCATGTGATCTATGAACGGCAGGGTGTACCACAAACCATAGTGGGTAGGGATAAGAAGGAGGCCAGGCAGTGTATGCATGTGTGCGCCCGTGCGCAGGTGCGCAGTGCTCTGTAGATCTTTCGGGCCCTCTCTCTGTTCAGGCTCTCTGAAAAGGGCAGCTGGCTTTCTATCACATGGGAGGTGGGGGTGGGGGTGAGAAGCTAGGAATGATGGCACACAATTGTAATTCCTGTATTTAGGAAGCAGAAGCCAGAAGACCACTACAAGTTCAGGCCAACACAGTCTACATACTGAGGTCAGGCTGCCAAGACTCCACAGTGACACTGTCTCACACAGGCTTGATGGGTAAAAAAACACTTGCCAAGCAAACCATGAACAAGTTTAATCCCTGGATCCTATAATGGAAAGAGAGACCTGGCTCCTCCAAGTTGTCATCTGACTTTTGGCATGCTCATTGTGGTGTGTGCATGCTCAAGCATGAGTGTGCATACACCAATAATATGTGAAATGAAAAAAAAATACATAAAAGACAAGAACAAAACCAAGATCCACATTGGGGACAATGACAAGGCACAAATTCAGCTACCTAGTGTGTGACCCTCAGAGGAGGAGGACAAGAATGTGAGATTTCAATGTTGTGAGAGTGTAAAATGTTGGAATTCTGAATGGGGTGAAAATACCATCACACCAAGAAACATCCTGTGAGATGGCGCTTATAAAGGCAGGTGGGGCCACTCCATGGACTGGACAGGGCCATGCCCATCTGCATTACATTGGTACCTGGAGTTCTCCAGTAACAAGGAGCTGTCCCTTCTATGCAAACGCCCTATCTATTTGCAGTCAGGTCCCTGTCACCCCAGCCCCATCCTCACCCATCACAGCATACCAGTCACTTTTTGTACGTCAAGGACTCCTTCGCAGATTCAGGGATTCAGCAGCAGCCCCCCAGCACCATAGGGCTCCTTCCCAGAGGCAGAACTTCCAGATGCTCTGCTCTAGAGCCTCACTTTCCTGACAGCTGTGCAAAGCAAAGATGCCCAGGCCTCTGTGGGAGCCCAGAGGAAGAAGCAGCAGCCCATCAGGTCTCACAATGTGCCAGACTCTGTAAGCACGTCAGACATGTAAACTCAGTGCCTGCTTTCCAAAGAGATCTTGGTACAGAAGTAAGCAGTGGATAAGGGAGAGCTCAGGCTTCCCAAGGGGGTCGGCTTTGGCTGTGGGGCACAGTGCCTTCCAAGACCACCACCATAGAGGCACAGAAACCACTTATACCACTTGAGCAAACAGTGGGAATGACACAGATCCCATAAGGGGCCTTACACTGCTATCATAAGGAAAATGCTGTGATTTATCACAGGCGGAAGGGTGGCTAGCTGGCCATACCACCTTCTGTTTGGCCCAAGCTTCTGGAGCTTCCTTTATTCCTACCCTTCCCTGGGGGCCGGGATGGGGGAAGACCTGATGCAGTCAGGCTAAGGATGACCAGACATTACCATTTTCAGGGGTAGAGGATACTGCAGGCAATACCTTAGAGGACACTGGCCTCTCCATGCTAGCAGGGCTTGACGGTCTCTCCATTGGTCCTAGCCCTGTGATAACAGTGCAAGAAGCTGTACCGTGGTAAAAGGCATAGGGAGCACAGGATGCAAAACTTGGTACATCAGAGAGACTAGAAAGGCAGTCTGCCACACGGCTGGTGACAGCCAGAAAGTCAGTAATCAGCAAGCAGAACTGACTTCCTCTCCGTGGGACATTCGACAGTCTTTCTGCTCCCTACATGGAGGCCCACTGATCAGTTTCACCAGCAACATTAACAATAAGACAACTTAGAGCGTACGCACAGGACTACACGAGGGCACTGCCTTTAGGAACCACCAAGGTCAGCCCTGCATATCCTTGTCTGATTGGCTACTCCTGGACTGAGGCCATCAGGTCCATTGACTTTGGAGGACAGAATCTGAGCTGGTGCTCTGCTTGGTAGCTTCTGCTTGCTGCCCTCCAGCCAGGAATTGTCTATGGGAAACTGAACATATGAAAAAAGAACCAACAGACTTCCTACCACAAACTGTAGACAACTTATGAAGAGATTATTTGTTAATAAAACACCTTTCCTTTGAAATCACTTTAAGAGCTAGTGAGATGGCTCAGTAGGTAAAGGCAATTGCTGCCAAACCTGATGACCAGAGTTCAATTCCCAGGACCAACACAGTGGGAGAGAACTGATTCCTCAAAGGCATCCTCTGAGCAAGTGCAGACCCACAACCCTCAGGTAATCAATTAATCCAACAAATCAATAGAAATGAAAACTGTAAAGCAGTTTGACACCTTTTAGAAAGATGGGTATACAGCGAAGTAGTGGTGCCACTCGCCTTTATTCCTAGCACTGGGGAGTCAGAGGCAGGTGGATCTCTGAGTTTGAGGCCAGCCTGATCTACAGAGTGAGTTCTAGGACAGCCAGAGCTACACAGAGAGACCCTGTTTCAGAGGAGAGAAAGAAAAAAGAAAGGTAGACAGATGAATATATGTAGATAACGGAAAAGCACTATGTTCTAAATCATAAAGGGTTTAGAAACAGTGTAGCCATGAAGCTTCAAGCAGAGCACCCAGAGCACATCAGCCTCCTACTGCTGTATGACAAGGCACACAAGGTGGAGTGGCATCTGTCATCCCACAGTCAATTTCTATGGGCCAGGGACCCAATGCTCAGCTCAGTAGTTTGGCTCAAGGTCTCTCAACAGCTGCATTCCAGGTCTTGACCCAGGCTGTGACTGTCACAAAGCTCGGCTGGGGAAAGGTCTGTCACCAAGCTTCTCACCAGGCACTGGCAGGATTTGTTTCTCACAAGCTCGTAACTCTTAACCCTGGGCCTTGCTGGCTCTTGGCTGGAGTCCTCATGTCATGAGGATCTCTCCAAGAAGCTACAGTGAACTAGTAAGATGGAGTCACTGAGGGACTGATGGTTAGCCTATAATCCCAGTTATTTGGGAGGGGGTAGATGGTAAAATATTTATTTTCCTCAATTAACTAAAACCACACAACAAACCTCCTGTAATAAATATTTAAAACCAAATAATAAAAAGTGCCAAAGGTCACCCAGAACAGTACAACCATGAAGTGTGAGGGGTCCAGGCAGCTGTGGATCCTGGGTCTCAGCAGCTTGGGGCTGTGGATCACAGCATTGTTGCTGTAACGTAAGAGGGAGGCCAACACAGAAGGCCATGCTGGCTCCAGATCTGCTACAAGACCTGGTGGAAGCCAGCTCAGGCGGCTTCGACAGGACAAAACAAATACCAAGTAACCCTGATGCTTCCTTCTACTTCTCTCTCAACAAACTACTAAGCTGTCTTCTGTGACCACAGCAGGGCCCTCTCTCCTCTGGCCTTATTGCCTAGTTCCCTTCCCCCAGAAGCCACTATCTTTAATCTTCAAGATGGTCTGTGTTTCATTCCCTCAGGGTACCTTCAAAATGGCTGGGAGGTTGCGAGGGTGGGGGGGTGTCAGGTCATTTACCCCTGCCTCTATGGAGCTAAGGCACCCAAAGACAGATGTGGTGTCCTGTCTGCCCCAGTACCTTCACATGACAGGACCCCAGGAGATGCAGCACAGTGATAGATAGAACAAGAGACCAGCTATGCACGGTCAAGCTCAATGCCTGCCCGGCCCCCTGCCCCAGCAATCTGGCCATAGCCTTCTGGTCACTTCCTAGGCCTTCTGAGAACTGGCTTTGGGAGCTCAGGGTAAAGGTTAAGGTCTGATTCCCAAAGAAAAGCATGCCAGAATCCACAGTGGAACCTCAGAATGAGACCTATGCCAGTTGCTTTGCTAACTCGGAACACAGAGCAGAACTTTGTGTGGCAGTGAGCGCTCCCAGTGTCAAGGAACCTGCCCCCACAGAAACCTGTGTGCTCTGAGGCCAGAGCCACACCTCATTTGTGATGGAAGGAGTAGTGATGATTTCATGGGGGTGGCACATCCACATGCTGAGCTGACTGATGCTCTCATCATGCAAGGCTGCAGTTATGTTGTGGCAAGAAATACTTCTAAAACAACAAAAGCAGACAGACTTTTAAAAATTAATCCTGATTACATCAACATACAGAATGAAACGGACGCTTCTAGATTGCTTGGCCTTCTGTCTAGTTCTCTTAGAAGCTTCAGAGCTGAAGAAATTAAGTTTTTAAAACTTCCCGAGTCTACAGAGAAAACTAAAGATTCTGACAAAACTTTGGGGACAAACCTACTCTAGTGGAAAACTGTGAGGGTTGTGGTCACTTTTGGGGTGGAATTGCACTCACTCTCATTCTACAGGCAAAGAATTTGTGTGTGACACTGGATCCCTAGCCATGGTGGTATAGCCAGTGGCCTCCACAGCCAGTATGGCTAACACAGCCACACCCAGCTTTTCTCAAGTGACCTGCAATGCAATGCTCAGACCAAAGGAACAAGCCCCTGAAGCAGGTTAACAGGAGAAAACTGTCACAGAAGTCCAGGAGCCATGACAGGGTTGCCCAGGACCCTTTTACCAGCTGTGGTTGTAGCTGCACACTCCGCAGCAGCCGGGTCCTCTGCGCTGCACTTACCTATCTGTAACAGTATAGGTGTGACCAGTGCTGTCTCCATGGCGTAACAGAATTCCCTGCCAAACATCACTGCCCCGTGCATGACCCATAGGCGCATGGGGATTCTGTCTATGGACCCCTCGCTTGTGGTCTCTTCTTGGGTCTCGGCCTCTGGGTCTCTGGGTTTCTGAGGGTCCGGCAGGGGCACAGGCAGCTCTTGTACTTGCATAGATTCCGGGTCAGCATTCTGCGGAGCCATTTTCATTACCACCAAAATATATATATATATATATATGTGTGTGTGTGTATATATATATATTTTATTCTACCTATATAAATAATGCTATCATCTCTCTCCAATGATAAATTAAGACGTCTTCTCGTTGTGCTGCATGCGCACTCCTCGGCAAGTAACTCTTGTATTCCACTCTGTACCCACAGGCGTCTCAACTTCTCACACGAGATGTGCAGCAACACAGAAGGGTTTTTGGTTGGACTGTAAACATATGGCTTGCTGGCTCACTGTGAGTTAGAGTTAAAAATCCATAAGGGCCACTCAGTTAATACCAGTTTCATCATCATGACTGTGGAGGCGCTGCAGTCACTTCTCTTGCTACAGAGAGGCAGGAATCTGACACACACAAGCGGTCTTCTGTGACTCCCCATCGAGTGGCTAGAGGATCTGCAAGAGAGCAAAGACAAGCTGCAGTCAGGGGTGGCCTCTGCCCACCACACCTGCCACCTGGCCCCCAGGAGCCTGCTCAGCATCAGCACGCACAATGAGCTCATGCTCATGGGATAGCTGAAGAAAAGTGGACAGGAAAAAAAAAATATATGCCCACTCTCTATCCAACATTAATACACTGAGCCATGTTGCTGGAGGCATCACTGGCATCCTTCTTGGCCCATCTATATAATGAAGTGGAGGTACAAAGGAAGAAAGGGAAGTTGAGGAGAACAACTGACAGAACCACACAAGGATTCATGATACACTGCCTGCAAATGTGTAATAAAAGGTGGAAGAGGAGTGCTGGAGAGATGTCTCACTGGCTGTTCTTCCAGAGGACCTGGGTTCAACTCCCAGCACCTACATGGCAGCTCACAACTGTTTGTAACTCCAGTTCCAGGGAATCTGACACCATAACACAGGCAAAAAACACAAATGTACATAGATTAGATTACAGAGAGAGGGAAGGGAGGGAGGAAGGGAAGGGGGCGAGGGAGAGAGAGAGAGAGAAAGAGAGAGAGAGAGAGAGGGAGAGAGAGAGAGAGAGAGAAAGAGAGAGAGAGAGAGAGAGAGATAGGTTAAAACAAAAAAAGGCAGAAGAGCTAAACTACACAGAACAGCGATGCCAGTCCCACTGCCTAACAGACGAGTTCAAAACTCTATCCTGAGGCTGGGTCCTCAGCAGTAGCTTGAGAAGCAGTCCTTGACCTGTCCAGGTTGGAAAACAGTGATAATCAAATCAAAGTTAAAAGAAGCTGTACACACATGCCAAACTCTGTACCTTCTAGCAGTCTTGAGACACCTCACCCTAGAGTGGCAGTACCAGGTGCTTTGGAACACAAGAGCCCAGTCTTGAAGTCTACTCCATTCCAGTTTCTGTGACTAGCTTGTCTCTATTTAGACACACACCATGGTAATGCATTGATTCTTAGAGATAATTGGACATGTCCTTTCAGAAAGGATCCAGACATCAGTGTGGTAGCACATAGATGTGAGAGCAGCACCAGGGAGGCAGAGGTTGGACAATCTTGAACTCCAGGTCTGCCTGGACTACATAGCAAGACCATGTCTCCAACCAGTATGTGCATGCACACATTCACATGCCAGCTGCCCCAAGAGGAAAGGTGCGAGTATAAAACACCCCAGCCTCTTTGGGAGGTGGACCTCCAGATGCTAGGTTCTATCTGAAGGGGGGGAAAGTCTCTGAGTCATGCAGAACAGCATTCGAATGGATGATAGCTTACCAAACATTTCTCAATGATTGCTTTGGATAAATTATTTCTAATAATATCTAATTAGTAAAGATGAAACCTAAGTAGTCCCTCCTCTCCTTCTAGGATGGGAGAAAAAAAACTTGGGGTAAGCACCACTTAGCCCTTCTCTCAAGGCAAGGTCAAGCCAGGCCAGATAGGAAGGTTTCCCAGAGCACTGGCTTTCAGCTCTTCCCACACACCTCACTCACTTTGTTCTTTGGCTGCACCTTTAACCCACCCCTCTACCCCTGCAAGCCCACCCCACCCCACCCCCACAGTAGTCAAGATTCGGCAGTCTGAGCTACACACTCAGTTCTCTGTCCCCAGTTTTACTGCAACTCCACACTGTAGCCCTCATCTCAAGCCTCACATTCACCTAGCTCCTCTACCAAACCCTCAATCAAGGGACTAGAGAGATGGGAGAGACAGCTGAGCAGTTAAGAGCCCTGCCTGCCAGAGGACCCAAGTTCAGCTCCCAGCAACCATGTTGGGCAGCTTACAGCCACCTGTAACCCCAGGGAATTCAACAGCTCTTATTGCTGAGGATATTGGCACTTCTATGCATATAACTCTACATGGACACTCACTCAATACACATAATTAAAAATAAAACAATAACCATTGAAATGTAATATGAATAAATTAATTTAAAGATAAATAAATAAAACAACAAAACTAGTTACCTACTTATACTCCCCTTTGCACAATTTTATCAAGAGCCACTTCCAGCACTTGTTATAAGCGTGGGGAAACTAGGCTGGGCGTGGTGGCACATGCCTATAATGACAGCAATCTGGGAGGCAGAGGCAGGTGAATCTCTGTGAGTTCGAGGCCAGCCTGGTCTACAACGTAAGTCCAGGACAGCCAAGGCTACACAGAGAAACCCTGTCTTGGGGGCAGGAGGGAAAGAGTCAGAAAATTAATCTTAAGCCTAGCTCCACTACTCTTGACCTCAACCTTTGCCAGTCACTATCAAGAGAAACCATCATGGCCTTTCCTTATGTCAGCCTGCCAGTCTTACATCAAAACGGGGCCCACAGTTTAAATTCTTGGCCCCTTCCTGACAAGCGACATTCTCAGGATTTGTGTCCAAAAGTTTGTGAAGATGAAACAGATCAGCTGGGCGTTGGGCAGGACGAGAGTGATTATTTTGCAAGCAGTACTAAAAACTAATTACAAACACCAAAGCCTTCAGCTCTGCTCAGTGGCCTTTGACCCACTGCTGTTCTATCCTCAGAGACTTGTGTGCCTGAAATACAGTGCTAAGTTTTGGCTGCAGAGTCACTGCAGCAACAGCAAAGAGGAGGCTATGAAAGCAATCACAGTGGTGTGTACTTGTAATATCAGCTCTTGCAGGGTGGGCAGGAAGATGGCAGTTCAAGGTTGTCCCTGGTTACATAGCAAGCTTGAGCTACATAAGACTTTGCCTCAAAAGCAAAAACAAAAAGTAAAACAAGATAAAAAATAACTCTCCAATACACAGGCATGAAAATCATTCCAGGCAGTCCATTCCAGTCACAGGGCAACAGGGAAGCTACTGGCCAGGAACACTCTATAGCACTCAGCCATCAGCCCTGAGGCTGAGTAATGCCAGTCTAAGTGTTTCTATAAGGTGTCTGAGCCTAGGCTCAGAGAGTACAACCTGACATCGTTGGGACCGATAAGGTAGAAGAAAAATGACATCTCAAGCTGTCTTCTGATTTCTACTCACACCATCACACATCTGAATCAACTCCAACCCAAGTGTGGCCAACTTTTCTTTAAAGCCACAGATAGCCTCTGGTGTATACTCTATTTAAGTTTTGGGGAGTTTGGTTGGTTGGTTGGTGGTTGTTTGCTTTGCTGAGACAGGGTTTCTTTCTCTGTGTAGTCTTGGCTGTCCTGGAATTCCATGATCTGCCCACCGCTGCCTCCCAATAGCTAGGCTTACACGTGTGCATCACCACCACCTGGATTGTTTTCTTTTTCTTTTCCTCCTCCTCCTCAACCCCTTTAAAATTGCTGACTGGTTCTAACCAGTAGACCCAGGACTCCAGGCTGGACCTCACTACCAGACTGTAGGGTACTGACCTATACCCTGGAGACAGACAGGTCAACCAGGCTTAGGAATCACACAATACAGTGGCTTCTTTTGTTGCCCCATCCAAACAGCTTCTGGGCTTCCAATTCTCACTTGACCTGACCCTACCACCATTGTTGTTATGTTATTCCTGGCTACACGAGACAGAGATAGAAGCCACATACCATCAGGCCACATACTGGCTCTGAAGATGGAGTTCCCTCGACTAAGGCCTCTACAACCACACTACACTTCTCAAACAATGGAGTTTCATAGCAGCTTACTGGGAGAATTCCAAGAAAGAAGAGCTAGTGTCAGGCAACCTATGGCGTATGGCTTCTGGTCACAGCTGGCACCAAGCCTGTGGCACTGGCTATAGATACCTTCATTTTACTTGGGCAGAACGATGCATGGTGGCTCATATGCCTGATGAGTGCAAGAAGAAACAGACATCAAACTGGGGGGTGGGGGGTGGAGTGGGACTCTAGGATGGATGTTTGGGTTCTCTCTACTCAAAGACTCGGAACTTATGCAAGGTCAGGACTCAGTTGGCACGATGCTCAGATGTGCACACAGATGCCAGGCAGCCCAGCACCCATGGTCTCAGAGGGCAGCCTAAAAGCTTGGCACCCAGCTACATGATCTACCTGGAATGGTGCTGTCATCTTTGAGCGGACTCAGCTCCCTGCCTCTCTGCACCAGCTCATGCCACACCAACCTTCCCAGGCTTTTCCCTATTTAGGATAATAAACTCTGTGCCTGCCAACATCACTACAGCTGCTGGACTGGATGACATGTCATGCCAGCTATTGTGCGGCTGCTCATGATGCACCAGCATCCTCGCCTCCCCAACGTGGGTCCTGATGTTGCTCACAACGGGACTGGCCACACATCAGAAGCCCAGTAGAGTTCAGTGAATGAAGGCAGTGACATAGAGGACACCCAATTCCTGTCTTGGCCACTTCCACACTCCAGAGTTCTGGAGCAGCCACATCTGGTGATAGGAAACCAGCCCCCTCATCCTAGGTCTGGCCTCTCTAAGATCCTTGTGGAAAGTGTGTGCACTGGATTGGGTACCTGCTATTCACGTAGTCTAGATGAACAGAGTATGGATCTCACACAGGCAAATGCCATGAGCATTTTCCAGGTGGCCTTGAGGAGCAGTTACTAAGTACAAAGCCTATTGAACATGTGCCACTCTGTAAACTAACTCCCAGGCACTGCCAACTCGTGGCACTCATACCACTGCAAGGCGACTAGCCCTCCAAGAGCCAGGGCAGCTCTCCAAACTTTTTAATAAAGTCATGTGAATAACTAGAACAAAACAGACTCAAGCTGGTAAAGAGTGGCATTTCTTCACCAACATGAATTTATAGCTGGGCACTGTAGAAATAGTGGTATAGCTGCTAGGCCCAACCTCTCTTCTTCAAAGCCCTAGGAAGTGGAGACTAGACCAAGGTAGAGCAGCTTTGATGTCACACTTAGTAGAAAGGGACCCCAGCTCACTGAGGGATACATATAGGGTACAGCTGAGGAAGGAGGAAAGAGGGACACCATGGCCCAGGGAGGCACTCCCTGCTCTGAAAGGAGGGGCAGTATTTAAGGACAGTGTCTGAGAAGCAGCCAGAGCCACCATCAAAGGTTGGGTGCCAGGCCTCCGCTCACATTAGCCTGGTTGTTCATCAATACTGCTTTAAGCAGAAAGGCAGCTGGCCCCTTTCCCTCTGAGAGGCAGTTCACACTCTGCGTTTCCCAGCACTCTCCAAATTACTCTTTCCATGTTCATTTCCAAGAACTTTATGAGCATATGGACTTTAAAAGAGGTGTGAGGAGCTCTGGGGGAAAGTCCTTTTGTAATCTGGACTGGATTCAACTTGTCTTTTGGAGAATCGCTGTCCTCCACAACTTTATCTTTAGTTTTCTTTCAAGCCTACTCTGAGGAAAGCTCTTGAGGGCTCTTGCATAGCTCTGCACACTTCTCAGGTTTGGTCCTAACTCCACCTGCTATGTCTCTGTTGGCAAAACTCGTTCTTCCTCAGTCAGTGAACATTCGAAGGCTAGTAATGTTGCTTGCTCCCTAAGACTCTTTACATCCCTTCTCCATAAAACTGAGGCTACTGACTTTCTATTTAACTTGTCTGATGCTTTTGTCTAGTCTGCTTGCTCATCATTCCCAGGCTTGAACGATAGCACTTCTGAATCCCAGAGGTACCTGGCTGGCTCACTCATGGACTTCCCGAGACGCAGGCAGTCCTGGATTTCACCTTGTCCTCTCCATCTGAACTTAACCAAGCATAGCTCTTGTGTGAAGACTTGGGCACTTGCTGTGTGCCCTTCCTGGGAATAAGACCCTGCAGGGTGGAAACCCTTCGTTTGTGGACTCCCAACATCCCATCTCTGGTATTCTCCATCAGAGCCCAAAAAGAAAAGGAAAGAAGCTTGAAGAAGCAAACAGGGTGGAGCTATGACTCCTGACCAGAGGCCAAACGCCCAGCATTCATTCGGTCAGCACATTTCAAGAGCGAACCATCAAGTAACATAAAAGCAGGTTCATTGTCCATGGGCAACGCCTGTGGAGTCATCTCCTAGTGCAGGACATCTGTTCCCTGGAAAGAAGCTGGTCCCCTGCCATCACAGGAGTGAACACTGTGTAATCACATGCAAAAGCTTCCTCTGAGAGACACAGTGTAAAATGTCCAAGCATGATGACATGCAGGAGCGAGCCAGAAAGACCAGCTGCCTCTGTTCATTGCAAGGCAGTTCTGCATGCCTGAGAAAACATGGAGGAACCAAGCATGAGAGCAAGCTATGGCTTCTGGCATCTTCTAGTATGAGTGATCTGTGACATACGCAAGACAGCTTTTCCCCAGTACAGCAAAGAATGCTTCCCTTGGATCCTGCTCCAGCAACTTGCGCACTTGGTGACAATTTTGTTACAGTCTGCAGATGTACTCAGACAAATGCAACGACAATTGTTCCAACTAACAACTTCCTCTATTGTCCTGCTTCTAATGTGAGAGTGACTGATGCCAAAACATGTGACTTCCTTCAAGCTGCTGAAGAAAAGTGGCTGAATAGCAGCTCTGATTGGTACCCCAAGTTTAACTCAAAGTCCTGGGGTGCATTTTTAGGTCTGAGTATATGTGTGTGGTAGGGGTTGGTAGGTGTGTGTGGTGTGGGTGTGGGTGCCTGTGGGTGTGCACGTGTGTGGACACACACACCCATGTTGTGTATGCATGTAGAGACCAGTGATTGACACTGGGTTTGGGTTTCTTCCTCAATCTCTCTTAACTGTATATACTGAGACACAGTTGCTCACTTGAACCCAAAGCTTGCCATTTTGTTTAGTCTGGCTGGATAGCTTATATCAGGGATCCCTGTCTCTGCCTCCCAAGAGCTGAGATGACCAATGGGATACCACGATTGCCTGGCAATTATGTGGGTGCTGAAGATTCAAACCTGGTAGAAGATGAGTACTTCGCTTTCTGAGCCATTTCCCTAGCTCCATAGCTGAGAAGTTTCAAGGGTCAAAATGGTTACAACATTCACTAGCATGGTCAAAGTCAATACTGCACTCAGCTTTGGCACAGTGCAGGAGTGCTGGTGGGGCATGCTGCACTTACTGACGTCCCCCTCCATGGCCTATACATATTCTCACACATGTGCAAACTCTAACTACAGGAGGCCAACAAGTGCTCAGTGGTGACTAGCTTAACTGCAGCACCCACTCACAAGTATAAACAGGCACAAACTGAGGTGCCACTCAAAACACCATGAGTGCAGGAGATATTTAACTAAAAGTGTAGTCGCCCAATGAGCCTCGTAAGTTTAAAATATCTTTAAAATGTGGTGACTCTATCCACCCTCTGGCACAGCCTCCTAAGAACTGTATCAACTGCTCCCAAGAGCATGCAGAAGCCTGGATCTTTGAGGAACAGAGAGAAAGGACCTTACCAAATTGCTACCCTGCTGTAGGGGATCAAAATTCAAAGTTCAAAGTACAGAACAAGAGTAGCTACCTGTGTCTTTCACATCAGCATAAATCCAGAAAGTTACTGAGGCAATCTGACAGGGACCACGGTGTAGTACCAGGTCCTAATGCAACCACAAACAGCCCTGGATGATGTTCACTGACACAGCCTCCTGGTCCCCACCAGTGCCTCTCTGGAGATGGTCAGAGACAACACAAAGCAGCAAAACTGGACCAATGGCAGCAGATAGCAAAGAATATCAATATACAGACCAAGGATATAAAAAGTCCAATTGACTTCAGCTAGTTCAAAGTGCCCATGGTACAAATGGAATACAGCACACAGCAAGTCTACTATTTTACTGGGAAGCACGTAAGCAAGGAGTCAACGCTGTATTAAGAGAACAAGAGGATACGCCACAGATGAGGAGGGAGGACTTGCAAAGAACACAGCTGACAAAAGACTGCTGTCCAAAATACACACTCAGAAAACAGCCTGATTAGAGACAGGTTGGGGGCCAGGCATGGTTGTAAATACCTGTAACCCCAACATGCGGGCTACAAAAGCAGGAGGGTCAGAGAGAGTAGGTCAGGGTCAGCCTAGACTGTGTATTGAGTTTGAAGTCAGCCTGGACTACATGAGACCTTGTTTTAAAATTCAAAACAAACCAAAAAATTAGTCAAGGATCCTAAAGTGGTCAAGAAGACACAGATATACGAAAGCACGGCAAAGTTATAAAAAGATGCTTCCTTTCATGCGTCACCTAAGTGCCAGGCCGCTACATACCTGCCAGAACTGCGCAAATCCAAACACCAAGCAAGCACTAGTGAGGATATGGTACAGCCTTGCTCAAATCACGGCTGGTGGGGATGCAAAGGGTGTAGCTATACCACTTTGGGACATAGCAGCATGCAAGCCAGAACTCAGTGACATGTTACATGCTCATGACTCCACAAACCCTTAACACAGACGCTAACACATACTCTGGTCCTGGCAGCTGGTACCTGGTAGCAATCAAGGTGTCTTTCAGGAGAAGAATTAATGAATGGTAGAGGAAGGTAAATATTGCACACATGCCTGTAATCCCAGCACTTAGTAGACTGAAACGAGGATTATAACAAACTGGAGGTCAGCCCAGTCTACACGGCTAGCCAGCATTACACATCAAGACAGAGAACTATTCACTGCAAATTGCTAAGTGGCAGGAAATGAGCCAGAGAACGGAAACAACTGTGACTCCAACTCATGGCCTTCTAGATAAGGTGAAATCACAGAGACTGTGGAGAGTAAAGAGCTGAGCCCGTCTTTCCACCTACTCAGCAGGCTGAAGCTGGAGGACAAAATGTGCAAGGCCTACAGAGTAAATGTGACACCAGCCCAGGCAACTTGCCAGGACCCTGCCTCAAAATAAGAAGAAACAACATTTGGGAGGCTGAACAAGAGGATCAGGAATTCAAGGCCAGATTCATGTATATGAGACCCTGTCTTAAAACAACAACATAGGGCTAGAGAGATGGCTCAGTGGTTAAGAGCGTTGCCTGTTCTTCCAAAGGTCCTGAGTTCAATTCCCAGCAACCACACGGTGGATCACAACTATCTGTAATGTGATCTGATGTCCTCTTCTGGCCTACAGATATACATGTAGGCAGAACACTGTATACATAATAAATAAGTAAATAAATAAATAAATAAATAAATCTTTAACAACAAGAAGAAGAACCATAAAAGTAAATAAAAAGAAGGCTGGAGACCTGGCTTAATGGTTATTGCTGGACATGCATGAAGCCCTACATTCAATTCCCAGCACTGAAGATGGGAGAAAATGAATGCTTAGAAATGTTCAAAATCCCTCCCTCTTGCCAGGGGTGATGGTATATGCCTCTAATTTTAGCGCTTGGGAAGCTGAGGCAGGAGAACTGCTACATGTTTCAGGCCAGCCTGAGCACAGGGCCTCCCATTTTGTGAGGAGAAGAAAATAACCATGGAACCCGAAGACCCACTTCTCACAAGACAAGAATGTGAAACCAGTGACTAGTCAAGATGATTTAAAATTTTTATTTTTGTTAAGAAACTGGCACACTACAATGAAAGTAAACTTCAAGACAAACAAACACTAGAATTCTTTAAGCCATCTAGAGAAGCTGTCACACCCTCCACATATACTGTATATGCAGATGGGGACTGGTGGTGCATACCTGGAATCCCAGCCCTCAGGAGGATGTGACAGGAGACACCACTGTTACAGCTTCACTGAGCCAGAGCTGAAGAGTTCCAGTGTCATGGTTTGCAGAAGTGCCTCTTGCCTCCTGTCCAGTCGGGATGCCTTATGTACAATCAGTAAAGGTTCTTCCTCTAGCCTGGTGCCCTCCACCCCCACAACAACAGAATCCCTCAGCGTCTCCCAGCTGTTGCTCCTGTATTCCTGTATAATCAGCTAGTAGGCATACATCCATCCAGTACACAAGACTCCAGGAGCTGACACGACTGTAGAAAAGACCCAAGGACCTACAGTGAAGCTGTTTCAGCACCAATGGCAAACCCCAGGGGAGCCCTGGAAGGCCCCAGCCAACACTGGCCTCCCTCACACATGGAAATCCACCAGCCCCTAAGCTACTACTGGATACTGCAAGGCCTCCAGGCCTATTTTGCCAAGAGCCACCCTGATAAAGGGAGCTCACTAGGCATGTGGGCTGTCTAGGAGGTGATCTGGTATTTGCAAGGTCTTGTACCATGATACAACCCCAAACTGCTTCCAGCCTCTGACATGCTGTCAGGACCATTGATTTGGCAAAGTACAGTAGGCATGAGAGATCTCTGGAGGTGATCCGGTATTTACAAGGTCTGTATCGTGATATGCTCCAAAATTGCTTCCAATCTCTGACTACCCTGTCAGTTATGCTTTGTTGCATCTCTCTAAAATTTAGCATTAGAGCTGAGCATGGTGACACATGCCTTAATCCCAGCACTCAGGGAGGCAGAGGCAGGTGGATCACTGTGAGTCTAAGGCCAGCTTGGTCTACAAAGCAAGCCCAGGACAGCCAAGATTACATAGAGAAACCCTGTCTCAAAAAACCAAAAATAAAAAACATCTGGCATTGGTGTAAACTGTTACTTTCTGGGTATTGACCAGCTCTGATTGAGCAAATTTCCTACAAGATCTTGTTGAAGATGTACTGTTTGTTATTCAAATGAATTAATTACTGATTATGGATTTCCTAATTTGATTCAAATAGTTTTAAAAGTTAAAGTTAGTTCATGGTTGTAATGAATACCTTTGTGGACCTCCAGATGCCTCACTAAGGATAGCCTTGTAGCAAATTTGTGGCTTCAGATAAGCCTCCACTCCAGATGACACCACGAAATTTTGGTATTTCAACATAAATATAGGCAAGTTTGTTTAAACTTTCCATGAGCCTAAGTGGAATCAAGCTACCTTGAGATGTCTGAATTTACTCTGCTTCTTAGAATGAAAGACAGATAAAATTATTGTCCTGAACTCATTATGAACTAAGAGATAGCTGGATAATGTGTAGTTAGGTCCGTCCTGATTGACAAGTCGTATATTCTTGTAACTTTTAGGCCTTGTCACTCTGAACTCACTGTGAATTTACGTAATGGATACTTAGATAAGAAATGTTTAGATTTAAAACATGTAACCTGTTGTACTATGAGGTAATACCCTTTTCTCAGAAGTGTAAGTATGGTCATCTGCAATAAACGGTGCTGAAATTGGGTAACTGAACTTCATGCCTGACTTCATCCGCCTCTCCTCTTGAACCTTTTCTCTTGAATGTATGTGTTGAGATTGGGCAACCTGACTTCAGTTGAAGTTGAGATGCCTAATTTCATCCACCTTTTCTCTTGGAATGAATGTATGTGAGTGGTTTATTTTCTATCTCTTCCTTATTTCTTATTGCCCTGTAGATTCACAAATAAGTTAGCAGACTCAGGGCCATCAGCCTTCTGTGGCTAATAAGCCTAAGATTACATTAGCTTATTGGAGATCTCCGAAGGAGGCCTATCTACAGATCAAAGAGCCTCCTTTTACGACCCCCCACTTTTGCAGCCCCCCACTTTTACAGCCTCACCCATAGGAAGTTCTCCTCCCCTGGCCTCAGTACAGCCAATGCCTAGAGAAGAAACCCTGGGCCTCCCTTTCCAACTTTCTCTTTCAATCCTGATCAGTTACCTGAGCCATCAGCTCTGGTCACCTAAGAGATAAAGCGAACTAGAAGGGCATCCGCATCCAGCCCCAGAGACCCTACCCTGGACCTCTTCAGAGCCACAGCCGGGCATTAACACTATTTGCAGACCACGAATGCTATCAACTCCCAGGTGCTTACGTATACATGGCTGGCACGCCATTTCTGGAAGCAATTTTTCCATCTGCAAAGGAAACATCAGAATTACCAAGAGAGCTGCAGGAGACTACTGGGAATTCCCAAGGCCTGTGGGCATGAAGTACAGCATAGCCTGGCCCAGACACCCTGTGCACCTAGCAACAGCCAGGGAACCAGCCCAGCTCTTGGGTACTTGTGCATGTTTCTAAGAGTCCACAGCTCACCAACGCAGCATACAAGAGTTTCACACACAGAGTTGCACAGGAAAACTTAGGCTGGAAGAACTGCTGGCCTCTTAAACTTTAATTTCTCAGAGATGTTCCTGGCCTTCAACTCACACAAAGACAGGGATGGTGATCATGAAGGCCGCCAGTACCAACAAGAAAATCCCCAAAACACATTGAGGCCAAAATCCTAAGTGGAGTTACCCCCTTAAGATATGTGGTATGTCTATCCAATTACTCAGGGCCAAGAGTTGGGGCTCTGCTGGACTCTGATTTTCAGTTCACTCTAAATCCTGTAACACTCACCATCTCTACCCTTCTATCTAACACCTCCTAACTGGGCTGTTGACTTTACCCTCAACAGTGTAGACCGTTCTCAATGCCATAACCCAAATGAGCTCTTAGAATACCATGCCTATTATACTGCTCCCTTCTTCTGCCTCTCCCTGTCTGGACTGGCTTCCAGAGGCCCTTCAAAGAGCCCCTCTAGCTCTCCACGGTCTGCTGTAAGCTAGCCATGCCACAAGGTCCACCCCCGTTCACACATTTGCTGAGGTCTCTACCAACTGCTTGCAAGGCTCTGCAGCCCCTTCTCAGTTGAGCTACCCAAACCACCTGGGCACACCCTACCTGCCAGAGCTGCCTGTCACACTAGATACAAACAACCTTCCAAGATTAAAAGTAAATGCCACTGAATCTCTGAGTGAAACAAACAAACTCCAGTGGCGATTAACATGACAGTAAAAACAGTCGTAAATGTACTACTATTGTTGACAAGGTTTCACTGTTTTGCCCTGGCTGGCTCGAAACCTATTTTATAAGACCAGGCAGGCCTTGAACTCACAGAGATCTGCCTGCACCTGCCTTCTAGGCTCTGGAGTCACAGGCATATGGCACTCTTCATAGCCAGAAAGCATTTTTAATATGGAATCAAATCAAAGTGTCCATTGCTCTAACTTCTCACCATGTGAAGGGCACAGTGGACATAGCAATGCATACCAACTACATGGGGGATTGTGGCAGGAGTCTGAGCCCACCATCTGAGGCCAGCCCAGATAACACTGTCCACTGAAAGCAACAGCAACCAAAAGGAGACCTGGGAACAGTGGCTCATACCTGTGGAGAAGCTCGGGCAAGAGAGCAGCCACGGGTTCCAGGCTAACCTGGACTACATCACAAGATTCTGTCTCAAACAAACAGAAAATTAGAGGGGAGCTGTTAGGATTTTAAATGATAAACCTTTTTGTGTTGTTTTGTTTTGAGGCCTGGTTGGCCCCGCAGTCTGGGTTCTCTAGCCTCACTCTCCCAAGGGTGGAAAACATATCTTTTATTGCTTTCCCCACCCCCCTAAAAGCAGGACCTCACAAGGCCTAAGGTGGCCTCAAACGCACTAAGTAGCTAAGGGTGACCTTGAACTCTTGATCTTCCTGCTTTCACCTCCCTGTCTGTTGGGATTAGAGGTCTGTGCCAGTTCAAAAGCCTTTGTAAACAGACTCCCTCCACAGCTTCTACTAAAACCCAAATGTCAAGGGGACCGAGCCAGCATGCAGCACTTAAAAGACTCACAACAAAAGCCCACTTGAATGAAAATAAAATCACATTGAAAACAAGACAAACAGCCGCCAAAGAAAACACTCTCTGAAGGTTTGGTCTCCTTACCTGGGTCTGTGTGTTTCTCTGATCTGCACTATCAGCTGAGCAGGAGGCACCTGTTTTTAATTAACCGGCAATGAGAGGTTTCTCCTCCCTTTCTTCTAAAGGTTCCTAGCACTGGGAGATTTGCTGGTTTAGGCCACTAGAGTCAGATTGAAGCTCTGGCTGCCATGGAAACTGCAGCAAGCTTCTAAACTGAGAGGCTCCTGGAATCCAGGCTGGCTAAAGGAAGTTGTTGCAGCTTTAATATAAAACCCACAAGAGTGGCCTCAGGCCCAAGTTCCAAGCTGACTCTGTTCTGACCATGCCCTCCAGGGTCAGGGTCAGGAAGAGAGTAAGAGTTACATGGCATGAAAAACGAAATAAAAGTGCATCATGTTACGTACATGTACTCAAGAACAGACCTCAAAGACAGAACTGCAGTTATGCAGTGCTACTCTGCGGAACCCTTTCGACAGTAGTGTGTGTAGAATCTAAGCAGAGGCTTCCAGATCCCAAATGTGTGCTGAGGAAAAAGAGGACATGAGGCTCAACTGTGAGTGGTAGGGGCTTCCTGAAATGGCAGTGCACGTAGTCAGACACATGCTGGCATTTTTAAAGAGGGGAGGCATGTAGTATGAACTAGTCCTCAACCTGCAGGGGACACATCCCAAGCACCTCACTTTCTTCAGTGTACAGTAGTTTCACCTACGCCACCCAGGGCTGCAGCTTCCGTGCTCTGCTGGAGACCAAAGGGGCGAGACTGCACAGATCTTAGCAAGGTCAGCGTAACTTCCTGTCTTACTAGGTTAAGGGCCTCCCTCTGTTGACTTAGTAATAGATACACTGTGGAAGCTGAACAAAAGGACTCAGCCCTGAGGTGGGCATGAGTGGACAGCAGACGCTTTACTGTATTACAATGCACAATTTAAACCTAACTTCTGGAATTTTCTTTTTAATATTTTCAGACCTTGGTTGAGGCAGATGGCAGACACCAGTAAGTGAATGAGTAGGGGAGTAGGAAGAGATTACTTCTGTAATAGGTAAAATGCTAAACCTAGTTTAATGGATAAAGAAAGCTTACTTATGGCTGTAGCCCAGGGCTAGAGCTTCTCTGCCCCTTTATGGCCAAACAACCCAACAGCAAGATCAGCACCAGTGTCCCAGCAACTCCTCACCTGGAACCACAGGCCTGTGAGTCACGCATGGCATTGTTTACTTAGCACTGTGTCCAGCCTCCAAAGGCAGCTGGGCAGGTGACCTCTGAGGAAACTTAGCACCTTGAGGAGCCCTTCTAGGCCCTGGCAAACCTGTTTCCACACAGACCCCCATGCTGCTCACTGAGAGATGAGAAAACCTGGTTAGTCACTTCCTCTTCCTCTCCTCCCTGCTCCACCTCAGAGAATTACTGGAACCTTGGGCAATGTCCCCAAATGCACACACACCTGAAACCTCCACCTCTACAAAAAGGGGGCCCATTTTCTGTGCTGAAAAATGCTGTTCAGCACTCCTTTGTCTCTGGAAAAAGTTGGTACATCAGCTCCCAGCATTTTCTTCACACTAGGGACTGTGTCTTGCTGTCTCTTGAACTAACTACTGCTGCTCTGAAGCCTCTGTGTAGCTGCTAAGATGGCACACCTGGGCAGGGCACAGCATTACACAACATTACAGTGCAGGGCTGTTACTCAGTATTTGTTGCATCTAAAGGAATAAAGCCACTGGTGTTTTACTCTAAGAAGCCTCCAGTGTCCAGAGGCACTGGCTACAAGGTACACATCCACACACAAAATTATGTTGTATATTGCTGTCTTTTGACAGGAAACCCCTGGTGCTACATGTCAACGCATCCCTTCTAGGCATTAGGTTTATAATGAATAACACACAGCTGGGCTGTAGCTCAAAAGCAGCACTTGCAACAAGGTGTCTTGTTGGATCCCTGTCACTACACACAAACAAAAACAGTGCTGCTTCTGTGGGTCACAGCCTAACATCAACTGAAAACAAAACTAAGTATTTTTAAAGACAGACTGTCTTGTCTGCTTGTCTACCCAAACATGCTCTAAGGCCCAGATACACAGAACAAGCTGCTCAGTAGCTCTTTCAGCTGCGGGAGGGGTGGCTCTGGAAGCACCTCGGGATGGGATGGTGGTGGGACCACTTAACTGGTGAAGATTTGAAGCTGATTACCAAGACACACCAAAGATGCCATTCCCCTTAAGATGAGAGGAAGTTCCAAAGCCCTACCCCAAAATATAGCAGCTGATCCTCAGTATCTGGGGAAGCACACTCACTGGGGCTCTCTTCAAGGATGCTCATCCAGAATCTGCCTTATACTCCTGGGCTTTGTTCCCTATCTGTCCCCATCACACTGAGCACAAGCAGGCAACCTGCTCCATCACTGCTGACTTACACTGATGAGGAACTCGTGGTCAGCCTATACGAGGCAACTGCCATACTCCTCTTTGCAGGCTAAAGGAGAAAAGAGACAAGAACCCTGAGCCTGCTTCTCCTGGGTACTGCACAGGCCTATATGCATCAAGAAGCTCAACACAAGCCAGGCATGGAAAGCATGAGGCACCTCAGTTCTCATGAAGGAGAAGCAGGAGGATCTCAAGTTTGAGGACAGCCTGGACCTCAGAGCAAGAATTGAAAGAGGGGGCACACAGTTTTACTCTCACAGTGCTCCTCCAGGCCAAGCAAAAGGCCCACTTTGTTTCCACAGCTAAAGACATGAACAGACCCTTTTTCCACTCAGTCATTTGTGGATGCCAGTGGCCCTGGCCCACTCAGCACCAGGATCTGGTCTGGGAGCCGGCAGAATAATGCTGTCTTGAGTAAGCCTGGAACACAGGCACCTGCAATTCAGGTGCACGCAGGTGCTAACGCAGAGTAGCTCAGGCACAGGCGAGAGGTCATCCGTAGCCTTTCACAGAATAGCATGCTATGCCTGGCAGGCAGGGCTGAGCATGCAGATCCAAATGTGCACAAAACATTTCTTAAGCCATTCTGGGAGACTAGCAGCCATCTCTAAGACTGTTATAGAATCCTTCCCATCAAATGCTTTGTGTAGAGTCCAGTCAAATAAAGACTAAGGCCACTATCTTGGAGCATCCCAGCAATCAGAACTTGGAAACAAGAGGGTTGGAAGACAGCTACAGTCACGGAGTTGCAGAGGACACATGAAGATGCTTAAGGAATACTTGTCCCTTAGAAGCCAATCTTGCTACTCGGCCCTGAATGTGAAGCTGAAGCATGAAGCTTTACGCTGAGAGAAGCAGGCAGGCCACACTGCACTGGGCACAGTGGTTCCTCACGCGTCTATGCACACTCTATGTGCTTCCTGTAAATGCCGAGTGCAGGACCACTATGAGTCTACTCTAGGTACAAATCACTAAATTCTAGTCTACCATGCCAAAATGAATGCATGTAAAGTGGTCTGCATTTTGCCTCCAATGTAAACAAACGAAAATTCTGTGTCTGTGTTTAGGCTATGCAATCAGCCAACTGACAATGTCCTTTGACACACCTTTGTAGAGCACTCAATGCTGCCATCCTGAACAACAGGTGCTTTGCCAAACAGCTGGGTAGAGTTCCAACATCTTGACAGTAAGAGGCAGTCACGTTAGTAAGAGAGCAGTCCCCTACTGCACTCCAAATAATTCAACCTAACCAGAGTCTTATACACAGGCTAATGGCCAAGGGGATAGAAAGTGGCCAGCTGTGTGGACTGCCTGGAGTTACAGAAAGACGGCTTCAAGAGCTGGTCATGGCCCAGGAGAAGAGAAAGGGAACTACAGGCTTGCAAGAAAATGGAAATCAGCTGACCAAAAAGGAAGTCCTGGGTTCTTAAAAAGGTCTTAATGGGTTGGAGACCCACTCAGCAAGGCCAGAAGAGTCCACTGAGAGAGCTCAGCCCAGAACCTGTCACACTGAGAACTGGAGAGACTGAGAAGGAAGTGGGGGAGGGGCTTCAGCCTCCAGGACAGCCAGCTCTGACCTAAGATCCTCACCTCAGCTCCCTGGCCTCTGTGCCTCACCGTAGACTTCCTCACTCCAGCTCTCAACTCCTCATGTACTGGCACTGGCACTGACACCCCCTACTGGCTCTTGGAGATGAACCCCATCTCTCACTCTTAGACCACACCAGCCTAGACACTGGGACACCCCCACCCTTACTCAATCTTCCTGTTCTGAGTACCCAGAGAAAGCAGGAGCTGCTGAAAGTGGAAGCTCTGTGGATGCCAAGCCCCTGGCTCCCTCCTGCTTCACCAGGAGGCATTTCATGGCCTCACATCCACCTATTTGGAAAGCCAAGGGCACTGCTCTAGAGGGAAACAAGCTATGGCTGGCTTTACTGCAGAATACCATCACCAGAGTTTCATTTTTTAAGGAGTTCAAGACCAATACCTCCTCTTCAGATGTGTGGTCACCTGCACCACACTCACAGTGGGAAGGAGGTCCTCCCAGGTTTTAAAGTGACAGCTCATATAAAGCTGGCCGCTCTTAGTATAAAAGTGCATTTCTGAAAAGCCTGCCAATGAAAAAAGAGCATACCTGGGGGCTGGAGAAATAGCTCAGTGGTAATGAGCACTGGCTGCTGCTCCAGAGCACCTAGGTTCAATTTCCAACACCCACACTGCAGCTCCTAACTGTCTGTAGCACCAGTTCTACAGTATCTAACACCCTCCCACAGAAACAGATGCAGGAAAACACCAATGAACATAAAATAAAAATAAATAAATCATTTTTAAAAAGAGTATATCTGGATATATGTATCGTAAAAGCACCCGTGTGTCTGGTCTAACTAAGTCCGGGTCTGGGCCCACAGCATACAGACAAAGCTTACATGAAAAAGAAGCTTTACAAGAAAGACCAAAACAATTCTATCTGTTAACAAAAACTGTTGAATCAAAAGTCAAGTTAAGGACAATCACCTCAGTTTAAGGCAATAACTCCCTTTCTGCAATTAATAAAGTCCTTGTAAGCGCTCCCCATGCCAGCATTTTTTTAAAAAATTGCAGGATAAATGTTAGCTTGGGACCTGCCTACACAAGAAGTGAAAACTGACAAAGAAGCAGATTTAGAAGGAGGAAGAGGAAGGAGGAGAAGTCGTAGAAGAAGTAGTAGAAGTTTTCTCAGGTCTCATTAGTTGCAGGGTGTGGAGTGACTGGGCCTCTCTGTTCTGGGTCCAGACTCTGTTAGTCCTCAGCACCCTGCAGGTGGCAGGTCCTGGGGGCCCATCACCTATTAAGATACACTGCAGTGGTCTCCTGGGCAAGCTCAGTACTCCATGGTAAAAGAGAATGGAAAATGAGCGTATTAAAGGAAGAGGTTTAAGACACTTGGGAGGGGGGACAGGCATGGTGGCACATGCCTTTAATCCCAGCACTCAGGAGGCATAGGCAGGCAGATCGCTGTGAGTTAAATGCCAGCCTGGTCTACAAAGTGAGTCTAGGACAGCCAGGGCTACAGACTCTGACTTCAGCTTAGTTTCTCTCTTTCTGGAACTTGTTTAGTACACCAGGCTAGCCTCAAATTCAAAGATTTGCCTGTCCCTGGGATTAAGGGCTTGTGCCCCACTACCCTGCTCAGCTTAGTTTCTTGAAAGGCCCTCATCTGCCTCAGCCTCCACAGCCCTTAAGTAGGAACCAGTCAGCCTGTAAAAACTGACCAGCCCCTTTGACCACCATCACAGTGCCAGTCATGTGGGCTATTGGCAGGCTTGTTGTAACAGCCCAACATCTGCAGCAAGTGTAGCCAACTCTCAGAACTCTTGACCTAAGCTCCTGTTGATGACCAGCTTATTCTTATGCAATCTCAGCTGAACTGAGTCCTTCCCACCACACATGAAGTGCATCTGTAGACAGCTCTGAGAGAAGCAACGGGAGGACAGAGGACACAAGTTGAAAACAAAGCTACCCTGGGCGCTCTAAGGCCATCTGAATGGCCCTAGAGAATCAATGGTCAATCTAATAACAATAATCTCTCTCCTTTTTTTCTAGATGTGGTCTTGCTGTGTAGTTCCAGGCTGGCCTCACATTTGGTGACCTTTCTACTTCTACCTCAAACAGAATTACAGCACATTCCACCACACCTGGCAATATATTGGTTTCACAAGGAGAGTGAGTACCCAGAACTATTACTAAAGGCTAAGTCTCAGGTTTGGAAATAACAAAGCTTTAGATAACTGTTACTGGTTGGAAGCTAAGTTTAAGAAACCCCACTTTGAGCTGGGCATGGTGGCGCATGCCTATAATCCCAGCAACCTGGGAGGCAGAAGCAGGTGGATCTCTGTGAGTTCGAGACCAGCCTGATCTACAAATCGAGTCCAAGGCAGTCAAGGTTACACAGAGAAACCCTGTCTCAAAAAACAAAAAAACAAAAAAAGAAAACTCCGCCCACTTCTGCCCTTTCCTAGGCCCTGTTGCTATTCACAACCCTGCCACCCTGTTCCTGCTCAGCCCAGATTCCTTCTAGGTGGCCAGCAGTGGGGCAGGCCCTGCCGCTAGAGCAGCAGCCAGTCTTGGAAGATGGGCTGGCAGGAGAGCAAACCAGGAGGTGTGTGACACTGCACTCTTTTTGGTGTCTCAACTCTTCCAGAGACCCCAGGAGTCCACATGAGGGACACTGAGGGCTTCATCAGGTCAGCTTTTTGTCAATGAGAGCAGAGCTGCAGGGATGGTTGGCAGCCTGGTGGCACAGAAGAGAGCTGGCATGAGTGGACAGGCCATGATATCTTCCACAGGAATTCTAGGACAGATATACAATTTTAAGCATGCGCCTGTGTAAAGGCTACCGAAAGATTCAACAGGTCAGAGCCAGGATGCTCTCACAGACCTTATTAGTACAAACCCACTTCCACATGGGCCCAAACCATGGCTTGTCAAGCGGCTCTAAAGGGTACATTCAGCACCGTGCTTCCCTCCAACCACAACATTCTCAAACACTAACTGCAGGAAAGTCAGAACGATGAGCACCATGGCCTGCGCCATGGCCCAGGGCCCAGGCAGAGCACACGAGAGGCAGGCAAGAGGCCTAGGGGCAGGGACGGCCCTGGCCTCCTCGAGGCACACTTCAGTTTTCTATGGACGGAAAGTTAGCCACAGCTGGCAAGGCTGCCTGGTGTCTATAAAAGCATTCCTCCCAGGAGACGGCTGGAAACAGACACTCTGAGATACTTTCATTCTTTTCCTTATTTGCCGTTCTGAAAAATAAGCTGTTCTTCCTACTCTGCAATGGAATAGGGTCAAAATCTTCCACAGTCAACAGCAACCCAAAGAAAAAGAGCACCAGATCCAAGATATTTCCAGTTTGGCAAGTGGCCCAAGGTAACTCTATGCTGTTTACTTGGTACAAGCAGAATTCGCCCAGGGATAAAAACCTAATCCTGTAACCAGCCAGCCTGTGTCCCTGTGTCCTGGAGACGGGCTGAGGCACAGGCACTTCTCACACTTCTTCCTCATCCCAATGTCCTCTGTCTCTGTGGTACCCACCACCTAAAAATGTCCACTCCAGGCCCACTGTGGCATGCTGAGCCTGCGTGTTCCGAGGGCTGGCCAAAGCCATCCAGCTAAGTGATCAATGCAGAGCCATAGCCAGCAAAGGCCTGTGCAGAACGGCCTGTAGGGCTGACAGGAGCGCTCAGGGTCCACCTGCTCCAAAGGAGACAGCCTTCTCAGGTCAGGGTCCTCATGGGCCTCCCGTCACCTTTCAAGGATGCTCCAATTTCTGCTGTCACAAAACTCCTCCCTCCTTTGCTGTGGGGCTATCACTGTGAACTCTCCATAACAGCAGTGAAAGGAATCATGCATGGGAACAAGAAAGGCTACTTCATGAGGCTGTATGTGGATTAGGTACCTCACAGCAAAGATGATCCTATGCCCTTGTCCCAAAGCCAGAGCCTATCCCACATGTGCAGAGGTCTGCAGGGCACTCTTAGGTATATACCCACCAGGGTAGGCTATGGTACAGCGCGTGTGATATACACACCACAGAGGCATAGCCCACCGCCTCCATTATATATCGCTTCTCCAGGACACAGACCTATTTATTACATAAGCAGTGCTCAGGAGGACAGAACAGCAAAAGATACAACAGAAAAAATGAGCATACATAGCAAGGGACTCCTGAGGAAGGAACACAGCTAAACAGGCTGGAGAGAAGGAATACTCTCTGTGACTGCCCCAAGGGCCTGCTTCTCCTTGGGACATTTAAAGCATTAAATTTCTGTCTTTTTCTCACAGAAACGGCTCAAAAGGCCAAGTGGCAAGCTTCAGCAATGGTTCACAATGCACTTCCACATTCCCAGGGCCAGGGAGAGCACTCTCATCCCATGGCTTCTATTCCAGACACTGGGACAGATCACTAGCAGGGGCAGGGGCAGACACAGGGTACCCAGTGGGTCCTCTCTAGCTGAATACAAGTCGGCTTGGATGGGGGAGGTCCAAATCACTTTCAACCTAAGATCTAGTTAGTAGTGGACAATACCTAGAGTTACAAAGACATGAGGGAAAATTCCTAGTGCCAGCCAAGAGTCCACTGTGACTCCACTGTGCCAGATCCCCACGACTCTGCTACCACCTCCAGCCTCTAGGAGAGCAGGTCACAGCTCACAGCTTTTCTTCCCTAGTGTCTGCTGGAACTGAGGACAGACAACAATAAATGATGGGGTTGGTTGAGTGTTCTGAAAAGCCTTGACCCTCAGGATCAGAGGCTAGCATCTGGCACAGAGACCTGTCCTTACACACTTGGTCTGAGACATGGCCTCAAGAGTAGTAGTCACTAAAAGCAGATCAAAGCAGAAGTAGTCAGCATACAACCATGCAGACACAATTCTGGGGGTGGTGTAGCACAGCAGCACACATCCATAGTTCCAGCACTTGGAGGATCACAACAGGTTCTAGAACAATATGGGCTACCGTGAGTTCCACAACAACCTAGATTATAGTGAGATTCTGTCTCAAAAAACCAACACAGAGCCCTGGAGCAATGCTCAGTAGTTAAGAATACTTGCTGCTCTTGTAGAGGACCAGGTTTGTTCTCTGCACCCAAATCAAGGACTGCATAACCACTTGTAAATCCAGCTCAAGGGGATCCGATGCCCTCTCCTGGCCTCCACAGACACAGCACTCACATGTGCACTGCCACACTTAGATGTTCACATATACATATAATTAAAAGTTAAACCAGGGGCTGGAGAGTTGGCTCAGTGGTTAAGAGCACTGATTCCTAGCACCCATGTGAAAGCTCACCAGCATATGTGGTATGCAGGTATATACACAGGCAAAACACTCATACACATATAAAAATAAACATGCAAAATATAGTAAAACTAAAACCTTAAGCTAACACCCCTCTTTCAAACACATCCCTTTACTGAAACTACTCTCTTTTTTGAGACTTGGTCTTGTTAAGTAACCTGCGCTGACCCAGAAACCTCTGGTCTTAGCTTCCCAAGTACTAGGAATACAGGTGTGTGCTATCATGCCCAACTTATTCAAACTATTTTCAATCCAGAAAATGAAAATACTGAGCAAAGAAACCCTTACTTTTCAAAACCCACAGAAAGATCCAGGGCCTGTATTGGCTCCTGGTTCCTGCAAAAAGGCCAGAGCTCACAGGAAGGGGAAGAACTGGGATCACTGGCTGAGCCCCCGCCATCCCCACCCCACCCCACTCCCACCCACAACATGAGCTTCTACCATTCTTTGCAAGCCCATTTACACCTCAGTGGAAACCACCATATTAATTATCAGCGCAGTGTCTACTAGGAACATCCCCAATTCTCCATGGTTTGCCCTGCCCGAGACAGATTCCATCACTGGCTATTGAGAAACTTAGCAACAGCTTGAGTAGAGCAGGATCCCAAGGCCAGCATGGCCTCCAGCAGGTCATACAGCCTCCCCCGACGGCTGAACATCATGCCAGAGGACAGCAAGAACTTCCACTGCGGCAAGGCCTAGGAGAAGGGCCCACACTGTAAACTCTGCACACCTCACTTTTTCCTCAAAAGACTAATTTAGGGAGAAGAATGGCCACAACTCGGCAAACCCTGCAAGAGAACGCTGATTCACAGCCCCAACGCTTGCTCACTCGTTGCCCTGACTGCTGACAGGTGAGCTGACACGGTCCTGAAAGTCATTGGCCAAGGCAGATCAGATTTCACTTTACCCCGCTCCCTTCCCAGGTCAGCTGAGCCACAGGCACTAACCCTTCTGAGGACTCCTAGCGAGAGCCCCCAGAGCTGGGCACTAGGCTCCTGCCCAGTGAGCTGAGCTGCCAGCGTGGATATTTAAACACAAGTATGACACTTGTTTGGGAGTTTGTAAAAAGAATGTTCTTTCAGGTAGCTAATAAATCTAAAACTAAATAAATGAAAAAGAAGCAGGGTGTCCTGGCCAATGCTGTAATTCTGACACTTAGGAGGCTGAAGCAGGAGGAATACACTAAAATGGAAGTCAGCCTGAGCTACCGAATAGTGAGTTCCAGAACATCCTGGGTTACATCACAAAACTGTCTCACAGTGGAAAGGGGGGGAGGGGAGGAGGGACTAGAGAGATGGCTCAGTGAGAAGACACCCACACCCATGTGGTGGAAAAAGAGAACCAACTCCCCTTTAACCATACCTGACCTCCATTTGTGTGTGTGTACACACACAAAATAATTTTTTTTCTTTCAAAGAGTCTATAAAGGCTATAAAAATTAATGTAAGCTGGGCTTGCGAGGCCCAGGACTGGGGAGACGGAGGGAGATCAGAAGTTGAAGGCCAGCCCACTCACCCACATGTGGGCCTCCCTTCAAACCTTTGCTATTTCAAGGACCTTCCAATGCCTCTTCTAACTCCACCTCCCAGGCAAGGTGGTCCCTCCACTGGAGCCACCTCTCAGCATTCTGAAGCTTGGATCCAGTTCCACAAGGAGGAGCCAGTGCCCTAACACCAGTGACAGATAAACTGTGCTCAGTGCTCGCTCTACCTCCCATCCATCTAGCCTGGCTCCAGCCCAAAGGAGCCCGACTTGCTGCTTTCTCCTGTGAGAGGTGTCTAGGACATTCAGCTATGCCAACCACATATCGACAGCTCCACAGAGGCCAGAAGCCCTTCCATCCTTGGGACTCCTTCTTGTCCTTAAGGGAACTGCAGAGCCCGTGTGTTTGGGTCCATCTGCGTCTCCCCACAAACACTGCCCACTCAACTGCTTCATGTGGGGTGCAACAATCAGCTGAAAACTCACAAGGTGCTTCCTATGAGCCAGTTTCTGTTTTAAAAGCTCCATCTATACCAGCTCACTACCCTCACAGCAATCCCGTGTGGGGAACTCTAGCATTAGTCTCACTTTACAGAAAAGAAACTGAAGCAGGAAAGAGCAGAAAGGTGTCAAAGCCCGCCCTCCCCCTCCCTTCCTCCACTTCTGTCCTGTCTGTCACATCTCCAGAGCCCCAGCTTCCCTAGAGAAAGGCAGGGCAGGCTGTTCATAACGGGTCGGTGCCTGGTGTGCATCACAACCAGTCCAGGGCCTAGAGAGGAAAACTTCAAGCCCTCAAGCACCCAGAAGAGGAAGAAAGGTACAGCTGGTGAGGCCTGACCGGCTACATTCTCCAGGAGCAAGGCCAGAATGCTCCTCCCCTTGTTGTCAGTTGAACAAGTGAGTCTGGGAAAATTCAGGAGAAGGGAGGGGTGATGAGAGAAGCAAAGGGCAGCCAGTGAGGGAGCCAGGCCCTCCCTCTCCAGGTTTACAAACGCCAGGAAGCTTGGTCAGCAAGCAGTTGCTGTACACACGGAAGGCAGACACAGTGTGGGAGGACATCCAAACACGCCCCACTGTTCATGGAGCTGGGCACACAGAGCACCTGACTCAGGGAAGGTGACCGACACAGCTGGGCAGCCACCTGCACCATCCAGGCTTCACTCTTCCAAACACAGAGATTCAAGGCAAGCTAAGAGCTCCATCAAAGCACACCCCAAGCAGGAGGGAGAGGGTACAATCTCGAAGCAGAGAAAGCTCTTCAGAGAAACTTTAAGACACAGAGAAAACAAACAACAAAAATAAACCAGCCCACGTGGATGGGACTAGGAGAATACATCACTCTGAGTTAATGCAAGTCCAAAGACAAACTGGAATGGCCCTGTCAATACAAAATGAATTGTTGCTAGAGACAGCAGCTTCTCCTGAGAGGTTCACTTTTAGGGGAGGCAACGGAGCTATGAGGGGAGCCCTCTTCCACCCCACCCATCAGGTAGCCCAGCAGGTCCACACACAGCTATCAGAGTCTACACCTATCAGGCCTGTACCTGTTGATTTGGGCATCTGGCAGGAGCTAAACAGTTGTTCTGTCCCTGCCGGCTATCATAGTGCCACTGCTGGGACTGGGGGTGGGGATGAACATACAGTGTTCTGTGGGAATTTTCTTCCACGTGCAGCCAATAGGGAGCTGGGGCAGACACACGGGATACTAGGTGGATGTGTAAGAGACACTGAGATCTGACTGATGAGCTGTGCGTGCCAATCCTTAACCATGTGGGGAGAGGGTTAGGAATGCCCCATCATCCCAGGAGAAAAGCTGGGAAATGGGGGGAGGGGGTGTGGTCCAAGGGTATGGGGGGGGTACAAACCTAGCAAACTGTGGCCTAGAGCCTAAGTACACAGACAACACCAAGGAAATGGCTCTTCGTAGCCTTGGTCACAGAGACCAGAGCAGTGATGGTTGGAGGAGGTGGAGGAGGAAGGGCAAACCCACACTTCTGAGAAAGGCCACTGTGTAGGAAAAGAACAGCCAGCTGCTGGCAGGAACCAGGTGGTCAAGAGTGTTAGACTTGTATTCTGTCACAAAAGTAATGGCAGACAGCCATTGTAACACACAGATAATCCCAGCTCTCAGGAGGCTGAGGCCGGATTTTGAGTTCAAGATCCCTAGGCTACATAGCAAGAGACTTGAGAAAAAAAAGAAAGAAAGAAACTGTAGACTGACCAAAGCTTATAAGCCACAAGTAAGAAGCGACACTATCTAAAGCTTGGTTCTTAATGGAAACAAGAGGTAATGCTACAGGCTACCAAGGAAAGAGTAATGGCAGAAGTAACCTTTATAAATGGTGTGACTGAGTTCTCCTGGGCCCGCCTGCCAGAAAGCCAGCTACTACATCCGTAGAAGCCACACTGAACAGGAACAAGTTTCTGTCACAAGAGGAACTAAGTGGCCACATGCCAGAGACTCTGGAGGTCCCTATGTCTGTGGCTACTGCTGAGGGGTCTCAAGGGAAGCTGGAGAGAGCAGACACTCTAGTCCTCCAGCCCAAAGAGGCACGCACAAGGCAAAGCAGCAGCATCCCATCCCTGCCACCCATGTGGCCAGCAACCAGCCAAGTACAGGCTCAGACCCCAGGCTGGCCTGCTACAGTCATTACCTGCCTGCTCCTACTGAAACAAAACATGAACTACTACAGAACTGGGGCCCCACAACCAGGCATCCCCAAGAGAAAGTGAAAGTATATTACAGAACTAAACCCCCTAATGCATGTGCCTACTTCAATATACACACATAGTACATGCAATTTATACATGTGCACTACAACAGAGTGATAGAGCAGAACACATCAATGCAATCTGTAAGCTACCTTCTACAGTAAGATATTAGCAGACCATGTACAGATGAACACATTTGTCATATAGATATATGCATCCACACAGCCAATATCCCTGGCTTCTACATCTACTAACCCAACCAACTGCAGGTAGAAAATACTCTCAAAATTTCATGTGAGCTGAGAATAGACATTTTTTTTCCTTGCCATAATTCCCGAACAATACACTATAGTGTTAACACAACATTTGGTCTGTGTCAGGGTTAAAGTCATCTAGAGATGACCTGAAAAATATACAGAACCACACAGGTTACATTCAAACATCATGCCGTTTGCTCTAAGGGGTTTGGGGATCCATAAGCTGGCTGCAGTTTCTAGGCCTCCAAAGCCAGCGTGGTGTTGCACATCTGGCTGTGGGATTAGGCAGACATGAAGATACAGGTCTGACCAGGGCTCCTATCCAGGGCTCTGTGGTAATGATAATAAAGTCCCACACGGTCCCACAAGCTTCAGGTTCAGACCATTCTCCCATCTTCTCTGCCCAGAGCTGAAAATTCTACTTTTGGAGGCTGGAGAGATGACTCAGCGGTTAAGAGCACTGGCTGCTCTTCCAGAGGTCCTGAGTTATTTCTCAGCAACCACATGGTGGCTCACATCTGTAATGGAATCTGAGTTCCTCTTCTGGTGTGCATGAAGAGAGAGCACTTATATACATAAAATAAGCAAATATTTCAGAAAAAAGAAAGAAAATTCCACTTTCCACTGCTTCACTGCCAAGTCTTCTCTCTGCCACAGTTTTCAATGTGACATTGCTCCGATCTTTTAGGCAACTTGACTTTCTGTGGTGCTCACTGCTAATTTTAACTCCCCTAAATATCCCCACAGAGAGGCTGTCACAACAGCATCCAACAATCACTTTGCATGGGGTTCAATCCCACAGCTTTGCAGAAAGGTGAGTAGCCGGCATGCACAGGGCTCTAAGGCCACAGTGAATTATTACTCCTGGTCACCATGATGATGATATAAGCACAACAAAAGCTGTAAGGCAGCCCTTTTGGGCTTTATCTAATGGGGACAGAGCAGAGGAATAGCCTTACACACAGGCAGCCACCAATTTACACGGTCCTACAGCTCTGATGACCGGACCCTGCGGCCTCCATCCCTAGAGCTCACAGGCTGCCTAGCAGCCTACCCCATCCTGGGAGGGCAAGATAGAGCCGCCATAGGTGGGCATTAGGGAACACGTGACCATCCACCAAAATGTACACAAAACTGTGCCAAACTTGTGTTGTGTGAAAGAGGCACAGCTTTCACCAGATTCCAAAGAAATATTCCTGGCGAGGAAAGAAAGATGCCCCAGACTGAGGACAGGGTGCTGAGAACAGCCATATGGCATCAAAAACTGGTTAAAGGACTTTTTGCTGTGGTGTGGTTATGACATCATCTTTTTGTGCTTTTGAAAACATACCCTCCCCTCTGTTATTACCTTTCACACTTAGTTGAGAAAAATGGAGGGGCTGGGGATGCAATAGAAAGACAGAGCTCTTGTCTGATACGTATGACACCTTGGTTTCCATCTCCAGTACTTGAAAAAAAAAAAAAAAAAACCAACAAGGAGAAGAGAGAAGCTAGAAGCCATATCACATGCCTGTGGCCCCAGCCACTCTCCAGGCTGAGGTAAGAAGACACTTGAATCTACAAAAAAATGTTTTAAGATTTATCTGTTTATTTATTTTGTATACAGTGCTCTGCCTCCATGTACACCCACAGGCCAGAAGAGGGCATCCGGATCACATTACAGATGGTTGTGAGCCACCATGTGGTTGCTGAGAATTGAACTCAGGACCTCTAGAAGAGTAGTCAGTGCTTTTAACCACTGAGCCATCTCTCCAGCCCTTGAATCTACAAATTTAAGAACAGCCAAGGAAAAAGACAACAGAGCCTGGCCATGATGCTGCACACCTTTAATTCCAGCACTTAGGAGTCAGAGGCAGGCGGATTAGAGGATCTCTGTTAGTTCAAGGCTAGGATAGTCTAATCAATGTCCAAGACAGACAGAGCTACATAGTAAGATCCTGTCAAAAAAATAATATTAAAAAAAAAAAAAAAGAGGAAGAGGAAGAGTAGGGGCAACATATTAAGGCCTCCTTCTTCAGGAAAAAACGATAGTTTTTAGGTTTGCAGAACTCTAAGAAGCAAACCAGATCTCCGGGCTGAGATTCTTCCAGAGTTCAGCAAACACAGTCAGTGGTATGCAAGAACATGGGTCAAACTGTGCTTTCTAGAAGCAATCCTGAGGGACAGACACAAGTATAAAAAAATAAATACAACTATCACTCTGGCCAGGCTGTGGTGGCACACACCTTTAATCCCAGCACTCGGGAGGCAGAGGCAGGCGGGTCGCTGTGAGTTCAAGGCCAGCCTGGTCTACAAAGCCAGTCCAGAACAGTCAAGGCTACACAGAGAAACATTGTCTTGAAAAAACAAACAAAAAATAAAACACTATCACTCTGTCCAGTTAAACCAAGAGAGGGAGGCACAGGGGCTAGTATCCACGGTCAGGGGGTGCACTGCCTGGTAAGAGAAGGTAAGCCTGCTTGTTTGGGGCCATCTGTGCATGGCCTAGCACAGTTCCCTGTTTTGAGAAGAAAGTCAGGACTGGCCCTCTGGAGGAAAGGCAGAGCTAGCAACAGACTCAGCAAAATCTTGGTTTCACATTTCATAACCAACACATTCCCATACCCAGATAAACCGTCCTGTCACCTCCCCCTTTCAGCTTAAGCCAGCTGCCCAGCACACCCCCTTCCTGCAGGTTCCAGAAACCAAGCCTCTTCTTCTCTCTGCCATGCTTGGCTCTTGGAGACCTCTGCACCTGCCTGCTAGGTGTGCAGGGGGCTGTGAGGCCACCCCAGCATGAAGCTGGCAGAAACCAGGGCCAAACAATGCTCAAACTACCCCTGGGATGGCTCTCACAGCACAGTCATAGAACACGTCCCCAAGGAGGTCACAGCTGCAGCCAGACCCACGACAGCTGAGTCCTGCCTTTTTAGCTACACTGGCCAAGCCAGATCCTTCCTTCTGCTTCTCCCCAAGACCCTAAGCACCACGAACTCACAGCCAGGAGCTTTCACCACACAGGGGCCATGCCAAGTGACTCCAAGGGAGAATGGCCAAGCACTCTTTCAGGTCAGGCAGGGTCACCATCAGTTAGTTAGCTGCACCCCTCTGTTGAAGGCCCAGCCCTTCCCAGCCCACCCCTGATGGTTCTGATTGTTCTTTCTTCCCTATGCTCTAAGTTCTAGAAGCTGAAGCTCTCTGCAGGCTTCTCTCTTACCCTGAACTCCTTCCCAGAGTTCTGCCCTTAATGCCACTCACTAGAGTCCCATACTCCCTGACAACACCAGGATCTGTCTTTCAACAGTAGCGGTCTCCTTGCACATACATGGCCTCATGCGCCTCTGCACACACGAGGTCTCCATAGGGGCCCAGAGCCATTAGTGATAAGAACAAAAACAAAACACCCAACTATGCAGGAGGCTCACAGCTATAATCCCAGCGCACAGGAGGCAGAGGCAGAGTTTGAGGTGAGGCTAGCGGCACAGCTCAGTGCTACAGCGCTTGTCTAGCACACATGAGGCCATGTATCAGACTCAGTAACACTGAAAAGATAGAAATAAAGAAGTTATTCTTGAACATGAGAATTAGAGGTCAGCCTGGGAGGAGGGAACCCAACAAAAACAAACAACAACAACAAAAACCAAAAGGGGAGCAAAACTTAGCAGTCTGTTCCACTTTGGCAAAGGAGGCACTAGATGGTCTGGAGAGGGCAAAAAAGAACATGGCTGTGGTGGGCACAAAGGCTGTGGTGCTGGGGACAGCAGAAGGCAAGCAGTACTGTAGAGTGGGACCGTTCACCCTGAGCACATCACTCTCCCTGGCTTTACCATGCCTGTTTTACAGGCGTGAGCTCCGTGAGCTCACAGTGTCCAGAGTCTTGGGAGGCAGCCATCAAGTCCTACTGCTCCGGGCCTCCAGCCCCAGGCACAGACCAGAGTATCCAGGCCATTGTTCTCCCCTTAAGTGACCAAGGTAGAAGCTGGCCGACCAGAAGAGGGAGGAAGACTTGTTTTAGATGTATGTGGGCACAGTTCCTCACAGCTTCCTTTACATTGAAATGGTGTCACAAAACTCATGCCTGGTGACACAAAGACATCCTATCCACAGTCCTTCCACCTGCTATCATGTGTCAGAGCCCAAGACATAATGAAGCTGCATTATGGCACCCAGAGGTATCCAAAAAGGTTCAGCCAAGCCAACTCCTATCTCCTGAGCTGCCAGGTAGGCAAGAGCAGATGAGCCACTGTTTCCTATGGGCTGCTTCTAAGATGAGACCCATAGGTGGACAGAAGGACAGAAACAAACTCAAAGTGCTAAATGCTACAGAAGATAGCTTTCCAAGGTCAGGGACCCCACACTCCTGCCCAGGATTGGATCTGGTCTCTTGGTTATGAAGCAGGGGGTGTGTCCCTTTCAGTAGGACTCTGACTAGGCCACCAACCAGGCCTGCCCCCACCCCTTTCCCAGAAAGCTAAGGGCCAGTCTCTCTCTATCTTTCCCATCACCTATGGAAACAACTAGAAGCAAGTAGAGATTCTGCCAACTCGCCTTCTGAAACAGCAACCTCTGCTCAGATGCAGCCAAATGGTGCCCAGGCCCCCAGAACAAATGAACACAGCACACCTGGCTCCAGCACCACGAGCTCTTACTTTATATAATCCCACAAGACTAAGGTCACTTCCCACCTCATCTCACACTGTGCTTAGCACACACCACAGTAGAGGCACTCAAGAGCCTTCTAGTGACATACAAAGCACAAGCATCACAGCTGCTGCCCTGGAGCCACTAAGGTTCAATGCACCAGGACTCCAGGCAGAAACAGCCACAGATGGACACAGAACTCCCTGCCTACTCACAGGTAATGTTATGTAGGATAACAGACCTGAGACGACTCAGCAAAGCAGAACTGTGCGGACACCAACAGATCACCAGATGGACCAGGCTCTGGGCAAAGCACAGGGACGGCTGGCTACACACTGTTCTCAACTGTTTTCCACTCTATGGGTAAAGGCCAGGGTCTATACTGATGGCTTCGAGTCTCCCACAGACTCACATAAAAACCCTATCTGGGCCTGACACCACAAACCACCATCACTCCTCCTAGCAAGCTTATCGGGACACAGCCCCCCTGGCAGAGACGGTGCAAACTGCCAGTGTGGGCTGATAACAGTGGTGACAATGCCACCCGTCTGCAGCCACAGCTGCTCCTACCCTGGAGACCTGTGGGCAGAGCTTCTTTCTCCCCCCCACATTTTCCTCCATTACTGGTGACACTGCCACAGGCAATCTACTCCTTCAAAACCTGCTCTGATGTCATTCTGTACTCTGTTGGTTTTAAAGACCACCTCATTCCAGTATCTTTCACACACATTAGAGTATTAGTGGAAAATGACACTCAGAATTAGAAAAACGGGGCTGGAGAGATGGCTCAAAGGATAAGAGCACTGTCTATTCTTCCAAAGGTCTTGAGTTCAATTCCCAGCAACCACATGGTAGCTCACAACCATCTATAATGAGATCTGGTGCCCTCTGCTGGCCTGCAGAATACAGTAGTAGTAGTAGTCGTCGTCGTCGTCCTCCTCATTCTAAAAAAAAAGCTGGAAAAAACAAGTCAGGGATAGTGGCCATATGCCTAAAATCTCAGGACTTGGGAAGTGAAGGCGGGAGATAAGGAGTTCAAAGGCCAGTCTCAACTACATGAGGCCCAGGCTCAAAACAAAAAACAAACAAAAAATGTTTTTTAATTAGAAGCATAGGGCTGGGAATGTGGCTCTGTGGTTGAGTGTTTGCCTAGGATGTAAGGTCCATCAAACTTTTCAGGGCACGGTGGCACATGCCTGAATCCCAGCAGTCCCAGAGCTCAGGAGACAGGCAGAAAGAGGACAAGTTCTAGGCCAGTGTTGGCTACATAACAAGACATGTCAAGATAAGACAAAGCAAAACAAAACAAAAAAATAGTTCAGACTAGAAATGTAGATAGCTGCAGGTGTTGGGTAACAAGCAGAGATGACACTATCATACTGTGCTGTTCACCTTTCTAGATCTGAGAACAGCAATAACAAATTTCAAAAACCTTCTAATCAGACCAGGTACTACCTTGCCTGGAGATTGTCCAAAACAGGCCCAGGTCAAAGGTCACTCAATGTTCCTGTGCCTGTATGTCTCAAGCCTTACCGTGCCCAGATGTCTGGCCACACAGAAGCATCATCAAGGTAGAATGGATCTCAGAACCAGCCCTGGCCGAGCTCACAGCCTACCTGACCTGATGGGACTGATGACTCAAGGACAGACAGAGCAGGCTCACCAAGGCCACTGTTCATGTAACAGTACTAAGGAATTCCAGCAGGGGATAGCTCCTTGTCCTCACAGCTGTAGGGAACCAGGTGAGACAACACAAGGGCTGAGCCAGTTAGTGCCAGGGCCCCAACTTAGAAATCCTTCCTACTGCTCTCCAAAAGAGGAGCCTAAGATCAGTGGCTGAACAGCCAGCAGCCAAGATGAGCCTCCTCCAGCAGCAGGCACTCTCTAGACATGGGTAGCAACAGCAGAAGGGCCTTGAGAGCTGGAATGCAAGGAAGAAAGGTATTTCCACATTTCCCTGGGCAGAAAACAAGCACTATTCCGTGTAGTGATGGACGTGACACCAAAAGCCATGCAGCCTGACACACCCTGGGGACGCACCAGGCTTGGCTACCCATGATGGGGCTCTGGACAAATCACTTAACCTTCACTTTCTGAGTCTATCAGAGGGCTCAATGCTCTTTGTGCTAGTGGCTGTCACTCCTACTCTTCAAGAGCCTACTCCACAGGAACAAATACCCCTTAGGCTCCTGGTTATCACAGAGAGGCTGAGGCTGTGAGCAGTGGTGGCTTCTGGGCCAAGGCCACAAAGCCTGGGCTGACCACTCCCTGTACTCCTCCCAGGACAAAGTTGGGCTCTGCCAAGCTCACACTAAACAGTAAAAGGTGCTGGCCCCTCCCCACCATCTTCAAAACTAAGATCACTTTAGCTATATATGACTCATTCAACAAGAGTGGAAATGCTTTCAACAGCTTTGCAATTCCCTGCACTCTGCCTTAGGGACACAACTGTTGGTCCCATCCTATGCGCCGCCACCTCTTCCGCACCCCACCCCCCCCCCCCCCCGCCACCTCTCCCCACCCGCCCAATTACAGGCTACACAGGCTGCATGTTGAGAAAAGGACAGTTTGACCTACAACCTGACCCCCTTGTTCAAGCTCTCCTCCAGGTCAGACCTGACTTCAATGATGCTGAGCAGCGGCAAGAGGCCAGCCCACGCCTTGACCTGACTTCATCCAGCAGAGGAGAGTGCTACACAGAGGTGTACAGGGCCTCAGCTGGGGGAGGAGGGGAGGCTTCCCTATTCCAAGCTTTGATGCAAACAGTTTTACATAAGCGATATGAAAAACCACTAACGGTCACTCCAGGATCCCTGTCACTTGCCTGACTGGGAGGAAATTTGCATGCTGGAGGGAAGCCCAGGGAAGTACAGTTAGTCTGGAGAAATAAAGCAAGACAACCTCGATGCTTTCCTGTACCTTTTTTTCTTCGGCACACACAGATTCCTCAAGTCAGAAGACCCTGCCCTCCATCCTGATGCCCAGCACACCAAGGGAACTGAAAAACAGTTGCTATGCTGGAGACAAGCCCATGAGGCTCCATCTTCTGGGGTCACTCACCAGTTCTGCTAGCCTCATGGTTTGATTTCAGTTGTCTTCTCTTAGCCCAGGAACCCTCCCTATGCTGTCATGTTCTTGCTCAAACACTCTCCACTGCACTCTTTGGTTTGCGGGTTTTTGTCTTGCTCTGTAGCCCAGGCTGACCTCAAACTTCCAGTGGTGGCACTATAGATGTGAGCCTCCACACCTGCTACCTACCCACATTCTGCTACCTACCAGCAGTGAGGCCAGAGACAGGTGAAAAGCCAGGCTGGACCATGCTGTGGGTTTCCAGAGCAGCCAAGTCTCCTGCCCAGTGCTGGGCACACAGGGCCCTCCAGTCACAAAGCTACCCCACATGCCTGGTTTTGCAGCTCTCCAGCCACTGCATGTTCTGTTCTGAGCATGAGGTTTCAACAATTTGTTGTTGAACTCCTAAACATCCCAACCACCCAGCACATTCCCTGCCTTAGCAGCATGTGAGGACAGGCAAGCACTCCATGTCAGCCCACCCTGGGTGCTCAGAAGAGGTTCCAACACCCTAGTCTCCCAGTCCAGGTCCTCTGCACCATCTCCCCAGCCACCCAACGGCTCTAGTCTCAGAGACCTGCAGGGGCCTCAGGCCTAGAGCACCGGAGGAGGAAGAGCAAATGGGAACACTGGATTACCAACAACAGTTCCAAGGAGCCCCAGGCCCAACCACCTTGATCTTCCTACTGCTGATGTCTCTTTCTGGCAAATTAAATATTAACTCAAAGCATAGTGCCATAGGCTTACATTTTAACCAGACCAAACAAAAATACAAACCCCTAACTAGACCAACAATGCCTACGAAGTCCCCCAATCTTTCTGCCATTTAACACCAAGCACTTAGAAAGCATGCAACACAATACTGAGGTGCAAGGCGGATCATCTCCAGTGACCACTCGATGAAACAAGGGCTTTATCAGATACACAGGAGGCATGTGAAAGCATGGGATACCTCACAAGAACACCCTCAGGGTTCCCAGGTACTTTCTCTACAAAGTATCTCCTAAAACTAACTGCCTGAGAGTTCCTGGCAGGTCGCATCTAGACCCAAGGTGACCTTCATGCTCCTTCCACATGTAGGCAAAAAGAAGGCTGTCAGACAGTGTAATGCTCAGGCTTATGATCTCTGCACTCAGGAGGCCAGGCAGGGGGTTTGCTGTAAGTTCCAGCCAGCCTTATGTGGTATAAGACCCTGACTGTTCTCACAGAATGTTCTAGCAGCAGAGATCCCAGGAACAGTTCATTAAGTCCATTCCAAGACAGGAAGCTTGTAGGCCCCCAACTCAGTCACTCCACTGTGAGATCCAATTCCATGGTGTTCCATGCCACTCTGTAACTTCTCCCCAGGCCTGAGGATGGGTTAAAGCTCTGTGACCAGGTCTACAGACACTATTTACAAAAGTCCAAACCGTTTTACTGAACTGAGCTGACATAGCCTAAAGATTACAGAAATGTTCTGAATTAGTGTCCATGTACCTCTGTCATAGGAAAGAACAAAAGTGACCAAAAGTGTTCCAGTATAAAGGCAAGTTACATTAGAATAAAACCTCACAGTGGGAAATGGAGCACAGCCAACAGTGGGGGTGACTTTCACACTGTTAAGAACAATTTGTCTTGTTCTTTTAAGGGGGTTGATGGTGTTAAGGCAGAGCAGGCAGATTTCTGTAAGATCAAGGCCACACTGCTCTACAGAGTGAGTTCTGGGACAGCGAGTGCTTCATAGTAAAACCCTGTCTTGAAAAACCAGATAAGATAGATAGATAGACAGACAGACAGACAGACATTGATTTAGACATATACAAAGTTATAGTATGGGAACTTGCAGAAAAATATGGGGAGACATCTATTTTAATAAAAGTTAACCCACTGCTGCAGTTGAGCTTCTTTTGGTATTCAGCTAGTCTTCCCTATGTTCAGCTTTGGTCTCCTGCCTCAGCATCCTGAGTGCTAGGATTATAGGTATGTACCACCATGCCTGGCTCTAGACTTACCTTTCCCCCTAGTATTTTGAGATAGGGTCTGTCTTTACCCAAGGCTAGCCTAGAATTCATTATGTGGTTCAGGCTGGCCTCAAATCCAGGGCAATCCTCTGCCTCAGCTTCTTTAGTATGGGGATTACAGGTGTGGGTTACCTTGCCCAACCTTGTTCAATACAAGTTATTTTACCTCCAGTATAGATGTCAAACCTTACCCTTAAAAAAAGTAAAAAGTAAAAATAAACAGATGGATCCAGGTGGTGGTGGTGCACGCCTTTAATTCTAGTACTCTGGAGGCTGAGGCAGACTGATCTCTGTGAGTTTGAGGTCAACCTGGTCTACAGAGAGTTCCAGGACAGCTAGGACTACAGACAAACACTGTCTTGGAAAAACAAACAAACAAACAGATGGAGGCTAGTGAGATGGCTCAGCAGGTAGAGGCACTTGCCACGTGAAGCCACAGAAAAGTAGAGAGGGAATCAAGACCAAAGTTGTTTTCTGACCCCCACATCTGCACAGTTGAATGTGTATCCCCACACAAACACATACAATAATCTCTTTTTAAAGAACTGATGGAGGAGAAAAGAAAAGAAAAGAACTGATGGAGGTGGATGCCTGGACCTCAATGACCAGCCCCCAGGCTCAGTAAGAGACTCTTGATTCAAAATTAAGGTAGAGATCTATAGAGGAAGATACCTAGTGTCAGTTTCTGACCCTGCACACACACTCATGTGAACACACACAGATATACCACAAACATCTGATGGAGTACTGCTGGTATGGTGCAGCAGTGGGAGTGAGTACCACACAGGAAGCCCAGAATTCAATCCCAGTCCTGCAAAAAATTGATGGAAAAATACTCTCTCCTTACTCTAAACCGAAAATCACACTCTGCTGATTGGTTGCACTTCCCTCAAATGATGACTAAGTTGCTGGCAACAGAGAGCTATTTATTATACTTTGGCTTACAACATCTAAGTGACTGCTTAAAATTATGCAGTAAGACTTGCACACAAAGTACAGAGTCCACTACATCAGACCCAAATGTATGCCCACCTCAGTGTCTCAATGCCTCTTCATCTTCTAGTCCGCGAATGTGGCTTTTCTTACTCAAGACTTTGCCCTTGTCTGAAACAAGGGGATGTGGTGGCTAACCAAGTCACGTGGCTAGAAGTTTAAGAGGCACAAACCACAAGAAGTCAAAACAAGGGGTACAACCCCCTGGCCACGCAGGACCCTGGTGTAGAAGGCACCATGCCAGCCCCTTTCCTACCCAAACACCCAGCTAGGCAAATCTTTCCACCGATGTAGGGGATTCGGCTGAAGACAGGGAGACCTAGTCTGCATAGTGTCTCCTAGGCCTGAGCTTGAAAGAGACAAGGAAGCTAAGCTTAAGGATCAAAACCCTAAGTGGACAGGGGTGGTGCAGGCCTTTAATCCCAGCACTTGGGAGGTAGAGACAAGTCTCTAAGTTTGAAACCAGCCTGATCTACAGAGCAAGTCCAGGACAGCTAAGACTACACAGAGAAACCTTGTGTTCTGAAATACTAAAACAAAACAAAACAAACAAACAAACAAAAAACCACCAAACTAACCAACCAACCAAACTGTAAAGCAGATCCCAGGGTACAGGAAGTTTCTGGGTTCCACTTGTAGACAGCTTGGCAGCCTCAGACCCTGTACTGGGAGGCCACACCTAGCACAAAGTAAGGATGAACAAGATAATGGGAGGGTTAGCCCCTTCCTAAAAGAAACCCAAGCCCAGGTTGGCAGCTCATGCTGGGAATCGAAACAGTTGTGGGATAGAGGGAAGAGGATCAGAAGTTCAAGGTCATGCTTGGCTACATAGTAAATTCAAGGCTAGCAAGAGCTACATGAGACCCTGTCTTTTAAAAAAAGCAACAATGAAAAAGCAAGCTTCTCTGGAGAGCTGACTCAGTGGTTAGAGTACTTGTTTTTCTTGCAGAGGATCTGGGTTCAATTCCCAGCACCCATTTGGTGGCTTCCAGCCGTCTGTAACTCCAGCCCCAGAAGATCCTCTTCTGACCTCTTTGGACACCAGGTACACATGTAGCACACATACATACATACATACATACAGGTAAAACATTCATACACATAAAATAAATAAATCTAAACACAACCAACTGACCACACTAAGCAGTAGCTGAGCTATAGGAAACTTGGGACTGTCCTCTCTCCAGCCTCAGGTTTTGTGTCCTTCCCACAGCTCCCAAAAGCCCAGCAACTGTATCACTGGAGACAGATACACTCCACCATCCACACTGCCTGCCTGACATTTTTAGGCACTAACATCCACGCCCTCCAAGGAAAGCACAAGAGTGGCCACCTGGGAACAGAGTGGCCCTTTGAGAAGGGGCCAAGAGGAAAGTTAGGAGTGATAAAACAAACAAACAAACAAACAAACAAAAATCCACAAATGGGCTATGCCTACTGAATCTGGCAAGTTCAATCTTTTGTTTGTAAAACAGGTCTCAGGATAGAGAGATGCTTCAGTGGTTATGAGCACGCATTGTTCTTCCAGAGAACTCAGGTTTAAGTCTCAGCATCCACATCAAAGTTTACAACTACCTAAAACTCCAGCTCGGGAGGGGGAGCTTATTAACACCCCTGGCCTCTGCAGGCACCTACACTCTCATGTACACAGCCATACAAATACACACAGATACACATAGCTTAAAATAATAAATTTTAAAAATTAAAAAATGGGGTTCTCCCTGTATATGCCTGACTGGCCTTGAACTTTCAGCCTTGCTGCATCATCAGTCTTCTTAATGCTATAGTATTTTATTTTTTTAATTTACTTTTTTGGTTTTACAAGACAGGGTTTCTGTAAGCTGGGCGTGGTGGCACACGCCTTTAATCCCAGCACTTGCGAGGCAGGGGCAGGCGGATCACTGTGAGTTCGAGGCCAGCCTGGTCTACAAAGCGAGTCCAGGAAAGCCAAGGCTAACACTGAGAGACCTTGTCTCCAAAAATCCAAAACAAAAAACAAAAAAACAAAAGCAAAAAACAAGACAGGGTTTCTCAGTGTAGCCCTGGCTGTCCTGGACTTCTTTGTAGACCAGGCTAGCCTCAAATTCACAGAGATCTACCTGCCTCTGCCACCCAAAGCACAGGGATTACAGACATGCGCCACAGCCCAGCTTTTCAGTGTTTTATTCTTAAAGCCAAGCCGTAGGGCCAGGCACTATGGTACACACAACTGTAATTCCTGCACCTGTCAGGAGGAGGCGCCCAGGAGGTAGGCAAGAGTATTAGGAGTCCAAGGCTAGACTCAGCTACATAAGACCCAGTCCTTTAAAAAAAAAATCCCAACACACACAAACAATAACAAACCCCAGACACACTCTAGCCTTGACATAAAAGGCAGGGAGGTGAGCCTGACTGGGAACAGAATTGTTGTCCTTTCCACCAGCATGCAAGAGGCCTCAAGATTCTCTGAAAGGGAGCCATATCACAGGGCTCAGAACTTGATAGGGGGTAGGGAGGCAGCATTCGAGGCACATTTTGAAAGTTCCCATTTAAAAAGATCCTTGTTCATTGACTTTGGCGGAGCAGTTACGCTAATGCAAACAAGGAGAGCTTGTCTAGGAGCCGGTGGGGGAGGTGCTTCAGCTGAGCCCTCTGTAGACTCTGGCTCTTCACGCATGAGGTTGTCCCCACTGCTGAACCTTTACTGGACAACACTGAACATTCATATCGCCTGGCCTGCAGGCTCCTAATGGCATATCACTAAGTGCACCCTGTTGACATAATTACATTATGATTTAAAAACAAAACAAAAAAAAAATCTAGGGAGCCACAGTAGGCGAGGAGAGCATAGAGCAGCATCTTTGCCCACCCTTAACAAGAACACAGCTTTTAGCACCTTCTGGTTCCACAAATTACAGGCAGGGTTCTGCCAGGGGTGTTCCCCAGGAGGGCACTAGCAATTTGGGGTTGTGTGCCACCTACAATGATCACCAGTCACTCTTACTCAATGCCAGGCCACAAATCGGTCAGAAACCACCCCTGGCTGGCTACCCAAAGCTGGGGCACCAGGGTCCTCAGGACAATGAGAAGGCATAAGGCAGGGCGACCAAGCCATCCTAAACCCCAACACCACCCTTTCTCAATCCTCCCATCTGCCTTCTGGATAAAACAGATGAAATCAATTCAGCACCCTCTGAACACCAGCTCAAATACCTTCTGAAGCTCCTTTCCTGCCCAAGGGACCAGGAGCTGCAGCATCATAGCCCCCCCCCCCTCCTCCCCTGCAGCTCTGCAGGGCAGAGGGAGTAGAGCAAGACCGGTTTACAGCTCCCTCAGCCCCTCCCCCGACTCCCTCCTCTCCAATAAGCAAAGTTGGAGGGTGTAAAAGCAAGCTACCTTGGAGACCACCCCGTCCAATCTCTGATCTGCTCTCACGATGCGACAATGGCTAAAGCTGCAGCACACAGCAGCTGCAAGGGACGCCCGTGAATCCTCCACCGCACTGGGTGCTGGCCCTGGGCGGCCTTCCTTCCACAGTCCCCTGGTTGAGGCTGGGATACCTCCCAAAGAAATAACCCCCACAAATACCTAACACACATTTCAAACCTTTCAAAGGAACAACTCGTTTTCAGCAGCAGTCATAAAACAATCAGTGGGAATGATACTCGAGGGTAGGATTTTCAGATGACCTAATTCCCCACCTCTCCCCCAAAGCACTTGATTTCCTCATTATGCTGGCGTCTCTTCCCACCTGGAGCCCACACAGCTTCAGGCCATGGTAACTGCCTCCTCTCCCCCTTCCCAGCCGCTTCTGCAAAAATCTCTGCAGAGTCTTAATCAACTTGCTCTTCTCCGGCCAGGACTGGGATCTAAGCAGCACATTTGTTCAAGGCTGGTGCAGGTTACCAGTTGCAATAACCAGCCATTTGTCACCCTTAATCAGTGAGGCACCCCTCCAACTTTTCACTTAAGCTTTCTTACTACAAGAAGAAGAAAAAAATAATAATAACAGAGGAAAACACTTCCACCACACCCTACCTGTTAGCAAGACAGTGGAGCCAGGTGCAGGGAATTTGCTTAGAACACTCTTCACCATACAAGGAGTGGGGCAACCCAGGTGTACTGTGGCCCACCCTCTGAGTTTCTGACCCTAGACTACCACTAGAAACAATTGCTTCAATCGCTCATCTTGCAAATCCTGTTTGCCGGGGCACCCTAGTAACAAGGAGCTGCAAGTCCCGGTGTGTGTGGTCAGTAGGAGACCAGAAGGGGAGACTGAGGCAGAAGTTGAAGTCACACTCCATCAGTATCCCACGGGGAAAGCACAAGACCCAGACTTCCCAGGAGACCAGGTGCTTCTTCCCTCCCATGTTGAACCAACCTTGTTAAACTACTACGAATCACACTAATCAGCAGGTTGTGCTCCCCAATTTGGACATACCTCCCCGGGAAAAGCCCTCCGCAGGAGTGTGCTCTCCGGGCGCCCATCTAGCGCAGCACACCTTGGAGAGGAATGGGTTAAGCTCAAGGAACTGGAGGAAGGACGGGTCTCGGGGGAAGAGGAAAGGGGCTTCTCCAAATCCTAGGCTCCGCACCTGGAGCGTAATGCTCCCGTCTTCTCCGGGGACGAGGTGGGCTTCGGGAAAAAAAAAGGTGTCTGCAAAGGGTCAGGCCACCAGCTAGCAGCGCTGCAAGCAATGTGTGTTAGGGGACAAGGATAGAGAGCGGTGGCCCAGAGCCGGTGAATTCCCAGAAGTTAGCAAGGAGGGTACGCACCCAACACCAGAGGCGGGAGGAGAGCGCTGGGGTGGCCCCCGGGCCAGTGCACAAGGAGGCACACACCGCAGCCGCGGGCCCCGGGATGCGGACGAGCAAGGGCAGGTGCGGGCTGCAGCGCAGCACCCGGGTGGGGGCGGGGAGAAACGTGGGGTCGGTCGGGCCGCCGGTTCGAGGCCCGGGCCGCGCGGAGGGGGGCGGGGCGGCAGGTGCGGCCGCTCACCTGTCTCCTCCGGCCGGGGCCACGGGGCTGGAGGGGCTGGCTGGTGGCTGGGGTTCCGAGGCCCCGGGCGCACCGGGGCGGCGGCGGCGGGGCGTCCGGGCGGCGGCTGCGCCCTCGGCGGCGGCCGGCCGGGCGGGTCCGTCAGTCAGCGACTCGGACGCGGAGCGAGCGCTGCGAAGCTGCGGCCAGCGCACGGGGACAACGCCGCTTTATCAGGTCGGAAACAGCCGCTGCGTGCCGCTTCCGCTGACGCAGCGCCGGCCTGCGCCTCATGACTATGCAGCGGGATCTAGGGGCGGGGCCTTAGTCACGCGCGTCCATTGGTCGGTATCGGCCGGCGGCCCCGCCCCTCTGAAGATCCCGCCCCTCTTGCCGCGCCTTGCCTTGGGCCTGCTAATGGGCTCTGGAGGCCGCTGTGCTGTAGTCAGCCTTCGCCTGGCTTTCCTGCCAGACACCCTCGAGCTCTCCAGGCCGCAGCTGGGTCTCGCGCTGTGCTGACCCACCACCAACAGAGCTGCACCGGTCCTGTTGGCAAGCCGGTTGCTTGTGATTACCCCATCCTTATTTCTTCCCATCTATTGCCCTCCCCCTGTGTACCCTCTAGAGAGTTGGGCAGTATGTGACCCATGCATGTCCAGGGCACCCAAGCCTGGGCCACAGGGCCAGTCTCTCCCCATTGCTGAGAGGCCAAACAAGGCAAGGTGCGGAAGGGGCTGGACAGATACAATAAATGATGGCTGATGTCAGACAGTCCTTGCTGGCATCCCAGCCCTAAGTCAGTGCCAAGGTTTAAGTGGCTTTGGACGAATTACCGTACCTCTCAGGGCCCTGACGTCCTCGTCTGCAAAACAGAAGTTGTAAGATCTACCTGAGAAGCTTAGGAGACATTTAGAAATAAAATTCCCCAGTCAGCCTCCAGAACAGCTAAAATGAGAAAATCTGACAATGCCAAGTGTTGGCAAGAAAGGGAGCAACTGGAAGGCTTGTACACTGCTTTTGTGGAGATATAAGACTCAACGCCACGTGGATATCTGCTTTCGGTTTGGTTGGTTGGTTTTGAGACAGGGTCTCACTGGCTGACCTTGAATTCACTATGTAGACCAGGCTGGCTTCAAACTCATAGAGGTCTGCCAGGCGTGGTGGCGCACGCCTTTAATCCCAGCACTTGGGTGGCAGAGGCAGGTGGATCACTGTGAGTTCGAAGCCAGCCTGGTCTACAAAGCGAGTCCAGGACAGCCAGGGCAACACAGAGAAACCCTGTCTCAAAAAACCAAACCAAAACGAAACAAACAACGTTGGGCAAAAGAAGTCAGATAGGGCTGGGCACCCATCAATGGGGAAAACTCAGTCAGAATTCCCGGACATTCAAAGCCAGCGTGGACTACTTAGTACCAGCTTGGACTACTTGCCTCAACAAAACAATAACAAAAATCAGTTGGGTTCAGTGCTCCACTTCTGTTTTCCCAGCGCTTGAGAGGTCTGTGTGGCATTGAGAGTTCCAGGCCAGCTTTGACTACATGAAAAATTTGTCTCAGCGGGAAACAAGTTAGAGGCTGTAAGATCTATGCCTACAGAGTTGTAGGTGTGTGTAGCACATGTTAGGAGTCAGGACAGTAACTAAGCTTTGGGGAAGGGGGGATGCGGGGACCAGGAAGGATAAATGATGGACGAGTCTAAGGACTAGTGGTGCTCCTGGGTCCCGTTCACTTCTGTGAACAGAAGCTACAAAAGCCAGATCTGGAGTCCCACGTGGTTTCAAGCTGCTGCTGTGGGTGCAAGATCTTCTTCAAGAACAGTATGTGCTTTTTAACCAATGAACCGTCTTTCTAGCCCCTTGAGGGTCTCAGGGAAAAAACTCAGGTTGTCCCGGCTTAGCAGCCAGCACCTCTACCCACTAAGTCTCACCAGCCTCTCCCTGCTTGATTCTGTACTTGCTGTTCCAGCTAAGCAGTGTGTCAACGATGTCACCATGCACTTTACTGAGTCCTCCTCGTCTGGAAAGGAGCATGTCGGTAAGACATCCTTATGAGGACTGGAGGGACGGCTCAGCACTTAGGAGTGCATACTGTGCTTGCAGAGGGCTCAAATTTGGTTCCCAGCAACCCCATCAGGGGCTCACAACTATCTGTAACTGCAGTCCAAGGCATCCCCAGGTGCCTTCACTCATGTACATACACATAATTTAAAATAATAAATATTTATTTAAAATAGAGTTCCCTGTTGTCACTGAGGATTAAGTGAAATAACAAAATGAGAACTTGTATTTGTTTGAAAGAGAGTTTCATGTAGAGCAGGCTAGCCTGCAACTCACTGGGTAGCCAAGACTAACCTTGAACTCCTGATCCTTCTGCCTTCCTTCCCAGGTTGTGAGATTGCAAGCAGATACTGCTACAACAGCTTTTTAAAGGATACCTTTTATTTTGATGGTGATGTTGTTGTTTGAAGAAGGGTCTCATTAGCCCAGGCTGGCCTCAGCCTCTGCCTGTACCCAAGGATGATCTTATTCTCCTGGTGTATACCAACACATCCAGCTTTAATAATAATACTTTTTTTTTTTAAAGGACAGCTTAGGAACTTGTTTAATTATTTACTAATTGATGATATTTATTAATCTCTTTTCACCTGCGTTCATCAGCAAGCAGATAGGGAGTGCGTGGGAACCATGTCCTCAAGCCACACTGGACTCTGCTATTAAGAGCTGGGAACTCCTCTTCCTAAGGATGCCACCGTGGAGTGCAAAGCTTTGGCAAACATGGCTGTGAGCCCAGCAGATCCGAGCTGCTGCAGGCACTCAGGAACTATTTCTCTGCTGGCTGAGCCATCTTGCCAAGCCTCAGTAAATACCTCTTAAAGACTAAATAGGCGCATACATGAAAGTACATGCTTAGGCCAGGTGCGGCAGTACATGTCTATGATCCTAGCACTTGGGATGCAGAGGCAGGCGCACTACCACCAGCCTGGGCTCCATGGCAAGCTTCTGTCAGAAGAAAGTTACAAAGAGGAAAGTAGTGCCTGCTCAAATGGAATTTTGAAGACAATTTCCAAGCCTGGCATGTGGAAATAGCCCAGGAGTTTAGTTTCACAGTCTAGAACTAGATGAAAGTACCCGGTAAAAGGCTCGAGAGGAACTAGGGAGACGGTTCGGTTGATAAGAGTACTTGCTCTGCAAGCCTGGGGACCGGAGTTGGAATCTCTAGTGCCCATGTTTTTTAAAAGCCTAACTCATGGGGCTGGAGAGATGACTTAGAAGTTAAGAGTCCTGGTAGCTCTTCCAGAGGACCTGGGTGCTTTTTTTTTTTTTTTTTTTAAAGCCTGACACAGCTACACATGGTGTAACCCCGGCCCTGGGGAGCATCGACAAGCAGCTCTCCAGAGCTCTGAGTCTGCCAGCTTGCCTGAAAGGACAAGCTTCAGATTCAGCGAGAGATCCTGTCTCAGGGCAGTAAGTTAGAAAAAGATGCAGAAAGACAACCTCAAGTCCTGCTTTGGACTCTGTGTGCACCTGAATATTCACATGTATGCACCATACTACACAACACAGTCACATACACACACACACACACACACACACACCACAGCACAATGACACACACACACACACACACCATAACACATTCACATATACACACCACAACCATACCACAGTCGCACATACACACCACATCACACCCATGTACATACTAGACTATACACACAACATACATACACACACACCACACCACATCTACGCACACCACAATATATTTACACATTCTACACACCACCATAAACATACCATGCTACACATAACACACACACACACACAATCCATATCCTACAACATACATACGAGGTTAAGGAAAGTGCGTTCTCACTCTGTTTTTACCTCAGCACTATGTGTGCCTGTGCATATACATGTGGGTATGCATGAGTGCACCAAAGGGCCAAGGCTGAGCCACCCTGACTATATTCTGTCCCAAACAGGCCAGGCCAGGCCTGATATCCAATGCTGCCCCCAAGGAGGTAAGATGTGTGGGTAGCCTTTGGCTCTGATATCATGTTCTCAGTTCCAGGGTGCTTTCTCCCTTCTCCACACTTGCCATGAATGTCAAGGTCATGGAGAGCTGTCCCCTCTATCCTGTCCCAAGAGAGCTTAACATCAGGCATCCTCTTGCAATATCATCAGAAAGCCCTGCACCCATACCAGTGTTCTGAGCACTTGGGAGGCTGAGGCAGAATAATCAGGGACACATAGGTATTCTCTGCTATATAGTGACCATGAGATCAGTCCAGGACACACAAAGCCCCGTCTCAAAACAAAAATAAACAAATCAAGCTCTGTACCTGGTCCATTCCAGAGGCAGGAATGCTTGGATCCTTACCTATCTTAGGGGTAACCGCCCCCCAACCCCACGGGCTTTCTAGACAGCACAGTGCTGTAATTGGCTTATCATCCCATCACCATCCTCAGATGCTCAGCAGCTGCTTTTTTTTTAAATTTTATTACCTTTAACTTTGTGTGTATGTAGCTGTTTATGTATACACACACACACACACACACACACACACACACACACACACACGTGTAGGTACGTGTACAGGAGTGCAGGTGCCCACAGAGGCTGGAGGAGTTGAATCCCACTGAAGCTGGAGTTACGGGTGATTTTGAGCCACCCATCTAACGTCGGTGCAGGGAATCGAACCACAATTTACTGAGCTCCAGATGCTTAGCAATTTTTGTCAATTTGGTTGGTTGGTTGGTTTTGGTTTTTCAAGACAGGGTTTCTCTGTGTATACTTGGCTGTTTTGGAACTCACTCTGTAGACCAGGCTGGCCTCAAACTCAGAGATCTGCTTGCCTCTGACTCCCAAGTGCTGGGATTAAAGGCTTGTACCTCCACTACCCTGCCACTCAGCTGTGTGTGTGTGTGCGCGCACGCGTGCATGTGTGTGTGTGTGTGTGTGTGTGTGTGTGTGTGTGTGTGTGTGTGTGTTTTAAAACAAGGGTGCCGCAAACTACATAGTAAATCCTGAGTCCTTATTTGTAAAACACACTGACTTCCCAGCTGCTTAGGAGCCTGGAGTGCCACAGTGGCTTCATGGCTGCCTGCATGTCACCCCACCTCACCTGTGGAGGCCTGCTGCATTCCTTTCATTTTTGGCGTGGTGTGTGTATGCTCCCCTTGAAACAAGGCTGGGGCAGAAGCATTTGTACCTGCCACTGTGCAGCAGTAGGTGACATAGCCAAGACTCACCCCTGGGGTATATCTGCCTGGGTGTCAGGTAAGCAGGATGACAGATGAAGGAAAGGCGGCTTCTGTTTATTATCCTTAGGCACCTTTCCTTTCCTGCCCATCTCTCTGTCTTACACATGATAGAATGAGGGCTCTTTTAATGTGGATGTCTGCACCGCCCCACCCCCACCCCGACCCTGCATCAATCGAGACAGCTACAAATTGGTGGTCTTCCCTGAACTTCTCCTCACTCTGTGCTGAGAAAAGTGAGACTCCTACCTCTGGAATGCCTAACAAACCTGCTGGACCACAGCGAAGGGAGTGGATGATGCTCAGTGCAACACAAGAAGCATACAGCAGAAAAGGAGATGGATTCAGTTCGTTCCTATCTGCCCACACCCTGCCCTTAGTGCTCCACACTTTGGGCACTGGTATGATGCCATTTCACTGACCAAAAAAAAAAGTATTAAAGTACGGAGGGAACATGTCTAACCTGAGCGTCCTTTCTGCTTTTAGGATGAGCCGAGGGTTAAGGGCAGGAAGGTGACCCCAAAGGAAATGAGGGAGGGCTGTTGAGAGGTATAGATGCCTATGTGCATCTAGGACACACTCCTGAGGGCCTGTCCCATCTCTCCTCTCATGGGCCGTCCTCTGACTCTTCAGGCAGCTGACTGTCTTGCTACCCTCTGAACCCACCTTTGAACTCTTCTGGGAGAGTTCTTGCTTCTCTGCAGCCAGGGAAGTGTCAGATTGATAAGTGATAACCTTGGACTTGTGGGTTCCTGGGAAGGGAGGGAGGTAATATGCATTGAAGCTGTGTAAAAATTGGGATGGTTCAGATTGTACTATGATTAAAATTCAACACAGAGCTGGGTGTGGAGGTACACGCCTGTAATCCCAGCACCCGGAGGCTGAAGCTGAGGCTGCAGGATTCAGAGAGTGGGAGGCCAGTCTGAGCCACATAGTGAGACTCTGTCACGAAACACACAACTAAACAAAACAACAACAATAAGAACAACAGTAGAAACGAACACACCCACTTATTAATTGAGGCCCCATCCTACCTTGCCCGATCACTTTAATCCCAAAGGCAAGTTCGCTCAGGGGACCGCAGCCTGCATGCCGAGCAGGGGACAGGTAACTCTGAGGAGGAAAGAAAGAGACTACATAGGCTGTGGCCCAGCTGAATAGCGCCTAGGGAAGCACCTTTGCAGGTACAACTGTTTGCTTTTGTTTGTTTTGAGGCCCAGAGTGGCCACAAACACACTATGGAAGCCAGGATGGCACTGAACTCCTGATTCTCCGGCCTCTGTTTCCAGAGTGCCAAGATCATAACAGACATGTACTACCATGCCTAGTACACATTAAAAACAACAACAATGAACACTTTAAACATTTTTCTGTTTTCCAATTAGCATGTTTATTTAACTGCCAAAGACTCTGAGCAACTGCTTGGAACCATGCCCCTTTCTCTGCTCGTGGACTAATAATCTAGCTGTGTCTAGTGTATCCTGAACCTGTCTCCACTGCTAGCTGTGTTTAAGGGCCCTTCAAGCCAAGTACTCTGGGGTAAACCCCGCCAGGCATAGAGTAGATGGGAGCCCCACAGAGTGGGGTGGTGCCCTAGAATGAGAGTGAGTGAGCCTATACTCAGAGACCAAGATCTTCCTCCAGCAAGGCAAAGATTACTAACCTCCCACAACAGGCCCTAAAATCTTGCAGGTCATCAGTCCAGGGGTCTGGGCAATGAGGAACCTCGATCCATGTCAATATTTAAGGTTCCAGAATTAGCCACAAAGCAGAGACTACTGGAGTCCTCAGGAGTCCACAAATTCTCCCAAGGTCATGAGGTCATATAGAGTACAGTCACATACTTTCCAGGGTCATGTGGACGGACACCTGAGGCTGTATGACTTTCCATGGAAACTCAGATTTCTCCCACTGTCTCTGCATACCAGGTGGGCCCTTCCCTAAGCCCATTTCCTCACCTTTGAAGTGAGTAGATAGAATCTGCCCCCATAGCTCCAGCCCTGTGGTGAGGACCCCAGGAAATTATTGTGAAGGACCCATGGAGGTTCAAGGCAGTTCAGGACAGGATCAGCCTCGGAAGGTCCCTAGGATGAACCAGGTAGGATAGTGCACATCTGTAATCCTAGCACTTGGAAGGCAGGCTGAGGCAAGAGCATCCATGAAAGTTCGAGGCTAGCTTGGGCTACATAAAATAAAACAGACAGTGACAACAAAAAGATGAGCATAGTGCTGTCTAATTGTAATCCCGTTATTGGGGAGGTAGAAGCAGGAGAATTAGGAGTTCAGGGTCAACCAGGCAGCAGTGGCACACACCTTTAATCAAGGCAGAGGCAGACGTGTCTCTATGAGTTCGAGGCTAGCCTGATCTACAGAGTAAGTTCCAGGATAGCCAGGGCTACACAGAGAAACCCTTGTCTTGAAAAACCAACCAATAGCCAGGCATGGTGGCACATGCCTTTAATCCCAGCACTCGGGAGGCAGAGGCAGGTGGAACTCTGTGAGTTCGAGGCCAGTGTGGTCTACAAAGCAAGTCTAGGACAGCCAAGGCTACACAGAGAAACCCTGTCTCAAAAAACCAAAAACAAAAACAAAAACAAAAAAAAAAAAACAAAAACAAACAAAAAAAAAAGAAAGAAGAAAGAAAGAAAAGAAAAACCAAGCAACCAACAAACAGCTCAGACCCTGTATGATCAAAGTCATCCCACAAGCCAGGCATGGTGGTACAGGTCTGTCATCCCAGCACTCAGGCAAGAAGCAGGAGGATCATGGGTTGGAGGCTTCAAAACAAAACAAGCTGTCTCATGCACGTGGCAATCTTGTTCTAAGCACAGTTAGCATCCTGCTTGTAGAAAAGGAAACAGAAGTAGAGACAGCTGGGGTATCAGGCCTAGGATCACACAGTGGGCAAGTGGCTGAGCAAGGATCTGAACCCATGAAGGCTATTTAGCTTTCACAAGCAGCTTTCCGGCCTGTGGAGAAGAGGGGGCCACTGCGCCACATGCATATCTAGGCCACTCTGTCTAGATGAACAGGGGCAAGGGAAGTGTCACTTCAGCTCAGCTGGACTCTAGAGCCACAGCTCATGAACCAAATGACCAGGATGACCCGAAGAGGAGGCAGGGAGCCAGCCACTCACAGTGGGTGGCAGGGTGAGGCACCTGGCACAGCTCTAAAAATGAAGGGTGAAGGCAGGTTACGTATGGGGCCGCCCCACTGGCTGGCATCAACAAGACACTGCAGTCTCCAGAGTGCTCCTCCCTGTTGGGCCACTGTTGTCCTCAGGCAGGCATCTATCTCTTAGAAAAAGCCCCATCTCTTGGGACTGTCTCTACTCCCTCTCACCTTGACAACCAAAATCCTCTGGCCCTTACTTTCCTTGGGCCAGCTTGCCCTGTGTCCCACTCTGCCAGACAGCCTTCCCTTGTCACTGTAGCTGATAGTAACTCCTGCCTCCCTCAACATTCAACAAGCAGAAAGCTGAGGACCGGTGAGGTGGTTCAGTGGGTAAAGGCACTTCCCACCAAGCTCACAACTTGAGTTTGATTTCTGGGACACGCATGGTAGAAGGAGAGAACTGACTCCTGAAAGTTGCCCTTTGTGTGTTTGTGTTGTGTGTTCACAGGCCATGGTCTTCTCATGGTCAGGTCACAATCAAAGCTGAGTCTGGCCTTTCTGGTTTTTTCTTTTAATTGTGTATGTGTGTTTGTGTTCCTGTGTGTGTGGTGGTGGTGGTGGTCAGAGAACAACTTCTGGTGTCAGTCCTTTCCACCTTGTTTGAGACAGGGACTCTTTTTTTTTTTTTTTTTTAAAGATTTATTCTTTAAAAAAAAGGGAGTCAGATTCCATTACAGATGATTGTGAGCCACCATGTGGTTGCTGGGAATTGAACTCAGGACCCCTGGAAGAGCAGCCAGTACTCTTAACCGCTGAACCATCTCTCCAGCCCCCAGGGCCTCTTTTTGTTTATCTCTGATATACCAAGCTAACTGGTCCATGGACTTCTGCGAAGTCTCTTGTCTCTCTCACCCATCTTGATACAAAAATGCTGGAACCGTAGATGACGTACAACAAAGGTTCTGAGGAGATCTGGAGTAGGGTTTATCTTGCTTTGTCTATCTACCTTTTTGAGACAGGGTCTCACGTAGCACAGGCTGGCCCGGATCTCACCATGTAGTTAAGGACGAGCCTGAAACTTGTAACCCTCCTGCTTCTCCCTTCCATATCGGGGTTACAGGTTCATGAAACCACACTTAGTGTTATGCAGTGCTAAGGACCAGCCTAGAGCTCCAGACTTCATCCACACAAGGCAAGCAGCATCTCCCAGCAGCACTAACCCCTCATCCCTCCCATCCCCCCCCCCTTTTCTTTTTGGTTTTTCAAGACAGACTTTCTCTGTGTAGCCTTGGCTATCCTGGACTGGTTTTGTAGACCAGGCTGGCCTGGAACTCACAGCTCTAGGCCTGCCTCTGCCTCCCGAGTGCTGGGATTAAAGGCCTGCACCTGGGGCTCCCATCCCCTTTTGAGAAAGTGTCTTATTATGCAGATAAGGCTGGCCTCAAACATGCAGTGTAACCCAGGTTGGCTTCAAATTCAAGAGCCTCTTTCTAGTGCTTCTCAAGCGCATGGAGTATCAGCATGTGCTGCACCATGCCTGGCTCTGAAGTTATTTTGGTTTTTAAATTACATCTATCTGTCTGTCTGTCTGTCTATTTGCTCTGTGTGTGTGTGTGTGTGTGTGTGTATGAGAGAAAGGGAGAAAGAGAAATAGAGAGACAGAGAGACACACAGAGAGAGAGACAGACAGAGAGAGAGAGAGACAGAGAGAGAGACAGACAGAGAGAGAGAGAGAGAAAGAGAGAGAGAGAGAGAAAGACAGAGAGAGAGAGAGAGAGAGACAGAGAGAGAGAGAGACAGAGAGAGACCCACAGATGGACCCAAGATTCAAGGGCAGCAACCAAGCTCCCCCAACCCTCAGGGCATCATTGCACCAACAGCTAGCGTCTCCCGGGCACCAAGGGCTGGCTCTCCATCCAATCACTCATTCAAAAGGAAGAGCAGAGGCGCGCAGAGGGAAGCGGCAACAACCAAGCAAACCAGTCCTTCCCCTGGGGCCTGCAGCCCGTGGGAACAGGCAATTATTGGAATCCCTTTGACCGTGGAGGAAGAGGTGAGAAATATGTGCAGAAGATAAAGAAGAGGAGTTCTATGGATAGTAGGCTTCTCTCCAAGAGCGCTTTGAAGAGCAACCTAAGGAAGGAAGGGACCAGAGAGAAGAGGGTGTGCATTCCATAACTGAGTTCAGCAATCACTGAATAGACTATCTCTTATTCCTGCCTCCCTCCAGGGCCTCTCTCCCTTTCCTGCCCACTTGCCATAGACCAACCTAAGGCTGAAGAAAGTAGACTCCAGTCAACCCACTGGCCCCGACCTCTGGTGTCCAGCCTATATCCAGCACACAGTTCATAGCTAAGAAAGAAGCAAGCGGGTGAAAAAGCCTGTGGGCTGCTAGACCACAAATGCAAAACACCTCAAGGAGTTCACCTTTAAGTGGGTGACAGCAAGAAGTGAATAGAGGGCCTCAAGTGGCTGGAATGCCTGAAAGGGGAGGGGGTAAGGAAAGGTTGCTATGCACGCCTTTAATCCCAGCACTTGGGAGGCAGAGGCAGGTGGAGCTCTGTGAGTTCAAGGCCAGCCTGGTCTACAAAGTAAGTCCAGGACAGTCAAGGCTACGCAGAGAAACCTTGTCTCATATAAAAAAAAAAAAGAAAGAAAGAAAGAAAGAAAGAAAAAAGAAATGAGGCTGTGACTGCTCCAAGATATGGTGGAGGTGGAGGAGGTTTATTCTAGAAATGAGGACAAAAACAGCCAGAGGCATCTGAAAGGGTCCAGACTGAACTGGGCCATGAAAGGAGAGAAGGGAGGTAAAGCGGTAAGAGAGGAAGAGAAGAGAGAGGGAGCAAAGAGAGGACTTAGAGACAATGAGCAAGCCAAGAGGCCACATAGCCGAAATGGCTGAGTTATTTACAGGGAAGAGAAGAAGAAACGCTCAGGGGCTGGACAGGTTCAGGGTTGGGGCACGGTGGGCCAGCCAGGATGATTCTGTAATGGTTACTTGCTATGCTTGTGAATCTCCCAGCCAGTTGTAGGTACTTTTTTTTTTCGTTTGTTTGGTTTGGTTTGGTTTTGGCTTTTCGAGACAGGGTTTCTCTGTGTACACCTGGCTGCCCTAGACTCACTTTGTAGACCAGGCTGGCCGTGAACTCACAGCGATCCGCCTGCCTCTGCCTCCCGAGTGCTGGGATTAAAGGTGTGCACCACCACACCCAGCTGTAGGTGCTATTTTTTAACTCTAATTTATTTGGGGTTCCTTATGCCTTTACTGCCTTTGCATCCCCCTGACCCTAGGTAGGAGAAAAAGAAGGTTAGAAGGGACCAGGCATGTAGTCCTCTTTAGACTTAGTTCTGGCTGGTTAGGGTCGGCAGGTTCTTTGAGAAAATATCAATTTCAGTCATCAGGATACCTAGCAGTCCAGCAATGGCAAATGACAAACTCAGAACTGGGAAGAACCAGCAGCCTTCTTCTCCCTTCATCTGTCTCCTCAGAGCCCTTGCCTTTTTTTCTGGGCTCTCATATTTATACCCTCTCACAGTCCTCCGAATTAAACTGTCTCCAGGTAACAAAGACCACGCCCTCTTAAGCCACAGGAGGCAATTATCAGCTGTGGACAAACTAAGACAGTCCCATATCACACGCTTGGGATTAAAGCAAAAACATACTTACATGGCATAACTGAGTTGCTAAAGAAACCAAAATGTATACTACAGCCACTGTCTGCTTTGACATGTTAAATAGGCTCCTCAGCCATTTGTCCTGAGTGTGAGACCTAACAACTTTGAACCTAGCCTGGAACAACATGAGATTCTGTGTCAAAAATTAAAATCAAAGCCTAGGGATATAGGTTAGTTGGCAGAGTGCTTGCCCAGCATGCATGAGGCTCTAGGTTCACTTCCCAGGGTCTCATCAATTGGGTATGGTAGCACATAGCTGTCACCTTGGGTGATGTAATCCCAGAAGTAGAGGCACAAAGATCAGAACTTCAAGGCCATCCTTGGCTACATAGCAAGTTTGAGGACAGCTGCAGATACATAAGATCCTGTCTCAAGAAAAGTAATTGTCTAAGTCAGTGTTCTATTGCCATAACGAGATGCCATGGCAAAAAAAGAAAAAAAGAGAGAGAGAGAGAGATGCCATGGCAACAGTAACTCTTATAAAGAAAAGCATTTAATTGAAGCTTTGCAAAGGCTTATTCCATTATTGTTAAGGTAGAAGCATGGTAGCACACAGACAGACATGGTGCTGGAAAGGTAGCTGAGAGTTCTACATCAGGATTGGCAGGTAGCAGGAAGAGAGAGGCACTGGTCCTGGCTTGAGTATTTGAAACCGTAAAGTCCACCCCCTGTGACACACTTCTTCCAACAAGGCCCTACCTCCTAATCCAAGGGTTCTTAACCTGTTATGTCAAGGCCCCTTTGGGTGTCAAGCAACCTTAGCACAGGGATCATCTAAGACCATTGCAAAACACAGATATTTATATTACAACCCATAACAGTAACAAAATTACAGTTAAGAAGTAGCAATGAATAGGCTGGGTGTGGTGGCATGCACCTTTAATTCCAGCACTGGGAGACAGAGGCAGGTGGGTTGCTGTGAGTTCAAGGCCAGCCTGGTCTACAAAGTGAGTCTAGGACAGCCAGGGGTACACAGAGAAAACTCAAAAAAACAAAACAAAACAAAAAACAAACAAACAAAAAAAAAAGTAGCAATGAAAACAATTTTATGGGGGCTGGAGAGATGGCTCAGAGGTTAAGAGCACTGACTGTTCTTCCAGAGGTCTTGAGTTCAATTCCCAGCAACCACATGGTGGCTCACAGCCATCTATAAGGTGATCTAATGTTGTCTTCTGGCCTGAAGGTGTACATGCAGAGCATTGTATACATAATAATAAATAAATAAAATATAAAAAAAATTTTTATGGTTGGGGGTCACCACAACATGAGGAACTCTATTGAAAAGGGTCACAGCATCAGGAAGGTTAAGAGCTGACCTAATCCCTGGCAAGCATTGCCACTCCCTAATGACCAAGAACTCAAATATATGAGTCTATTGGGGCCATTACTATTTAAACCACCACAGTAATAAATTAAACTATAGGGACTGGGTAGGAGCTCAACAGTTAAAAGTACTTACTTCTCTTACAGAGGACCTGGGTTTGCTTCTCAGCACCACATCAGGCGACTCGCAGCCACCTGTAATCCCATGGGGATCTGATGCCCTCTCCTGCCTTCCACAAACACCTGCGCACATGTGATCCACATACATTGATAAAGACACACACAGGCGCACACAAATACACACACACACACACATGCACACTTGCATGTAAAACAAATGAATTACAACAAAATGAAGATAGGCAAAATATTAAAAAAAAAAAAAAAAAAAAAAAAAGACAATCAGCTCTTCAGGCTAGGACTGGAGAACGCCTGGAAGCACAGGAGGTGGGGCCCATGGAGTAAGCAGGGGCTGTGTCTCAGTGAGCTGTAATGAGCCTACTGTAGACTCGGTTTCTTCACCAGGGCAAGAGTGGCATGAAGCAAGCCTCAGTCCATGTTGGGCACTGCTAGAATGAGTGGGCATAGTATGCCACAAGAACACAGAAAACGGTGGTTTTCTTAAGGGAAAAAGAAAGAAAGAAAGAAAGAAAGAAAGAAAGAAAGAAAGAAAGAAAGAATGAATGAATGAATTTGATAGCTGGCAAGATGGTTAGAGGGAAAAGCACTTGCCACCAAGATTGACAACCTGAGTTCTATCTCTGGGACCCATATGGTAGAAGGAAAAAACTGACTCTTGTAAGTTGTCCTCTGACCTCCACACAAAAAGAAGAATATGAAGCCAGGCATGGTGGCTCACCCTTTAATCCCAGCACTCAAGAGGCAGAGACAGGCTGTGAGTTCGAGGCCAGCCTGGTCTACAAAGTGAGTCTAGGACAGCCAGGTGTACACAGAGAAACCCTGTCTCTAAACAAACAAACAAACAAACAAAAACTCAAAAGAACAAAACGAAACAGAAAACAAAAAACAAAAGGGAGGAAACTAGGTGTGGTGGTGCATAGCTACAATTCTAGCTTTGAGGAGGCTGAGGCAGGAGGATTGCTGAATTCAGAGACAGCCTAGGTTACAGAGAGAATTTCAAACTAGCCTGGCTTATAAAATAAGACACCTTTTCGTAACAGATAAAATAAAATAGGAGTTGGGAGAGGACAGGGCTAAACTCAAAGGCCACCTGCCACAGCGACTAGGCAGGGCCAGCTGTTCTGCTTCCTTTGTAGCGGCTCTGCTAGGTGGTTTGCCTGTGGCAGGGTCAGTACTGAGTCAGAGAAGATGTCAGGAGTGCCTGAAGTCTAGGACCCAAAAAAACGGTGGTCGCAGAGGGGCCGCCTTGTCCAGGCTAGCTGTCCAGTCCTGTTTTCCATGTTGTCTATGGAGCTATTTAGCTCCAAGGAACTTTGAGTGTTTGGGCTCATACCATGCTGGAGGTGGAGAGGAAGTTGGAGACCGCCTGGGCTGTGGGCTGCCAGTGAGTGAGTGGGACGGTTCAGTGGTCTGGGAAACAACGCCAAGCACCTCAGCTTCCGGCGGGGCTGGGGCCTAAGGCAGAACTGAGCAGAGTCCTTCCTCCAGGCTGCCCAGAGGGGAGTGCAGGGTAGTCAGGGTTTGAGGTATGCCAGGTTTGGGGCGAATGTCTGACCAAGGACAGCTCTTACATTGGGGCTCCGAGAGAAAGACAGGGCTCAGAGCTCATCAGTGTCAGAGCTCAGTATATGAGTGTCGCCAGCATCAGGGATTAGTATGTGAGCCAGGTCAGGGCCCAGTCTAGAACTGGGCACGGTGGTGCAATCTCAGCCTTTGGAAGGGAGTGCCAGGAGGACCAGGAAGTCAAGCTCATCGTTGGCTATGTATCAAGTTTGAGGTCAGACTGAGCTCCCGGAGACCCATTTCAAAGTCCAAAAAACATAATTAAAAAAAAAAAAAAATTCCCATAGGGGCTGAAGAGGTGACTCAGAGGTTAAGAATGCTTATTAGAAGAGGGGCTGGGTTCAGTTCCCAGTACCCACAGGGAAGCTCACAACTGCCTTTATCTCCAGATTCAAGGGATCCAAATGCCTTCTTGGTCACCAGACACGCACATGGTGATGCACAGACACACATACAGGCACTCACATATACATATAAAATAAGGCTAAAAGAATCTCTAAAAATACAAAACAAAAATCACCAAACTCACAAAAACAAAAACAAACAAACAAAGACAGCGAAAGCATACAAGAGAAAACTCGGTGTGGTGCAGTATAGGCTCAAGGCTCAGTGTGTGACCAGGTACAGGCTGAGACTAGTAGTCAAAGTCCCAGGTAGTTTGGCGCTCACTGTTCCCTAGGATTCTGACCAGTTGTTGAGTGGGATCATGGCTATAGGGCCCAGCATGGAGTTGCTGGTACCGTTAAACCCTAAGGTGGCCTCAGGTGAGAGTGGCCTCCCTTATCTGAACAGATGGACTTCATTTTGCCTTACCTCATCCTGCCCTTCCCTAAGATATTTTTTTTTTTTTTAATGTGGCCCAGGCTAGCCTCAAAACTCCTTTCAAGTGCTGGGGTCACATAGATGCACCAGCCCACATAGCCTCCATCTTTCGCTTGAAAATCATTTGCTCCACCTGGCTCAATTCTGGGTGCCAGAGACTAAAGCACCGTGTAGCCAAAGCCCAGGCTGAGTGGCCTATCAGCTGCTACACAGAGGCAGCTGACCCAGGAAGGTTCCACAAAAGGCTTTGTGGGAGGCCTGCATGGATGAGTTGAGAGGGTATCCAGCAGGGGGCAGTGTTCCAGCAATGGCACAGAGTCCAGAGCAATACAGCTCAGGAAGTGGAGGGCTGGGGGTGAGGGTTGGGGGCGTGTTGGTCTATGGTGATGCTCTTTCCTTGGTGAGGTTCCTGCTGGCTTCACTAGCATAAGCACCTTGCTTTCCTCAGTCAGGTCCTGTCAGTTGGCAGTGGTTCCTTTAGTAGCTGGTGGGCATTTCCTGCCCCACAGGCTGTCCACTGTGAGTGACACAGACGCTGTCCACGAGGATCAGAAGGAAAGAGAGGTGCAAGAGGTTAGTGGTGGGAAAGTCCAGACCAGTGGAGGGGTGGGGGAAGATGCAGGCAGCAATACAAGTGAGGCAGAAAAAGAACAGAAGGAAAGGGGGGCAGGCAGAGATGCTGCATGAAGGTCACTCTCTGCTGGTCACCATCCTTGAGCACTTGACTCGGCCCCCGTGGGCCTCCAATCCTAGCTCCAAATTTCTAGTTTGAAGGCTTCATCTTGGGGTGCTGGCTTTTCATTCTCTGTGGGGTATACAGGGTAGGCACCCCAACAGGACTGTGGCATGGCCTTGGCCTACTGATATTACTATCTAACCTGACCATCTCCAGGACTATCTTTGCAGAACTCTTCGGAGGATTTTTTGTTTGTTTGGAGACAGGGTCTTCTGTAGCCCAGGCTGGCCTGGAACTTACTACATAACCAAGGCTAGCCTTCAATTCCTGATCCTTCTGTCTTTACCTTTCCAGGTCCCAGGATTATAGGCATGTGCCTCCATGCCAGGCTGGGGTAGACTTTTTCAGACACAGTGGACAAGGTCCTGTCCCTGCTGGAAACCTTTCTTCCTGATGCCAAGTCCTGGACTTCCTACTCAGATCCCTTGTGATCTCCTACACGCTGCCCATGAAGGATTGGCCTGTCCCATGAATCCGGCTGGGCACCCATAAGGGCACACAAAACTCTGGTCTCTTTGTTCATTGCCCTAGGCTGTCCTCAAGGCCAGGAATAAGGTCACCCTCATCCTACAGGGTGGGGTACAGAGACGGAAGGAGGCCCACCTAGTTCTCACCCGACCTGTTGGGCTGGTTCAGCACCCCACGCCTGAGGAGCCTGCAGCTACACCCTTCTCACCACTCTGTCTACCAGCTAAAAAAATTTGGCTGCTGGGCTGGCAGTCCTCTCATGGGGGGGATCAGGCCCTCAGGACGCCCTCCTTAATCTCTGGAGAGCACCACAGTGAAAGAGGAAGGCCTCACTCTCTCTGGTGTGCAGGTACCACAGGCTGTGAGGGGAAGGTGGATTTCCAATTGAGTCAGGGCAAATCACACGTGGCCACGACCCTGGCCTCCACACCCACAGCATCAGGCAACACACATTCCTCACAAAAGCCAAGAGGGATCCTGGATTCTCTTCTGAGCACAGGCCCAATATCTCCCTGGCATGACAGCTCACATCCCAGGCCTACATTAAGGCAGGATCCCAGACACCCCTTACTTCAGTGTAGGATGGGGTCAAAGGACATAGGGTACAATCAATCACTTTCGCTGTCTGAGCCTCAGTTTCCTCATGACTATGGCTATGGAACTGACCTGGACAACCATAACATTTGATTCTCTGATGTCAAAGAGAGACTTGCAGCTCATGAAGAAGGGGAACCCTAGGGTGTAAGAGTAGGATTTGCAAACACATCCATACCTGCACTGCCTTTAGGCCCACAGGTGAGCATGCCTATACACACATGCATGCAGAACTGTGTACACACTTCCATGCCCCACTCTGCTTACTGTGTAGGCTCTGGGCTTTTCCCACTCAGTGCCTAGGATGCTGTGAGGGCTGGCTCAGAAATTCTTCTTTGCCCATCCCAGCCCTGTTCTCCGATGCACCTTCTGTTGCTCAAGTCTTGCTGAGAAGTCACTCTGGGCCCCAGAGTATCATAGGAGCTGCCAAGCACAGGACTTGGGTCTCTCTCCTCTTTCCTCCTGCTTGGGCCCCAGTGAGGGGGCCTCAAGAACCAAGGTTATCTTTTTTTTTTTTTTTTTAATGTGCATTACACGAATGTGGTTTGGCTTGCACGAATGTCTGTGTGAGGGTGTCAGATTCACTGGACTTGAGTTATAGACAGTTGTGAGCCGCCATGTGCGTGCTGGGAATTAAGCCCTGGTCCCATGCCCCTCCCAAGGTTATCTTCTATAAATGCCTTCTACCCTGGTAACTGTGCAAAGCGCTGTCAGCCTTTTGCCTCTTAGGCTCAGCTGCCCTAGAGTGAGGAGGTTTCTTGTCTCTCATTTAGGGATCCCAAAACATCTGTCATACTCTAGAACTAGTAACTATGCTGGAGCTATCTGATGAGGCTTCTGCCTGCCGACTGTGGATACTCATGATCCCTGTGGCTCCTGGTATTCTGCCAACAAGGGACAGAGGAGCTGTAGTTACACATCTATCCTGGCTATGGCCCTTTGCCTGCCTGAGTCTCAGTTTTCTTAGCTGTAAAATGGGACAATAGTCCCACTGAAAGGCTTATGGAGAGCAGGTAGGGAGCTTATTTTCCTGGAATTCCTTGGTAAAGAAAAGCAGGTGAGCCAGGCATGGTGGTGAGCACCTTTAATCTCAGCACTTGGGAGGCAGAGGCAGGTGGATTGCTATGAGTTTGAGGCCAGCCTGGATTGCTGTGAGTTAGAGGTCAACCTGGTCTACGAAGGGAGTCTAGGACAGCCAAGGCTACACAGAAAAACCCTGTCTCAAAAAAGAAGGAAAAAAAAAAAAAAAAAAAAGAGTGCTAATGCTCTGGTCAACCAGTATGATGCCTTCAGTGACCAACAAAAACACAATGGGACACAGCAACACACCTGGCTCTGACTCCTATGGCACAGTTGGTGGCAGGGGATAGGATGGAGAGGATTCCACTCCTGTGGGTGCACAGATCCTGCAACAACCCCAGGGTAAGGGGTGTATGAGCAGGATTTGCCCAGTGTGTGGATGAAGAGGCAGGGGTCCAGGATATGGAAGGAGGCATAGGGCTCCACTCAGCTGTGGTTCTCAGCTGCTGCTAAGAGGTCCGGTGTAGTGCACCCTGTGCCTCAGTTTCCCTATGTGAGAAATGAGGCAGATGGCTAAAAGATCAAAGATGCTGCTGCCTGAGCAGAGGAGCTCAGCAGGCTGATGGGCCTCCCTGTTCCTCCGGCCTATACTGTCCTCTCCCTCCAGTCTCGTTTCTACAGGCTTTCTCTGCCACTAGCATGATTCCAGGGCAGGAGAGGAATTCTGTTTGCAGAGGGCCTCATTGGAAATACTTCCCCTGGGTGATTCGACTCTACAGCTAGGACTTAGGAGGGAGGAGATGGGGCTAAACTTTTGGACAGGCCAGCTCTGCCTTGCCACCCCCTCTCCGAGTCTACTGCTTCTCTCTAGTAGAATGGACCCTGCAGAATTTTTCTAAGTGTTCGTGAGACTCTTTCTAAAACCATCTGCCCCTTTGGAGTTTAGCAGAGCCATGCTGTCAAGGAGTGACAGGGTGTTTTTTTTTTTCCGGGGACTCACTCTGGGCTCAGAGATTCTTCTTCCTCCTTCTGGGATCACTGCTGAGATAAGAAAGCCTTGAAAAAAGCAAACTCACCCCCCACCCCCCACTCCCAAGGTTGGGCAGCCTAGCTGGAAGATGACAGGGCTACAGCAGGGCAAGGTGGGGCCTAGAGAAGAAACATCGATCCACCTATGGGTGTCTACGGCCAGTGGCTGGGGGCAGAGGAAGAGGACAAGTAGGCTGTTGCAAGGGCCCAGGTTTTGAAATTTGGCTCTGACAAGCACCCAGATGAACTTGATTCACCTCACAGGGCTGGGCTCCACCTCTTTCTGAACTGCCGCCTTCCCAAGTAAGCGCAGCCCCTCTGTGTTTTGGGGGGCAGGGAACTTGGTCCTCTCACAGATTTGTTAGGAGGAGGCCATAGGTTTCTCCACTAGGAGATGAGGGGTGGATATGAGTCTCCTCCCACTGGGTGCCAGTGAATTGTGACCCAATGGGCATACAACGGGAACCCTCATCCCTGGGACCAGAAGATCAGGGTAAAGTGACATGAGTTTGTTAAGCTGAGACCTGATCCCCATGGGCTTCATCCTCATAAAAAAGGGAAAATCTGGGACTGCTAAGATGGCTCCGCGGTTAAGAGCACTGGATGATCTTTCAAAGGACCCAGGTTCACTTCCCAGCACCCATACAGCAGACCACAACTATTTGTAATTAAGTTCCAGGGAATCCGACACCCTCACACAGACATACATGCAGAAAAAACTAAACTGGATTGGATACCCCAAGATCAAATTCTCAGTGCAAAAGAAATGTATTTGCCCCAGAGGGACAAAAAAACAGGAAAGAAGAGACAACGACAGGAGATAGAGGACAAGGGAGAAGGGGCAAGGAACAAGGGAGGGGGAATGGGGTATTTCTCCTGGGGGGTGGGGTGGGGGACTGCCTCTGGATAGAGAGGAGAAAAAGAAACCCCATGTTAGGATGATGTGCTTACTTTTAACTGGGCATGTTAATTTGGTGAGCCAAAGGGAGCTTTTGATTGCTAAATTTCAATGTAGTGAGAGTTTTGGTGTCTTAAAAAACCCAGTTATGTTATGTACATATATTTTTGTTTTAATCCCAGTGTGGGATACGAGTCTGCTGACTATTTGCTTCCGGCCTGCTCTGGCAGGGTTGTGATTCTGCCAACAGAAGATAGTTTAATTTGGGAACTCCAGAGAGGGTATAAACAGACTTGAGTCCCAAGACAGTCCGGGCTGGTTTGTCAAGTTGTTATAAGAAAAGAGACTATAAGAAAAAGTTGGAGCCTGGCATGGTGGCACACGCCTTTAATCTTAGCACTCAGGGAGGCAGAGGCAGGCGGATCTCTGTGAGTTTAAGGCCAGCCTGGTCTACAAAGGGAGTCCAGGACGGCCAAGGCTACACTGAGAAACCCTGTCTCGAAAAACAAAACAAACAAGAACAGAGACATCCTGACAAGATGAAGATTGGACTTGCCCCAAGGAACTCGATGCCCCTAATCAGCAGGAAGTAGCTACACCCCTGTGCCCTCTAACTTTCTCTCCTACCTAGTGTTGGGGTGTTGGAAGGGCTAAGGATTGGAATATAAGGGTAGAAATAAGAACTGAAACAAAACAGATTTTAAAAAAATATGCCAACACCTCGATACTTGGGTAGCTGGACTTTGGTCAGCCTCAGGAGGAAGAAATGGCCAAATAAGGGAATAGACCTTGGTGGCTAAGCTGTAGGAATGTGTCTAACAGTTTTTAGCAAGGCAGAGGGGATGGGGGAAGCAGGGCAAGGCCAGCCACGCCATGTTGGTCATTCTCTGGCTGGCTAGAGTCCCTCCAAAAACAACACTGCACATACAAGAAAAAGAAATAGTTAGTTAAAAGGGGTGGGGGGAGTTTGGTTGGGTGAGTGATGTATGCCTGTAATCCCAGCATTTAGGAGGTTGAGACAGGAGGAGGATTATACGTTTGAGGCCATCCTGGGCTACATAGTGAGTTGCAGAACAGCCTGGCTACAGAAGATGACCCTGGATCTTGGAGATGAGCATCATGGTACTTACAGATTAGTAGAACAGACCGTGTCCAGGGTCCTCTGGTGACTTCTATAAATGCCCTATGCCTCAGGTTTGCACCCGTCAATATCAACTCTTCAGGGACCTGGGAGGACCACCTGTGGCCAGGATTGACAATCACCAAGACAGAACCAGCAAGTGTTCTCTCTGTGTGTTCCAGCTCTCTGCTGTAAGACCTTGGTGTTGCAGTGCAGCCTGAGACTGTGGAACCCAGCGGCCAGAGTTTTAACTGGGTTTGGCAGTGAACATCTGTATGCTAGCATTCAGAAGGCAGAGGCAGGAGGATAGCTGCAAGTTAGAGAGGCAAGCCTGTGCTATTATATAAAAAAGAGACCTTTTCTCAGAAGAAAGGTTTGGGAGGGGGCGTGATTGAAAACTCCTAGGAAGAATGAAGATGTTCTATAGTCACGTGTACCCTCCCTTTGGCTATTGAAACAATGCACCCCAAGAAACTGGAATTTCCCTGGGTGTTTCCTGCTGGAGAAGGAAAATATTGAAGCCTGATGCTAGCCAGAGGGGAAGTTTGTTACCTGGAATGAGATTTATAGCTTATCAGACAAACTTGCAATAAAGACAGCCGCCCAGACAGGATGTTGGGCAGGACCATGTCTTGACTAGGGCTGCTTAGCTATGCATACCTCTTGCCTCCATCTAAGCCCAGTCTCATGATCAGACCCTGAAGACAGATTTGGGACCTCTTCCTTCCTCATCTCAGTGTGGCCACATTGAATAAATCTCCTTTGCTTTTAGCTTATAAAGGTGGGGTGTCGAGGGGTTGGGCAAGGAGGCACATATCTTTAATCCCAAAACTTGGTAGGCAGAGGCCGATGGATCTCTGTGATGCCAGCCTGGTCTACAAAGTGAGCCAGGGCTACACAGAGAAACAGTGTCTTGAAAAGAGAAACTATTGCCAGGCATGGTGGTGTGTGCCTTTAATCCCATCCAGCACTCTGGAGACAGAGACAAGCAGCTGTCTGTGAGTTCAAAGCCAGCCAGGTCTACAAAGCAAGTTCCAGGATAGCCAGGACTGTGCAGGTTCACTAGAGTCCAGAAGAAGTTACCGATTAGACCCCTGGAGCTGCATTATAGGTGGTTCTGAACCACTCATCTGTGCAAGAGCGATATACCCTCTTAACCTCAGAGCCATCTCTTGGCCCTGCTTTCTGCTTTTAACTGGTCTATTAAGCCTGGCTTATTAGGGCTACCAGGGCTCAGGCTCTGACCCTCTGACTCCAGTATCAGTTGTGTTCTAATAAAGCTTTATTTGTGGGCACTGAAAGTTAAACTTCATACACTTTTCACTAGCCATGAAACAGTTCCCTCCTTTGAGTGTTTCAGCCACTTAAAATGTAAAAGTTATTCTTGAATTGTGTGTATATGTAAACATATGAGATGTGTGCATATTTATGTGTGAGTGTGGGTACATACACATACATAGTGTATGTGTAGATCAGACGACAACCTTGGGTTTTAGTCCTTGCCCTCTACCTTGAGACAGGGTCTCTTGTTTGCTGTTGCATAAACCAAAGCTATTTAGCCTGTAAGCCTATAGGACAGTGGTTCTCAACCTGTGAGCCCCTTGGTGGTGGCACAACCCTTTCATGTGGTTACCTATCATATCTCCCGGATATCAGATATTTATATTATGATTCATAACAGTAGCAATACTACAGTTATGAAGTAGCAACGAAATCATTTTATGGCTGGGGGTGGGGGTGGGGGTGGGGGTCACCACAACATGAGGAACTGTATTAAAGGCTACAGCATTAGGAAGGACAAGAACCACAGCTCTAGGGAGTCTTGCCTCTCTGCCTTTCATCATATTGCAGTGGGAACTGTGGAAAGACAAATGTGCACTACTGTGCCAGGCTTTCTGTAGTCCCATGTCCTCACTCAGTTCCTCACACCTGTGCAACAAGGGCTTTAACCTTCCTAGACAGCTCCCTGGCCTCCATTTTTACTTCTTGACTCAGTAGGCATATAAAGAGATGCTAGCCCAGTTCGGCGCACGGATGGGGCTTGCCAGCCCAGCCTGATGAGAAAGGGTCATCTCAGCACCAGGGGCGGGCATCAGCAGGACCTGCTCCATCTCTTTGGGGCTGTGCTTAAGAAACTACTGGAATTTACCAGCTCCCTTCAGCTGGCTTGGTGAAGCTGTGTATCCCTCCAGCCCAAGGTCTCCCAGTATGTACTGTGCACCTAGCTTAGGGTCATTGCAGGAGGACTGCACGAAACAGAGGCATGGCGTTTGGCCCAGTGAAGTAAGCCCTGTTAGCATCTCTCCCTTTTTACAGATAAGCAAACAGAAGCTCACATTTAAGTTATTCAACCCTTTAACTTACTATGTAGCTGAGGCCTTGAACTCTTGATCTTCTTGCCTCCAATAGCTTGAGTGCTGGGATTGCAGGCATGTATCATTATGCCTGCCTGATACATGCCTGCAAGCCCAGCACTCAGGAGGCAGAGGCAGGCTTATTGCTGTGAGTTCGAGGCCAGCCTGGTCTACAACATGAGTCCAGGACAGCCAAGGTTACACAGAGAAGCCCTGTCTTGAAAAAACCAAAAAGAAAAAAAAAATGTTTAATATTCATGTTTTTTTTTTAAAGAAGAAAACTGGGTGCTATAATCCCAGCACTTAGGAAGCAGAGGCAGAAGGATTGCTATGAGTTGAAGCCAGCCTGTTGTCCTAGTTTTGATGTGTTGCTGTCATAAATACCATGACTTCCCTAAAGCAAACTTAAGGAGGAAAGTGTTTGTCTCATCTTATCCTTGTAAGGTCTCACTCAGTTCATGGAGGGAAGTCTGGGCAAGGAACTTGAGGCAGGTGCTCAAAGCAGAAACCATGGAGGAGCACCGTCCTTCAGGTGGTGGCCCAGGTGAGACACACAGGCGGGATCCACAGGAGGGACACAGGACAACCCCTCTCACCTTGCACAAGAAGTGAGGCTGCTTTGGCTGCCCTGTTTCCAGTAGGCACATTATGGGGTGGCAGAACCCGGTGGTGTCAGGCCGAGTGGCTAGCCTCCTCGTTTGTATGTGTGTGTGTGTGTGTGTGTGCGCGCACTCTTAAAGGACAGCTTTAAGAGTTGTTTCTTTCCGCTGTGTGTGAGATCTGGAGATGGAACTCAGGCTGTCAGGCTTGGAGCCATGTGCCTTAGACCAGCTCCCGGCGTCCAGCCCCCAATCTAAACTAATGGACTTCCTGTCCCATCTGGAGGGTGACCTGAGGCCTGACCCTGGAGGCCCAGGCGGATCAGCCGGAAGGAAGGCCTCCACAACACACTTCACTTCGCAGCAGGCGTCTGCCAGGGGTTTCCCCAGGGACTCCCTCGGGAAGCATTTCACACTCTGGTGGGCAACCAGCCAGCCAGCATGGCCCCCAGCAGCTGCAGGAGGCCAGAGCCTCTAGGCCATGGAGGATCACAGCGCTGTGTCCAAGGTCCTGGAGGCACCCTCCCAACATCTACCCATGGGCAATGACAGGGTACCCCCTCAACATTGCATAATTCTCAGTGTGAGTGCGTGCGCGCGCGCGCGCACACACACACACACACACACACACACACACACACACACACACATGCCAGCTCTGTTTCTCATTCAATTCTGCAGCCTAGAAGGGTGGTCTGGGAGGGAACTTTCATTCCCCAAGCCTTAAATCCACCTCTGTAAAATGAGACCCTTAGATGCCTCCCTTGTGGACCTATATGAAAATGCAATGAGCTGGTGTGTGTACATGGGCCAGAACAGAGCATAGCCTGTGGGAGGAAAGCTGTAGGCGGGGCCTACCTCTGGGTGTAAGCTTGCTCTTGCTGTCTCTGCATTCTGTTCTTAGGGCCCAAACCCAGCAGAACTCTGGGAGTGAACTCACTGGGTATCTTGTCCATTTCCCTTCAGAGCGAGTGCCCAGAATCCTCCAGCTTGCTCACAGTGCCTGGTACTGAGGTGACTTCTCTCTCCTTCCATCTTCTGACACACACATTTATGGACTGTCTACTATGTGCCAGCCCCTATGTTAGGCACTAGACTATGTCTGGTAGTGAGAGGCCAGTTTTGCCCTCTTGAGGCTCATGGCCTGTGGACAGGCTCAAGTAGATAAGACTGCACCAAGTTCATCCGTGGATGCCTGTGAACACTGAATTGCTAAATGTGTGGCTGCTTCACGACTGATGTCCTGAGGCCAGGCTCTGCTTCAGAGAAGTTGTGGGGGGCGAGAGGGGCGGTCGATGAGTGCAGGCCTCCCAGGGGAGCTGAGTGCTGCAGTTTGTCAATGAAGTGCCTCGGGTACTAAGAGAGAAGGGATGATATAATGACAATGAGACCACGAGAGACCTCACAGGTAAGACTGCACCCAGAGGGTAAGGGTGGGAGATGGATGCAGCAGGCATAATTAAGTGGTAAGAGCTGCCTGCCTTTGGCAGGCTGGGAGTACAGTGTGTGAGAGTAAAGTCAGGTGCAGTTGCCTACTGCATATGTTGGGGGTCTCCTTGCACATGGAGCATGAAGTCATTGTACCTGGCTTATACTCTTGTTCCCCTGCCCCTTCTCTTCCCCTGATTGCTTCAGACCCAGTTCTAGAAAGGACCAAGAAGGCTCCAAAGGAGGTCACACCTGACCACCCCTTCAGTGTCTTATTATCCAGGAATAAAGACGGCTGTCTTGGTTTTCTAAGATTCAACAACCAAGGCAGCTTATAGAAGAAAGTGTTTATTTGGGGCTTACAGTTTGAGAGGGTTACAGTCCATGGCCATCATTGGTAGGGAACATGGCAGAAGGCAGGTAGGCATGGTTCTGGAGCAGGGCCTGAGATCTTACATCCACAAGCATGAGGCAGAGGCTTAACTGGGAACGGTGTGGGATCTGAAACCTCAAATCCCACCCTTAGTGGCATACCTCCTCTTACAAGCCACACCTCCTAATCCTTCCCAAATAGTTCAATCTGGGAACCAATGGTTAAAATAAATGAGCCTACGGGGGTCAAACTATCACAGTGGGTTTGGGGTACTGAGGTCCCTTTAAATCTGTAGGTGAGGTGGGTACGGGACCTATGGCGATAGCTGCAGGACCCACTGGCAGCCTAGCACAACACTGGCCCTGCTTCTCAGTACAAAGGTTGTATGTGTCCATAGGAACATAGTGAGGTGACATCTTAGGATGCTCATAGCTGATGTCTGGGTAGAAACACAGGTACTGTCAGGATCAAAGTTACGGGGCCTACCATGGGCAGAAATGAGTGTATGTGTCTGTGTGCATAGCTTAGGCAGCCCTGGATCTTAAGACACTCTCCCTGCCTCATCTTCTCAAGTACTGGGATTACAAGTGTGTGCCACCATGCCTGCCTCATCAGAGGTAAACGAAAGCTCCTTATGAATTCCTTGAGTAGATGAAAGCCCTGATCCTACTATGTACCAAAAGGCAGTGGCAGATCTATCCTGGGGACTGGATTGGAAGGGGGGTCATAATCCCCTTAGCCAGTTTGCTGGTGATCTTCAAGGATGACCCCTCAGGACCAAAATGGAACTTCCCCTTGTTCTGTATTCAGTCACAAGTAATCTGATTCTGTTATCCTGGGGTTTTCCATTGTTGAGCCAATGTTTGTGGCCAGCAGTGGACACTGGGCAGTTGGCTGTTCTGAGCTTTTGGTTTTTACAAATCCTAATAGTAGCTGGGCGTGGTGGAGCATGCATGTAATCCCAGCACTTGGGAGGCAGAGGCAGGCGGATTTCTGTGAGTTTCAGACCAGTCTAGTCTACAAAGTGAATCTGGGACAGCCAGAACTGTCACACAGAAAAACCCTGTCTCAGCTAGGTGCACGCCTTTAATCCCAGCACTTGGGAGGCAGAGGCAGGCGGATCACTGTGAGTTCAAGGCCAGCCTGGTCTACAAAATGAGTTAGAGGGCAGCCTGGTCTACAAAGTGAGTCTAGGACAGCCAAGAAACCCTGTCTTGAAAAACTGGAAAAAGAAAGAAAGAGAGAAAAAGAAAAAAAGAAAAGCCCTGTTTCAAAAAACAAAAAAACCAAACTTCTAATAGTAGCCCAATTACAGACAAGAAAGTGAGATCAGATCACCTATTTCCAAGTGTATGTGATGAGAGAACATGCCCTGAGAAGGGTGGAGGGAGCATACACACACATACACATACATACACACACACACACACACACACACATACACACACACACACACATACACACACACACACACACATTGACAGGCTGAGCACAGCAGGACAGCAAGGGACAGACAGTAAAGCTGGAGGGCACAGAACTCTGATCTGCTTTGGGTGAGGTTTGTGGCCTAGAGCAGCTTACTGATCCAAGCCCCTCTTAAAGGTGCAGTGTACTAAAAAAGAAGCCTCTTTTTTTCCCCCCCACTGTCTTTCCCTGATTTTGGAGCTGTTTGTCTAAGGGACATGACAGAGACGGAGGCCGCTGAGTCAGGTGTGATGAGCTTTCAGGTCCCTCTGTGCAACTATGCATAACCTATGCAACGGTATATGTGATCCTGACTCTCTGGGTCCCGAAGAATCTGGAGATGGCAGGGTCAGAGTTTAGGAAGAGGCTTGTGGTGCCTCTCGGCTCTATGGAAGAGGACAGGTGTTGTGGCCTGCAATTGGGATCTTGAGTTCCATTCCAGGACAGTGAGATGCAAAAGCTGCCTTGACCCTTTCTCAGTTCTGCAGCTGTCATCCAAGCCCACCCCTGTTCCTTCTCTGGGAAGCTTGTGCAGCTACCTATGCTCCCTGTGCTGTCTCCCTCAAATGCCTCCAAGAAGCTGCACCCTTCAACCTGCCTCTTCTCCAATGTAAGCTTGGCCTTTTGTGTGTTGACACTCAATTTGTCCTTTCGTTAACCAGACCTTCCGGCTGCCTGGGACACAACACACACCAGATTAAACCTGTCCCTCACTGGCTCATTCCACCTAATTATGGGTTTGGGTAGTTGCTTAGTATAATTTTTTTTTTTTTCCATTAGATTGTTGGTTGCATGTCCTGGGCCAATAGGTTCAAGGTTCTGGGAGGGACTCTAGGTTGGAAAAGGTGGCCAGGCAGGACTTACAGAGGTCAGGGAAAGACCAGGCATAGGAGAAGATTTGGGGTGGGGAGTTAGAAAGGAGCCCAAGCCAACAAGAGTGCTAGAGGTAGAGACTGGGAATAGGATGAGAGGGGAAGGGAGGGAGAGCATGAGGAGTGAGGCCAGAGCACTGAGTTTTGGGCCTCAGGTGTGAACGGCTGTTAGTCAGTCTTGCTAACTGTGCAAGTGTGGCTGCATGTGGCAGTGGGAGAAAAGACATCATCACGCTGAGGCCTTGGCCCCCCCCAGGACATGCTCAGAGGCCTGGAGAGGAGTGGTGGGAACAGGGATCAGGGAGCCAGCTCCTGTCTTTGCAAGCAACAGAGACAAGAGTATAGAAGTGGAGAGGAGGCCCAGGAGCAAGGGAGGAGGTGGGAGGAAAGTCTGTGTTGGTATGAGTGGGTCTGCACACCACCCAGGCTGTATTCCCAGAGACCACTTAAGGTTAGGAACATCTTCCCTAGTGCCTTCCCAGACAAAGGACCACCAGGAGCCAGAAGAGTCAAGGGAACCTGTAAAATAAAGCAGAGTTCTGGAAGAGGGCTGTGTATCTTGAAGGCAAACTGGGGGAAAAGCAAAGAGCTGGTGGCCTGGAGTGTGTCTACCAAGACGTTCGTCTAGACAGGTGCAAAAGCTGCCTTCTTCCCAGGATGATGAGAATCTGGGCTACGAAAGTGTGCTCTAGCTCCGCTGGCCGAAGGATGCGGAAACAGCTAACTCCATTCTGAGCCTGTGGTTAACCACTGTTAGCTAAAGCCTTGTTTTTATGTGTGGCCCCCGAACTCAGGACTGTGCCTAAGACAGGAGACCGCTGACTGAATTCCTGTGAGTTTATGTCTAGCTTTTGTTAGCTTTGGGTCAGAAAGGCACAGCTAATGGTATTTACAGCCCCTCCGTTTACCCTTTATCTTGGTGGTCCATTTAGGGTCCCAAGAGGTTCCTCTGTTTTGTTTTTTGTTTTTTCAAGACAGGGCCTCTCTGTGTAGCCTTTGCTGTCCTGGACTCGCTTTGTAGACCAGGCTGGCCTCCAACTCACAGCAATCGCCTGCCTCTGTCTCCTGAGTGCTGGGATTAAAGGCATGCGCCACCACACCCAGCTCCTGTTTTGTTTTTTAGACGTAGTCTCTTGTAGCCTATGCTGGCTTCAAAGTCACCGTGAGCCCCTCCCTGTTCCTCCTGCTCCCACTTGGTCCTACAGGCATGCATCACCACACCTTATTTTCCAGGTTCTTTTTAAACTAAGTCTGAGGGTTGCTTGCATTTGAAAGCTTTAAGCTACCCTTTGGGAATGGACCTCCTCTCTCATTCCCTATCTCGTTGCCTTCCCCGCAATAGGCAAGACATGACATCCCAGAAAGCCACAGACACTCCGAGGCATCTACTCCCATCTTCATAAAAGTCTGTAGAAACTGCTTCCCAGGGAGATTTCTCATCTTCCAGCACAGTCTCCTTTCTACACTGTAGGACCAGACAGCCCCAGTGCCTTCTCCCAGGTTTGCCCCCATTTCCACAGCAATATAACATCTGTTCCACAAGTGCCCATGCCAGGGCAGGCCTGGCTGCAGTGACTGTGTGTAGTGGGACACTGGCTTTTGCAGAAATGGGGGGGGGGGACCCATAGGGACAGGTAGGGGAGAGGGGAGCAAAGACCTGAAGGAGGCCCTGGCAGGGGGAGGGCAGGACAGGCAGAGATAGTGTCAGCAGGGAAGCCTCCCCTCTAAGGGTACGCGGTGCGAATGCACAGCGTGTTCATGCTAGGTGTATATGCTGTATGCTCAGCATGCACACCAATAGGTTCTACATTGCACAGTCTTTCTGGCCTCTTGAGCTCAGGCCCTCTCTCCAGGCCTTCCTTTGCTGTTCCAGGGCTCACTATGTCTGTTCCTGGCTTGCTGTCCACCACACCTGGGCTCCACGCCCTTCATATGCTGATGTGCCAGCCTCCAAGGGACCATGGAGTGAGTCTAGGTCAGGTCCAGGGGAAACTCCTTTCCACCCACCCCCACCCCTCCCACCCCGAATTCCAAAAGGCAGAAGGGACAAATGGTGATCTGTGGTACCTATTAGCATACCAAAGTGCTTCCTGGTCTCCAGGCTCCCTCAATATCACAAGTACTTGTTAGACATTTCAAAGTCCATGCTAGCATCCTTACCTCCTCCTGTATCTGAAACTCCTTCTTGCTCATGAGCTTCCTCACCAGACCCTCTACCCCAGCTGCTCCTTTCTTGTATAGCTCTGCTATTTTGGCTATGTACTCTCTCTGTGTCCTCCCCAAACCCTGGCCCTCTTTGTTCTGCTCCTGTTTCTCTCATGGCCAGGTCCAGTCTGCTGGCCCATGCTCAGTCTACTACTTATTATCTTTTCTCTGGGCTCTTCAAGATGCCTCTGGCTGTTCTCTCTCCTTTCTCTCCTATTTACACTAAAAACTTTCCCTTAACCTACCACAAAGAGGTCATGTCATCCGTTTATACGGTATGACTCTCTGTAATATCTGGCTGATACCATGGTCACCTGACACATACTCAGCTGGTCCCTGATCCAGGCACCCCAGGCTGCAGGGAGAAAGAAAGTTAGGGCCAGGCTGGTTCTTTATGCCATCTCTCTCTCAGGCTGGCAACCCTTTCACACAGTGGCCTATGGCAAGGACATAGGAATCAAACTAGGGCACACAGATGGCTCACACACTCTTGCATGCCATCCTTTCCCTGCCTTTGTCAGGCTCTGTCTAGAACACAAGTTAGGCCCATGAGAAAGCAAACTTCTACAGAGCCCTGTGAACTCTCTCTGAACTGCAGGATCAGGCCCCAGGACTGTGACAGTTCCCTGAAGGGACACAGTGGAGTACAGTCGTCTTCAAACCTAGGAGTTGGGCCAGCAGGTCACAGAGATAGAACCCTGGCTCAGAGGCTGCTTGATGCTAGAACTCCTATGCATTATGGGTGAAGTCAGAGTTCAGCCTGTGACTGTCCTGGTTCAGGATTCAGTGTGTGACCAGAAACACTGTTTAGTCTATAACGAGAACGAGAGCGGAGAGTATGGTCTGCGTCAGGTCTTAGATTGTGTGAAGGATCAATAAATGAAAAATGAGGGCAAGACCACTCCTAGGTGTGGCTGAGGAGAAGGTTTTTATTATAGCTATGAGGGAGAGAACAGAGGCATCTAGAAGAGGCCAAATTGAACTTGGCCAGCAGAATAGACCAAGTCATGGAGGAGGGGTAAAGGAGGGGACCAAGAGAGGGCTAGAGCAGAGCCAAGAGCCAAGAGAGCCAGCAGCTGAAATGACTGGCTTATATAGGAATAAAGCTGGGAGAAAGAAGGTGACCCCAGCCCCTGGGGCAGAGGGAGGGTTGGCAAATGGGGCAGGGTAAGAAGTACTGGTAGGAGCCACAGGTACCAAGTTAGACTTTCCCAGGTTTCTTTGGAACCTCACAGTCAGGGGTCCAGGGCGTTACTCCGACAAGATCTAAGCATGTGAATAGGATCAGGGCTCAGGGTGTGACCGGCATAATCAAGGCTTAGTGTGACAAGGATCAGGACTCAGTGAGACCACCAGGAAACAGGTTCAGTGTGTGTGATAGTTAGGTCGTGATGTAGGGCGAGCCCTCTACCTGGGGGGCGGGGACTTCCCTTCTTCCAGAGACCCTTCACTATATAATCCAGACATTTGGGTTCCACGCCCCTTCCTCCCCCCCCCCCCCCCCCCCCCCCCGCTTCCCTACCTCCGCAGGGCGCGCTCTCCCTCCCCCTCAGGTGCTGCTTCCAATAAACCTGTAGTTATATTATAATTTTGTCGCCATTAGCTCATTCCGATATTTAATCAATCAGTGACCAGGATCAAGACTCAGGTCATAGGTATGCACGCACATGCCAGGTTCCCGTGGCAGTTTCTGGGCAAGGAGACCAGAGCATACAGATGGGGCAGAGGGTGGGGGTGGGGATGGCCCTTGGTCTTAATGTGAACTTGGTGCTGGGAATTGGGAGTCAGAAGATCTATGCAGCATCCTGAAGTTCCCAGAGGGCTTGACTCCTGATGCCTTGGATTGCTTTGGTGTTTCTGAACCCCTGCCCCCCCCCCCCCACGCCCCATCTGTGTCCCTTCTCAGGCATCTAGTGTGGATAACTGAGGTCAGCAGGAACAGTGCTCTCATGGGGCACACCCTGACCTCATGACCCTGCCTGCCTTACTTTCTCCCGGCAACCATGCAGCTGACTGACTGCCCTGCGGTGGGTCAGCAAGCCAGCTGCTCCCAGCTCTTGTGGGGCTGGACCAGATAAAAAGAGAAGAACAAGGGAAACATACAAGGCACATTCTCTGCTCTGATGCAGTTCACGCATCAGATGAGTGGGGGTGGGTAGGATGACCACCCGGCAGAGACATGTTATAGTGACAGTAAGAACCGGGGACAAGCCGAGTGTGGTAGCGCACGCCTTTAATCCCAGCATTTGGGAGGCAGAGGCAGGTGGATTACTGTGAGTTCGAGGCTAGCCTGGTCTACAAAAAGCAAGTCCAGGACAGCCAGGACTGTTGTTACACAGAGAAACCCTGTCTCGAAAAACCAAAAACCAAAACCAAAACCAAAACCAACCAAACAAACAAAAACCAGGGACCACAGGAGCACAGGACTCTGGAGAAGCCTAAATTTAGAGGAAGCTTTAGGGAAGGTGGCCAGACAGTTGTAGTGAGAAGCAGCTCTCTACAGGAAAGCCACACTGCCTATGGGTAGCAGGCACAAAGGCTCTAGGCAGAAGAGGGATTTGCCGGGTGTAACTTGAGAGTGAGGACTGGGGCACAAGTACCAGGCGGCAGGCCTCTGGCCTCTTAGGCTGTGTCTAGAGAAGACACCAGCTCACTGTAAGTCAATCTTACAGCAGAGGGAGGGAGGGGCCCCCCCTCCCCCAGCCTCCCATGCCATAGGCAAAAGCCACAGTTTGCATCTAGCTTAGCAGCTCTAGCTGCTGGGAAATTCAACCTGGGGACACTCATACCCAATGCCTTGGGCTTCCCAGACATCCTGGTGACCTGACCGGGGAGGCTTTGGAGGCTCTACTTTTTAAAAGGAGGGTGTTGCTTTCTCTTTGCTGAAAGTAGGGAAGCTCCAGATGAGACAGCCCACCTGCTCCTTGGCTTGCCTGGGCTGTTTACGTTCTCCTGTGCAAGGCCCCCAAGCCCTTCCCGCCAGGCTTGCCTGGGCAGGGCAGAGGGAGCAGAAATTAGAGATAAAGAGCACCCTCGGAGCTGCAAACAATGGCCAGGTGTGTAATTAACATTTCAACGCTGATAGTATCGCCTTGGTGTGGACTCTCCCTCTCCAGTTAGTCCACCATCTGTATGATCCTGTGGGTCTGCCTTAGTCATGGCCCCACTGAGAGGAGACTTCTCTTGTCTTCTTTCGCCTGTGTCCCACCTCTTCTTGTGCCCAGTGATCAGGAGCTGATTTTGTTTTGTTATTTGGGTTTTTGAAACTGGGTCTCATGTAGTTAAACTAGCCTTGGACGATTGACTATCTGCCTTCACCTCCCAAGCACTGGTATTACAGGCTTGGATTATTGCTTTTGTTGTTAATTTTTTGTTTTTGTTTTTTCAGACAGGGTTTTTCTGTGTAGCCTTGGCTGTCCTGGACTCACTTTATAGACCAGGCTGGCCTCGAAATCACAGAGATCCACCTGCCTCTGCCTGCCTGAGTGCTGGGATTACAGGTATGTACCACTGTGCCTGGTTTATTATTACTTTTTTTTTTTTTTTTTTTTTTTTTTTTTAAAGAAAGGGTCTCAGGTAGCCTGGGCTGGTCTCAACTTGCGTGTCTAGAGTTCTTGATCAGTCTGCCTCTACTTGGGAGGCAGAGGCAGGCAGATTGCTGTGAGTTCGAAGCCAGCCTGGTCTACAAAGTGAGTCCAGGACAGCCAAGGCTACACAGAGAAACCCTGTCTCGAAAAAACGAAAACAAAAAAACAAAACAATCTGCCTCTACTTCCCTAGTTGTTGGAGTACAGGCATAGGCTAAAATACTCAATCTACATATATATGTATTTTGTTTTGAGAGTCTTACTATGTAGCCAGGCTGGCCTTAAAACTCACAGGCTTTCTGTCTCAGTTTCTGAGTGTTGGGATTATAGACATGTGCTTCTAGGCCTGGCTCAATCAGGAGCTTTTAATTCAAAAGACAACAATACAACATGCTTGCTGAATGGGGTGCGGTAACTTACGTCTGTTACTCTGGAAGATTGCTGAGCATTTGAAGCCAGGCTAAACTCAAGGGCAATCTGGGATATAGAGTGAATGGATCCCTGGTTTCAGCACCAGATGAATGAAAAAAGAAATCAAAGGAGGACATGACCTTAAGGGATTGAGGTTTTTATTATAGATGAGCGGGACAAAGCAAGGAGAGGCAAGAGACATCTGGAAGAATCCAGAGTGAACATGGCCAGATGGAACCAGCCATGTGAGGAGAAAGGGAGAGGAAGAACAAGAGAGGAACTGCCTACCAGGAGGGGGTGGCCTGGGCCTAGAGACTGACTAGGAAGCCAAAAGGTAAAAGGCCAGGTGTAGCCAGAATGTCTGGGTTATATAGGGGAGAGCAGCCCGGTCTCCTGGGCTGGAGAAGTTTAAGGTAAGGGATAGGATGTGCCAGCCAGGAGAACCCTGTAACAGGCAGGGACTAAGGGATGCTGGGAGAACCTGTGAGCTTTGCTATGTTAATAGGCACCTCAGTTTGGGGTTTGGGGTTTGGGACCCAACACAGAGTGAGACCCTGTCTCAACCAAAACAAAACAAAATCAACCAAACAAATCCTTCTAGTTTTTCATGCTGCAAAATGTTCTGGAAAACCCAGAGGCTGTTTCCTGTAAGGCCAGGCTGGCTGTGGTGGCCTAGTTAGAGTCAGTCCTTTCTTCCACCCATGTCTCAGGGAGATTCACCTCCACGCTGAGTGAGGGAGCCTGCTGTGCATGGTGTCCAGCTTGAAGGAATGATGAGCCTGCCTTCTGTCCCTCCCTGCCTCACCCTCTGAGTCCTAAGTAGAGAGCTAGGAGTTCTTAATTCCTTGCTTTTACAGCAAACACGGGGGGGGGGGGGGGGGGGGGGTGAGGGCGGGCCGCTGGCATGGAGGGATATGGGGTGGGGGTATGTGTGTCTGAGGCTGCAGGGAAGTGTGGGGGCTGCAGGTCAGCTCCCTCTGTCCCAGTCCTGCTTGGAGGTCAAAGCCAGCTCTGAGACCTTCGTGTCCTTGCTGTGGATGTTAAATATGAAACAAGATGCCAGGCAACACATATGATGTGGAGAAGTTTATTGTAGATGTGTGGATGTGTGGGAGAGCAGGAAAGGGGGAGGGGCGGCGTGTGAGAGAGAGAGGGGGGAGGGAGGAGGGAGAGGAGAGGGGAGGGGAAGGGAGAGGAGAGGAAAGCAGAGGAGAGGGAGGGGTAGAGAGAGAGAGGGAGGGAGGAAGAGAGAGAGAGAGAGAGAGAGAGAGAGAGAGAGAGAGAGAGAGAGAGAGAGAGAGAGAGAGAGAGACAAGAGAGAGGCAGAGAGAGGTGAGTTTGAGCCAGAGCAAGAGGAAAGTGGGGGGGGGGCGGGTCGTGAGTTTGCCCTTTTTATATCCTGGGCAGGGGCACATACCTGGTGGTGGGCGGCCTATGATGACATCATAGGTGTCATAGGTTGCTAGGCAGCCTGGGGGCAGGCTTGTGAAGCTGTTTATAAGCTAACAGTGGATAGCCAGGACCTTCTACCCACAAGACCCATGAGGACTGAAAGGAAGGAGCCAAGGGGTCCAGTGCTAGAGAAGTTTATCTCTATACCTTCCTTTGCCTTTGTGGACTCTCCTATCTCAAATGACCTGTGTGGCCAAGCAGGATGGCTCAGTGGGTAGTTGCTTTCGCCAAAGCTCTATGACGTGAATTTAGATGCCAGGACTCACATGGTAGAAAGAATGAACTGACTTCTGCAAGTTATCGCCTGACTTCTTTTTGTGTGCCCTGGCATATATGCATACCCCCTGCCATCCCCCCATGTACATGTGCAAATACACAGGATAAATAAATAAAATGTTATTTAAAAAAAAAAAAAAAAAAGCCAGGCAGTAGTGGCTCATGCTTTTAATCCCAGTACTAGGGAGACAGAGGCAGGGGGATCTCTGTGAGTTCGAGGCCAGCCTGGTTTATAGAGTGAGTTCTAGGATATCCAGTACTGTTACACAGAGAAACCCTGTCTTGAAATACCTCCTCTTAAAAAAAAAAAGATAGAAATTACATGCTTAGGAGGAGGGAGGAGAGTAGGGGGAGGTTGAAAGGCCTTGCTCTCCTTAGGGTGCTCCAGATGAATCTTCAGGTACTTGGAGTCCCCTAGGCCCAGGAGTCTGCACTGAAGTCTCCCCACAAGCTCTCTGTGGAGTGGAGTAGAGGACAACTCGGACACCAGTGTGGGACCAGGACCTGTCTGCCAGAGCGCGCTCCAGCAAGCATCTTCTGGAGGCCATCTACATTCTAGGCTTCTTCAGCATCAGAACCTTTCTCCTCTCCTGCCTCAGTTTCCCTACCTGTAACCAAACCAGGTACAGGGGTCTCCTTGTAGAGCTCAAACAAAATCACAGAGCACAGACCTGGAAACCTCAGCTCTACAGAAAGAGTCTCAACCCAGGAACCCCCACACTCGGCACAAGTAGTTGGGATAGGACACTAAGAGGAAGGACACGATAAGGCTTTGTGGCCTTGTCCCGGCTGGGCTGGCTACAGGCCTGTTCTCTGGTGGCCAGGGCTGGCAGCCATTGGCAGAAGCTGATGTTCTGAAGTGAGTCAGCAGAGACAGGAACATTAATTCATTTCAGTGGCTGGCTCTGCTGAGGATTCAAAGGATTAAAAAAAAAAAAAAACTTTGTGAAGGTTGTGTCAAAAGTGCCAAGGTGGGGACAGAGTTAGTACCTAAGGACATGCCTTCAAGAGCACTTGGTTAGCAACTCAGGGGTTGCTGGGTGCCAGATCTGTACCTAGCACTGGGTTCTGGAGAAGTTATGTTTTACCAGCTACCCTCAGGGAGTGCCGTCTGATGAGGGGGGAGGGTGAGGAAGCATCACACGGGAGCCAGGGCTTAGGTAGAGCATGATTGACAGAGGGGGAAGTCAGTCAGTGGAGGGTCCCAGGCAGGAGTCCTGAGGAGCAAGGAGGTGAGAGTTACTGAGCAGAGCTGCACGAGAATTTCCAACGGGCCTTGACTGGCCTTCTGTGGTGGGGAAACTATACTTCGCAGAGAGGTCTGGGCATAGACCGGAAGCTCTGAGCTATGGAAGACCTCCAGGACTTGACTGGACCAGCCTGGGTCAAGGGGCTACCAGAGTGGGATTAATCCTACTCAGAGTGGGAATGGGCGAGAGAGAAGGTGGCCACCAGGTGGCCCCAGAAGCCTGCCTCGTCCTTGTGTGCTCCCAGCTGCTGCAGAGTGAGCTCCTGTGTTCTTCGTGTATAATCCAGGACCATCCCCCTGCTAGCTCTGTAGACTGTGAGGCCAAGGTAGGTGTGCCCAAGGCAGGCTTTCGAGCTCCTAGGTGAGTTGTTGAGCAGACACCCTCCCATGGTGGGGACACTCAGGCTGATGGGTGGAGTCAGTGCCCCACCTCCTAGCCTCTAGGGAGCCTCTGGAAGAACAAGGCCTTCCCAGGCTTCAGGAAAGAGGCAGCCTACCCATATCTTGACCTTTGGAGTGATAACTGAATTCTTCCCCCTTGGTGGCAGTAGAGGGAAACACAGGCACTTCTGGGGCTACTGGCTAGCTGAGCCCCAGGCTCTTGATCCCCACTAGCCGTTGTGGGCTGGAGAGGGCCAGGCCAACTCTAGAGCAGGGAACCTGATTCTAGAATAGGGGACAGTCACAGTCCACTCACTGGGCTGGCATCAACCAACAAGACACTGTGGCACCCAGACGTGCACAAGCACTTGTGTGTGTGTGTGGGGGGGGGGGTGGGGTCTGGTAGAATTTGTCAATGTCTAAAATGGCCTAGGAGTCACTGGAAGGGTCAAGGTGAGTAGTTGGTCTATGGGTCACTTTCTTTTCTTTTTTGTTTTGTTGGTTTTTCAAGACAGGGTAGTTTCTCTGTATATCCTTGGCTGTCCTGGACTCATTTTTGTATACCAGACTGGCCTCAAACTCACAGAGATCCACCTGTCTCTGCCTCCTGAGTGCCAGGATTAAAGGAGTGCACCACTATGCCCGGCTTTTCTTTTTGTTTTTGAGAGAGGTCTTGTAGCTCAGGCTGGCCTCCAACTCACGAGGTAGCCTATGCTGGCCTTGAACTTCTGATCCTCCTGTCTTTACCTTCTAAACGCTGGAATTACAGGCTTGTGCTGCCACATCCAGTTTACAAGGCGCTAAGGTTAAGCCAGGTGCTTTGAGTGAGTTGGTTAAACACCCTACCAAGTGAATGGTACCCCCAGCCTCTGGGTTTCTGTTTCGCTGAGACAGGTTCTTGCTATGTGTCCCAGGCTAGCCCGGGATTCACTCTGTCAGTCACCCAGGCTAGCTTCAAACTAGCAGCAGTCCCATCTGTCAGCTTCCTGAGCTCTGAGATTACAGACGTGTGCCTCCTCTTTCACAGCAGTTTCCTGCTGAGGATTCCCACACTTGGCTGGGCCTCTGGGTGAGCACTGGGCTGGGCCTGGAGCATCCGGAGCTCATTACAAGCACAAACAGCACCTGCGGTCTGTGCTCACACCTCCTCAGGGCGTTGTCCCTCTTGTTAGTAGATAAGGCTGCTTTGTAATAGGTTTCCTCTCCTAGCTTTGTGTCGACCTTTTCTGGCATCCAGTGGATGGGCACAGTTGTGCAAGCAGCATCATTACGCAGTTTAGAACAAGAACATCTCCCATACAAAAAGCCAGGACCCCTACGGCAGCTGCTCCCAGCACTTCCCCCCAGTCCTAGCCACTAGACCCAGCTCTGCTCCAGGGTCTGCTGTTTCAGAGTCAAGTTAGCAAAGCTGCCTTGGAGTCCAGCTTTTTTCACTTAGCTAGACACCCCCTCCCTTCGTTCATTCTTCCTTTCTTTTTTCTTGATGGGGGTCGGAGCAAGTTGAGGCAGGGTTTCTCTGTGTACCTCTGTCATAGAGCTTGCTCTGTAGACAAGGCTGACGTTGGACTCAAGGATTTGCCCGCCTCTGTATCCTGAGTGCTGAGATTAAAGGCTTTTGCATCACCACCTGGCCTGGCTCTTTCTTTCTTTCTTCTTTCCTTCTTTCCTTCCTTCCTTCCTTCTTTCTTTCTTTCCTTCTTAAGACAAATCTATCCATTCATTTATTTTCATGTGTATGGATGTTTGCCTGTATATATTTATGCATGTGTGCCTGGTGTCCTCACAGGTCAGAGGACATTAGATCCCTTAAAATTGGAGTCACTGATGGGTATGAACTACCATATGGGTGCTGGGATCAGAACCTGGGTTCTCTGCAAGAAGCCGGTGCTCATGGGGCATGGTGGCACAGACCTTTAATCCCAGCATTCAGGAGGCAGAGACAGGTGGATCACTGTGAGTCTGAGGCCAGCCTGGTCTACAAAGTGAGTCCAGGACAGCCAAGGCTGCACAGAGAAACCCTGTCTCTAAAAACCAAAAACAAACAAACAAACAAACAAAAACAAAAGAAGCCGGTGCTCTTAACCATTAAGCTGTCACTCAAGTCTCATCCACACTGTACCACAACACGCGCACACACACACACACACACACACACACACACACACACACACACACACACAGTGCTCCCTTTTTGTAGCCAAGTAATAGCCGCTGCAGGATGTCTATGTGACCACCCTTTGGTGCATATTCATGTTGTCTCTGCCTTCTGACTTGTAGCAGTGGTCTATTGGTCAGGAAAGGCTGTTGATCAGGGCAGTCCTACCTAGGCCCTGGGCTTGGGGCTAGGGTCATGGCTACATCCTTACACATGGCTACATGACCCCTTACATCTCAAGTCCTTGGTCCCTCAGCCTACCCAAGGGAAGCAGCAGCTTCCTGAGAATTTGGGCTGGAAGCCTGGAAGAAGGCAGGCCTGCTGGAGGAGGAGATTGGTTGTAGCCTGGATCTTATCAGACCTGGTATCCAAGAAGAGGTGCTGAAGGTTGTAGGCTGGATAGCAGATGACTGAGCAGAAAAGGGAAGATGGCTCTGGATGCTTTACTGGCTGTGTTTTGGGAATGGACCAGTTAGAACTGCTGTTCCTCTAGACATCTTTGATGTGCCCACAGGTCCCTAGCCCTTAGGCCAGAAGGCCAGAAGGTTCTTAATGTGAACATCCCTGTATCCTAGGAGATTGTGAGAGTTGGGCTCACAGGATTGGATGGAATGTGCACAGGTTTGTTAGTGATTGTCATTCTTTCCTGATGCTCCCCCCCACCCATTCCCACCCCACAGCAGGCTTCAGCTCTTGATTGGGGGCATCAACCTCTATGGCTCAAGCCAGCCTTGCTCTGAAGTTGGTTTCCACTGAACTGTCTTTGGCTGTTCTTGGTTTTTTTGTTTTTTTGTTTTGTTTTGTTTTGTTTTTACCCTTTGATATCATGCCTTACCCAAGGCATAATCTCTTTCATCTGCCTAAGCCTGCAACTCCAGGGACTACTTTCCCATCCTGCCTACAATGCTGTGTCTCACCACACAGGAGCAGCACCCACTGTGCCTGCCAGGAAAGGCCAGTCCTGCTAACCAGAGGTTTGGGGTGGGAGAGAGAGAGAGATAGTAGGGGTTAAGGAGCTTTGCAGAAAGCAGCCCAGGGTGTCTGAGTTTCTCGGCTAGAGGTAAGGAGCTGACTGGAAGCAGTGACCCACTGCCCTGTCCCTGGGCTGTTCATCCGGGTTTACACGGAAGACAGCTTGGGTTATAGAAAAGGCAGACTCTTCCCTCTCCAGTTTTTTCCCAAGATTCAAAACCTCTGGGCTACTATTCTGGACAGAAAAGTAAGTGGGAGGTTGCTAGGGAACCCGGAGGGGCCGCCACCAGGCAGGCAATACGTAGTTTTTCGTCTGATCATAAGGGAGGAACACATTGTGCCAGGGAAAGTGCCTGACCTCCTTCCTAGACACTGGCCCTGGCCCCACCTCATCTGTAAAAAGAGGCTTTCTAGGTATGCTTGAGCACAATAGTTTGAGAGCAGCCTGATTTCTATAGGGAGTTCTAGGCAATCTAGGGGTATAGCATGAGGCTCTGCTTTAAAAAAGCAAAAACAAGGGGCTGGAGAGATGGTTCAGTGGTTAAGAGCACTGACTGCTCTTCCAGAGGTCATGAGTTCAATTTCCAGCAACCACATGGTGGCTCACAACCATCTATAATGTGATCTGATATCCTCCTCTGGCCTACAGGGGTACATGCAGGCAGAGCTCTGTATACATAATACATAATAATAAATAAATAAAATCTTTAGAAAACAAAAAACCTAACCAGGTGTGGTGGCACACGCCTTTAATCCCAGCACTTGGGAGGCAAAGGCAGGTGGATCGTTGTGAGTTCAAGGCCAGCCTGGTCTACAAAATGAATCCAGGACAGCCAAAGCTAACACGGAGACCCTGTCTCGAAAAACAAAACAAAACAACAACAACAACCACCAAAAAAATCCCCACAAAAAACTGGGGGCTGGAGAGATGGAGAGATGGCTCAGTGGTTAAGAGCACTGAGTACACTTCTAGAGGACCTGAGTTCAATTCCCAGCACTCATATGACAGCTCACAACTGTGTGTAACTCTGGTTCCAGGGGTCTGATACCCTCACACAAACACACATGCAGGCAAAATATCGATGCACATTAAAATACATTTAAAAAATAACTATGGGCCGGAGTCAGTGTAGCAATGGTTGCTCTTTCAGAAGACCTGGGTTCGGTCCCCAGTATCCACATGACACTAGGGGAATCTAATGTCCTTTCCTGACTTCTGTGAACACGAGGAACACACATGGCACACAGAGACACACTGGCTAAACACCATACTCACAATATAAATTCTAACTAGCTAACCAACCAACTAATTAACTGGCTAGGCTTGGATTACTTGTCTGCCCCAGGGGTTCTCAAACTGGATTCCCAGAGGAGCCTTGGACCTCCTAGGGTGGCTATTCAGTCCCTCCTTCATCTCCCCCTCATGATGCAGTTCCTGTTCCATTTGCCTCCCCTCCCACCGTAGCCTGGGAGTGGGCAGAGTGGCTGTGGCAGCTCAGCTCTGTCCTCTGTGGGAAAGGACAGGCTCTGACCCACAAATAGTCAAGTGCGGACAAAAATAGCCTTGGCTTTCACAACACACATGGAAATTTAAGTGGGAAGTCTGCGTACAAGCCCAGCATCATCTACAGCCGTGAGCTTCGTTGGGAGATGGGCTTTTCTATTCTCATTCATAGGCAAGGTCCCCAAGGCCCAGAGGTGGGAGATCAGTCTGCTAGTTGCTTACCTGCGTGTCCTATGACATGGTTCACGTTCTGTATCTTCCTTCATTGTGCTTGTAGCTCGAGACATCTTTATTAATTTCTCCCATAGAAAAACTCTTACACACTGGGCCATGGTGGTGCATGCCTTTAATCCCAGCACTTGGGAGACAGAGGCAGGCAGAGCTCTGAGTTCAAGGCCAGCTCTGGTTTACAGAGCAAGTTCCAGGACAGCCGGGGATACACAGGAAAACTCTGTCTCAAACAAAACAAAGCAAGAAAAGAAAATCTCCTATGCATCCTTCAAAGCCCAACAAAACCAGGTATAGTGGTTTATACTTGAAATCTCAGCACTTGGGAGGCTGAGGCAGGAGGACTGCCAAGAGTGAATTTGAGTGAGTGTAGTCTACAACATGTGACCCTGACCCTGTCTCAAGAAAATGAAAAGAAAGGAAGAAGGAAGGAAGGAAGGAAGGAAGGAAAGAGAGAGAGAGAGAAAAAAAGCAAAGTCTACTTAAATGCCACATCTCTGCAGTCTTCCTCAACTCTCTGGCTGGCAGGTAGCTGGGGTTCACACTGAATAGGGGCTGGGGGTTCCTTGAGGATATGGAGTGTGCCTCACTCATTGCTGTGTGCCCCAACTCCTACCCTGTGTCATGCCAAAGCTCCCTTGCATAGTGACCTGAGGAATGAGGGTCATCGTGACCATCATAGAAATTAGAAAACAGCAGATCAGAGAGGAAAAAAAAATCACTTGACAAAAGGTAACATCAGGCAAGAGTTGGGGGTGTCACTTCCATCCCAGTCCTCCAGCCACATGGATTTCTTGGGGGACCCCCACCTTGAAGCCAGACCTGAGCTTAGGTGACACCTGGTGCCTCATTTTTTTTCTTTTCCTGCCTGCCACAGCTTTCATTGCAATGTTCTTATACCCCAGGCCCCCTCTACAGGACTGGGCTGCTCTCACAGGACCCTATAAGAACTTGGTGAGAGTCACAGGCTACCGGGGGTGAGGACCTGAGTCCATCTCAGCAGGATCCTATCCTCGGCTAACGCCAGACCCAACCAACCAGCAGGACTGTCTAGCTTGGGAATGACCTGTGACCCACATTCCTTCTTATCCGCAGGCCATTCCCACTTCTCATGCCCCCATAAGGGTCCAGGGGCATGCCCAAAAGCCACAGTCGTGGGTAGGAGGTTTGAGGAAGTCTTTGGAGCAGGAAGAAAAGATTTCTGATTCATTTGTGAAGAGCCCAAGCTTTGAGCCACCCCCAACCCGCCCCCACTCCCACCTTCACCTTCATTGCTACCTTTGATCCAACAAAGAGCCCCTGGTAGTGAGGCAGGCGATGGGCATGTTCTGTGAATGGTGACAGGCTGTGGGCAGCAGAAGGAAGGGTGGGGAATTACAATCTGATAAGAGAGGTGGTAGACACCTTGCCTGTCACAAGCTCTTGCTGTGGCTGAACTCCAGATGGTCCTAGACTCCAGAAGCCCTGTGGCAGGCCAGAAACCCTGATGGAGGCAGCCGATTGTCTTATAATGGCCTGTCGTTGCATGCTACCCTCCGCAGCCAGGTTATGACAGTGTCACAGCTATGGCTGTTGGGACAAGGCCTACCGGTCCCTAAGGCCCATTGCCTCTCTGTTTGATGTCAAAGGCCTGGGGCTGCCATTTTCTCCCTGTCATCTTTCCAACAGTCTGCCTGCTGCTTCTTTACTGCCTAGCTTAGGGCAGTTGCCAGCACTCGGGAAGTTGGATGGATATGTGAAATGCTATTTGTTGGTCCACCCTTATCCTCAGACCTGTTTCTCCTGCCCACACAGTGGGCTCGGTTGCAAGCCAGACCCCATGACTCAGGGGAGGTACCTTTCTGGGCTCTCAAATAGTATATAGAGGGAATTATGTTTGTTTGTTTGCTCTCCATGTTTGTTTATAGTCTTTCTATGTAGCCCAGGATCGCCTGGAACTTTTGATTTTCCTGTCTCAGCCTCCAGCCTGCTAGGAATATGGGCATGCCGTCACCATGTGTGGATTGTGAATAGAATTATTTTTCCCCTGAGGTTTATTTATTTTGACTTTCTATGTATAAGTGTTCACATGCATGTACGCATGTGCATCACTCATGTGCCTGGTGACCGTGGAGGTCAGAAGAGGGTGATGGACCCCTAGGAACTGGAGTTACAAATAGTTATGAGATGCCATGTGAATGCCGGGTACTAAATCCGAGTCTCTTGCAAAAGTAGCCAGTGCTCTTAACCACCGAGCCATCTCTTCAGCTCTGAATAGAATACTTAAAACAAGGGACCACGGGTGACCTTGGGGTGCTTTCTGATCCCACAAATCACTTGCAATGGCAGTTTGGCATCTGGAAGGAGGGTGGTGTGACTCTGGCCACCGAGCCCACCAGCTATAGAAGCAGGAGGCCTGAGGGCCTGGAGGCATGGCCCAAGGGAGGGAAGGGAGTTGCTTCCTGTCCAACCCCACCACTGCTCCTGGAGTGACTCCAGGCCAGTTACTTGCTGTCCCTTCATCTTTATCTCCTTATTGTCATATAGGGAAGACAATATTTGCTTGGCTGGCTGGGCAGGAGAGTGGCTCTGCAGTGTGCTAGCTTTATGCTGGGAGTAGGGCACAGCGTGCACACCGTGGGGTTGGGCTGTCAGGCTCTGAGGCCAGGGTCAGCTGATCTCTTTGGTTCCTGGCTGGCGCCAGGGTTTAAGTGCTTACAGGCAACTGGTTTCTTGGCTGACGCTGTACACAGTTTACAGGCAGGGATGCCTCTGAGCATGCAGCACAGTTTACTCATGTACGGCATCAGGAGAAGCTAAGGTCAAGGTTGCAGGCCTGCCCTGCCACAGGGCCTGGCCAATGATGGCATCCCTGACTGTACGGCAGGTCTGCTCTCTCCTCTCTCAGGCACTGCATATTTACATGCCAGACAACAGGCTGGCAAGAGCATCAGGATGACGACAACTCGGGCCAGGGTCAGAGGTCAGGCTCTGAGAGCCTGTACCCTGCTCAATCCTCACTTTATTCCCCAGTGTAGCCCCCAGCCCTTCATCAAAAGCCAAACCGTCCCCTCTGCCTCTGTCTCTATGCATCTGCTTGCTGTGCTGGTCCCCTTGCTCTTCAAGTGGTGATCTTTGGATGCTCCTCCGATAGAGTCTTATGATAGAAGCCTTCTTGGAGGCACACTTGGAGCAGCCTTCTACCCATGCTGAGCTCAGCCTTGGCATCCTTCCCCAGGGAAGGGCACATTCAGAGAGGAATGCCCATCTGCTCCCCATGGTGAAGGGTCTGCCCTTTGCCTGCACTTGTCCCCTACAGGGGAACTCTTGCCCTGTAGTTGGCTGAATGCAAGGACCTCTGTCTTCTTGACTTGGTGTTCCTGGTCACTCAGGTGGGAAGCCACAGCTTCTCCAAATGGCTGTCAGGACTTCTGACACCTGATCCCGGCCAGCAAGCGCCACCTGGTGGTCTCAGGTCTCAGATACCCTGGTGCAAATGACATCACCAACGCTACAAGCTAGCTGACCTCATTCAAGATCCATTTCACATCACGATGAAAACTCAGCAATCTTGCACCTAGCCTGGGACCCAGGAAGTGCTCTTTTATTTCTGATCATGTCTGAAGTGCAGGAGGAATGTCAGCTGAGGACTGTATCACTGTGACTACTCTGTGTGTGTGTGTGTTGCTGGGAGAGAGAGCTCATGTTATATGAGGCATAGGGAAGGGATAAGGGCTGAATGAAGGAGTGAATGTGCTGGGCTTTCCGGGAGATAGCCCTGTCTTCTTTGGTAGCTCAGATGAATCACTAATTATTATTAAGTTCTGAATAGCAAGGAGTGACACACGGACTCACATGTATGTGCACATGTATACACATACTCCCTCGTATATGCTGACACATACATGCATACATATTCAGACTCATACGTATGCACACATGCATATATATATATATAAACTGCTTCATATATGCTGACACACATGCATATATATTCACAGACTTGTACATATACACGTATCACACACAGGATGCATTTACACACAGGCAGTGTGACAACAGACACAATGTGACTAGCCACCTCATGATCCTGCCACCATGCCTCCCCTCTGTGATGGACAGGACCCTTCTTCAACTAAAGCCTTAAACAAGCCCTTTAGTTTCTTCTTTTAAAATATTTTTTACTTATCATTGTTTATTGTGTATGTGACAGTGCGGGTGTGAGCATGGCACAGCATGCATGCGGAGGTCAGAGGATAACTCACGGGATTCAGTTCTCTCCTGTTACCTTGTGGGATGCGGGGCTGGACCTCAGGTCCATCACGCTGGCTTGCACCTGCTGAGCCACCTTATCAGGCCCCTTAAGTTGTTTCTTGTCAGGTATCAAGTCATGGCAACAAAGAAAGTATCTAACAGAAAATTGCTGCCAAAAGTGGGGGCTGGCCCTCAAGAGACCCTTCCTGTCAATCCAACGAGAGTGTAGGGAAGTTTTTTTTTTTCTAATGGTGCAACTTTAAACCCACTCAGAAAGACGCGAAGGTGAACATCTCTGCCTTTTCCTCAGGCCTCTTTATACCTGGCCTACCTGTATAGCTGTAGGAAGGTGGCACCCGCTCGGAGGGTGGACCTCCCTCCTCAATGAAACCTCTTTGAAAACGGAACCCAGGTGGATCCATATCTTTTCAGGTCACCATCACATGCATACACATGCACACAGACACATATGCAAAAACTTACACCCATGCACACACCAAATTACACATATGCATACATACCCATCGATACACACATATATAGACTTACACCTGTGTTTATGCAGACTCACATGTGCATACATACATATATATATATATATGCACATACAGACACATATGCAGATTAACATCCATGTATATACAGACTTACATGTCATACAGACAGACATATATACACATGCACACACAGACACACATACAAACTTAAAACTATGCACACACAGATTCACACATGCTATTCATATGTACATTTACGTACATGCATATTGGGGCTAGGGGGAGCCTTTCCTCCTTTTTTGCCCTGGTCCCATCCCTTGCTCTGAGGTCAAGTGACCCGTGCTGGCACTCAGGGGGCTATCTTTTCGCTTCTTGGCCAGGTCCACATTTTCTTTTCTTTTCTGTTTTGTGGGGGGGGGGGGAGGTTTGAGACAGAGTTTCTCTGTGTAGCCTTGGCTGTCCTGAACTCACTTTGTAGACCAGGCTGGCCTCAAACTCACAGTAATCCACCTGCCTCTGCCTCCTGCTCCCGAGTGCTGGGATTAAAGGCACGCACCACCATGCCTAGCTCAGGTCTACATTTTCTTTCTTTCTTTCTTTCTTTTTTTTTCGAGACAGGGTTTCTCTGTGTAGCCTTGGCCATCCTGGACTCATTTTGTAGACCAGGCCGGCCTCGAACTCACAGCGATCCGCCTGCCTCTGCCTCCCGAGTGCTGGGATTAAAGGCGTGCACCACCACGCCCAGCTTCTTTTTTTTTTTTTTTTTAATAATTTATTTAATTTTACTTTAGAGTGAGGGTATCAGAGCCATTGGAACCAGAATTACAGACAGTTGTGAGCTGCCATGTGGTGGCTGGGGATTGAACTCGGGTCCTTTGAAAGAGCAGACAGTGCTCTTAACCACTGAGCCATCTCTCCAGCCCCTCAGGCCCACATTTTCAATGGCTCCTCTGTATGTGGGTCCAGGCTGGGACATGGTCTGTTCGGGGAGTTCAAGTCCTGTCTTTGGGTGACATTGCTTTGTCTCCTTGTTTTTCCAGCCTCATTTTTCTCCTCTGAGAACTGGGAGCCAAGCTCCAGAGGGTATGTGGCGGAGGTAGCTACAATCATTCAGTCTGTGTCTCCTTCCTTTGTGTTTGCACCCCTGCTTCTGGGATCCTCCAAGGAGATGAGAGTGAGGTTCAGGGGGCTGTGGCAGGCATGGGAGCTCAAGGCATGGGAGCATGGGTGTGGAGGGCGTGAGGCTGGAACTCATTCTCCAGCAAACCTCTGCTGGCCATCAGCTTGAGCCGGACTAGCTGCGCCTCAGGACTACAGGAAGCCAGGACAGACACCCGAGGTGACATTTCCTGCTATTAATGGAGGTTAATCTAAACAGTTCCTAATATTTACCTCTAGACGCCTCCGGCTGCTCCAGGGTGCCAGACAGGAAGAATGATGAGCAGTGTACAGCCAAAGTCCCTCCCTGCACCCCTGTCTCCTTTGAGCCTCCCTGGGCCAAGGCCAGACAGGCTGCTTTGAGAGACTAAAGCTGGGTACCAGAGGACCAAGCAGAACCTTCCCAGGCTGACTCTCAGACACAGTGTCCCCATTAATGGAGTGAGGAGGGTACCCTCACCTTTCAGTGCAGAGAGAATGGCTTCTGGGCACTTAATAGGCCCACAGATGGGCCAATGCTCGCCCTGCAGATAGGTCACACCTTGAGCATCTGCTGAGACTCTATGGCCATCTAGCTGCTCATTTAATCTCTGTAGTCCCTCCTTGGGTGTCCCATTGGACCATGAGAGGAGAGGGAGGGGCATACAGGTCCCTTTAGGCTGGGTGCCCCTACCAGCCCCGACCTGCCATCTGGGAGCCGAGCTGAGCACAGAGAAAATAAACAGTGTTAATTTGGGGCGAGGACTTCCAGCGAAGAATGGTGTTTACATCGGATATAAATACACATTTCACGTCACTTGGTGTTTTGAAAACCCGGGAGGGAAGACAGATTGGTCACGGAGACCTCGTAGCCTGGGCACCCAGGGGGCCTGAGCAGAGCCTTCCTGGAGAAAACCACTCCTAGCGGCAATCTCTCTGTAGTGGGGTGATATACTTGACCTCCCCAGACCAGGGAATCCTGCCAGGATGCCTTGTCCTGAAAATCTGCTCTCCATCTTCAAGGAGAGGCAAAAGGAGCAGGGTGTGAGAAAGCTGAAGCCCCACAGCTCTGCAAGAGAGGTCCTCCGAGTTCTCAGAGGTGGGAGGATGGGTCCCAAGCCCTGGCACTTGACCCCCTGAGATAGCAGCCAGTCCTCTTGGCTTGAATGGTGGCAAGCTCCTGCCTAGACTCTCACAATCCTTCAGTAAAAGCTCTTAGGTTCTGAGAAGCTGCCAAGGCCCCGAGGAACTCAGGGTGGATGGTGTTGTTTTAGACCTGGGGCTTGGATGGGAATCTACTCATCCTCTTTAGAGGTCCCTTTCTTCTAGAAAGGACAGGCCCGGAATAAATAACTGCAACCTCGTTACCACCAAGCCTACTTAGTCACTCTTTAGTGTGAATTGCAGCAACAACAACAGGGAACCAGGATGAGGAAGCTCTGGCAAGGATGAAAAAGGACAAAGGGAACAGATTGGTTGATATGGCATGGATCACAAGGACTGGGGCAGGAAGCTGGGGCATGAGCAAGAGAGGAAGGCTAAAGTGATGTTTTTATGGTGCTAAGGGGGTTGGTCTAGTGCCCCGTCTATCTCTGGCTCCCAGAAGGGCAGGCTTGGACGTAATTTCTAAGAAGGCCGGCGTCCTGCCTTGGTCTCCTTTCCACTGCCTGCAGTCTCCCACCTCTGTGGATCTCATAGCACAAAAAGGAATCATGGTGAGAAGGGGGAGCCTCATGCCTCAGGTTATAGGGGCACAGGCTTGGGGGCACTGGGGGAGTAAGGCTGTAAGTAGCCTATAGGAATGTGAGAGAGCTTTAGGATGAAGTCTGGTGGATCTCTGACCCCGTATGACCTAGTGTTTGGAGAGGGACCCCAGTATGAGGTACAACAGAAGCCTCTACTGAGGACCGTGACCCAGCGCCTGCTCCTCCCCTGCAGACCGTTCCCCTAAACACCAGGGACCTAGAACTAGACAGGGGCAAGCAGGAGTCGTCCTGGGGTCCAATTTAATCAAAGGACCACCCCCATGAGAGATTTGACCCCCAGAGGGTAAAGCCTAGGAGACACAGAGGCCTTGGGTTGGTGGTCCTCAGTTTGAGTGGTTTTGTATCTTTATTTCTACTGTCTTCAACCACTGGGTGGGGCTGCAGCCTCACAGAGTCTGGGGCAGGAACCAGTGGGTTCAGGACCATTCCTGGGCAGGGTCTTTGGAGTCTGGGAGGTAGCCATGGAGGCAGGATCTGGGATGCTGGAGGCTGTGAGATTGAGTCTTGGCTTTGAGCCCACCCTTGTCCAATGGTGGTATCTGTGTCACTTCCCTTTCTTTCTCTGTGTGTGTGTGCGCGCGCATGCACAGAGGAACACACACACAGAGGATAAAACAAAAACAAAGCTCTTTCTTTGGGTGTTGTGGTGGTTCAAGTGTCAATCAGATACCCAAGTCCTGGCACAGAGAGCCATCTTGTATTGCTATGCTGGCCTGTGGTATAGTTCACATTGACCTAGGGTGTCTACTCCCTGCAGAAAACACTCTTCTTCCAGAAGGTTTACCTTCTACTCTTGTTTCTCCATCTGCCTGTGGTGGAGACTCTTCTGGTTGTGTTTAACCCTCCCGTGAGTCCTCAGAACATTAATCTTTGTGCTTTCCCTGGAGGAGCTTCTTCAGGGAACAAACTAACAGAGGCTAGAAGCAGCTCCTGGCCAGGCTACCTCGCTGAGTGTTCACTGAACACTACCCAACCATAGGAAAGGCAGGCAAGCATCCAGCATTCACACCATTATACCCTATCTGGAGCCCTTGGCAGACATTGCTAATCAATCACCGCACAGTGGGCTCAGTTTGTCAACACAACACACACTGGGTAGCCCTGGCCAATGGATCACTAGGAAATCAACTCGCTGGTCAGGCCCAAGAGGTGTCTGGCTGGTAACCTCCCAGAGCCGTGACCTTTGGTTCTTGGCAGAGCACTGCTGCCTGTGGCTCAGAGCCATTGGTCAGAGCCCGGGTGAGGGTGTGAGAGCCAGCGCTGAGGATGTGATGGGGGCCTGAGCCCTTGGTGCTCTTATGCATGCTGACCACGTCCATACTGCAGGGCTTGAATTCTTCTCCATGCTGGTGGAAGAGGCCTCGGACAGTGGCCTGGAAGCCACTGGTGATGAAACAGTAGACAATGGGGTCCATGCAGCTGTTGAGGCTGCTGAGGGTGACCGCCACATGGTAAGCCACGAGACTTGTGTGGTGAGGCACATTGGGCCACAGGGCCACAGCCACCTGGCGAGCATGGAAGGGTGTGAAGCAGACCAGGAAGATGACTAGCACAGTGAGCAGCAGCTGCATGGCCCTCACACGGCGCTGACGGCCCTGGCGCAGCAGGCCTGGCCGAGACAGCGCACACATTATGCGGCCAGTGAATACACTGATGACCAGCAGCGGCAGCAGGAACTCCAGAACAGTCAGCGCAAAGATACGGCAGCAGGATCGCCCACCAGACTTGACACCCAGTACCGACAGGGTCACGACTCCCGCTGCCAGCCACACGAAGATGCACACACCCTTGGCGCAGGCCGGTTGTCGCCAGCGGCGGGAACCCTCGGGTTGCACGATGGCCAGGTAGCGGTCCACACAGATGCAGGTGAGGAAGAGGATGGAACAATGCATGTTGAGGAAGTAGCCCAGGACATGAGGGAAGGCACAGCGCAGGCAGCCGCGGGCACCATAGAAGACAGCAAAGCGTGTGGGCAGAGACAGGCCCACTAGCAGGTCAGTCACCACCAGGTTGATGGTATAGGTGACCGAGGGTGTCTTGGCCCGCGTGCGGCAGCAGAAGACATACAGCGCCAGTCCATTGAGCACCAGCCCGGCGAGGAAGATGGTGCCATGCACGACCATTAGTGCCAGCCACAGGCTGGGGAAGGCTGTGTGCAGCTCCTCATCCAGCCGGGCAAATAGGTGGAACAGGGGCGTCTCTGGCATACTTCCATTGGTCCATGCTGCTGCAGTGGCATTGGGGAGCACAGCATCCCAGGGCCTCATGGAGAATGCAGAGGGCATGGCAGTGGTCAGTGCACCCCCAGCCTAGAAGCAAGCAGATGAGTCATCCCAGGTATTCGGCATTCCCCAAACCGTACTTTTGTTTGGGCCAGCTCTCTCCCGTTCCACCCAGACACTGTACTGAGATGTTAAAGTTACTGAGACCAACCTTGCCAGACAGACAAAACTGCCTGGAGGACCGTCCTCAGATTCCAGAGAAAAGACAACACACAGGGCTGCGATGTGAGTTTAGGGCTAGCGCTCACCTGCTAGCTGCATCTCCTCAGGCAGGTCCTTTAACTACTGTGCCGTCTTTTCTACTCTATGCCACTGGAATCCCATTGCCTCTGGGAGCATTGCAGACATAGCTGGTGGATGATGAACCAGTTCTGCTGGGACAAAGTCTAGCTAGCCCACGTGGGGACTAGAAGCTGCTGGCCACGCCCTTGCCCCACACCCATTGTCAAGGCCCCAGCCTCTGCGCCCTGGTCTGTTCTTACCTCCTCTCAGGTCAGCTCGAGATCCCCACTCTAGACCTTTCCTGAAGTGTGGGTGCTCAACGGGCTATATGGCTGCCTAAAGAGCTGGAGCCAGAAGGCAGGTCACAGCAGAAGCTGCCTAGCTGCCTGGTCTCTGGTGTGAGTCAAATAAACACTGGACTCCGTGTAGGGTGCTGTGGGGCAGTCAGGGGGCTGGGCTGGAGCCACCCGCTGTTTATGTGCCTGTCATAGTGTTTAACTCTGATCTGATTTATCCCTTTATTTAAAGAGGAAGGGTTAACAGGACCCCACCCCCTACTCCAGCTGGCTGACCCTCCAAATATGGACATTTTTCTGGAGTTTTTCAGGAGAAAGGAGTTTCTGGGAAGCAGCAGGGAGGAGATCAGGACATGACACATTTCTGGTGCCCACTGTACCCCGCTGCCCCTTGCAGGATACAACAAGACCCTCTCCACCCATAGGCTGCCTCCCTGAGTTCCTTTTGTTGGCTGGCTGCTGTAAAGAGCCCAAGAATCGTCCACCTTCAGGGCCTGGCCTTATGGCCTTCAGGCAACAGGTTCCTCCTGGTTGCAAGCCACCAAGTCTTGCCTCCCAGGAGATGGAAGATGAGAGTCCAATGTTTATCCTAGAAGATAGATTCAACCTTGACTTTGAAAGGTGGAGTCTGGCAGGGCTGCTGGCTACCCTTGTCTCTAGTCTCAGAGAGGTCAGTGCCTGCTTAGGCTATTCAGAATGTCTTTTGTCCCAGACACCTGTACCCTGGTCATCTACCACCCTGAGGCTTCTAGGAGAAACTCTGTGCTGCCCAGGACACAGGGTCCTTACTCTAGGCACAAGTGTTTGGTAAGTAAGCTGTATGGCCTTTCTGTGACCCTATGGTTCCAAGGTACCAGGCAGGGAACAGGAAAGGTATTCTATGGCTGAGAGGGAACGTGGGGGTAGGGCCAGCATCTCAGGGCTATGGGCTATACCTTAGGATCAAAGACACAGAAGGTTCCAGGAAGGAGAAGGGTGTTGCTTGATGGATTCCTGTTTTGTACCTAAGAATGTGCCGGAAGAAAAGACCTTGAGGATAGCAAGGACAGACTATCCTCTATGGATTCTCCCCCATGCCCTGTCTGCTCTGGATTTGGGTGGGTGTCACAATCAGAGACTTGCAATAAACATTACAGCATTTTCTCTGGGAATGAGTCTCAGGGTCTTGCCTCCCCAGAAACACCCCAGGGCCATCTGTGATCACCAGAAATGCTATTGAGATACTGGGGACACAACAGCACTGTGGTGGGGCTCTGGGGGGTATCCTGAGCTGTGAGAGAGCCAGGAGCCATGGTCAGAATTTCCCAGAGTCCAGTTGGATGCTGAAAGAGGGAGGCACACATATTGATGCTCTGCTCCAAGAATCTAAGCCCTCCTCGCTTTGAATAAAGCTGTACCCTGGTCTGAGTACCACAGCCAATTCTAAAACTTGTTCACCAAGCCATGGTGTCGGAAAAATCAATGAGCCTTGGTTTCTGTCACACTCTGAGACTGGAGCCTACTAGTGCACTGAGCCCTGATCCTTGTCAGACACTGAGCCCTGATCTCAGTAACACAAAAAAAGTTCCATTCATGTTACATTGTAGGTCCGGCCTTAGTCAAACATTGAGCTCTACTGGGTGTGGTGGTGCACACCTTTATTCTGGCACTCAGGAGGTAAAGGCGGGCATATCTCTGTGAGATGGAGGCCAGCCGGGTCTACACAGTGAGTTCCAGGCCAGCCCAGAGATACATAATGAGACCCTGACTTTTGTTTCTTTGTTTTGTTGTTGTGTTGTAAGGGCTCTGAGCCTTCTCTGAGCCTGGATCCTGATTACATACTGAAACTTGATCCCAGAGAGAGAATGAGCCCCGATCCTAATTATGTACTGTGTAAACTGAGGGTTTCCTCAGCACCAGATGTATACACCGAGAGCATGACTGTCCCAAGGTATGATTGAGGATAAGTTTTTTTGTTTGTTTGTTTGTTTGATTGTTTTGTTTTTTTGTTTGTTTGTTTTAATTGTAGCTATGAAGGAAAGTACAGCCAGGGGCATCTGGAAGAGTCTGAAGCAGAGAGAAAAAGTAGTACACTAAAAACGGTCAGCAGAATGGACCACACCATGAAAGGAGACAAGGGAGAGAATGTTGGGTAAAGATAAAGAGAGTATGGACAAAGGAGAGCAAGAGAGAGGGGCCCAAGAGAGGAAGACAAAAGAGAGAGGGTATCGTCAAAATGGTAGGGCTATGCATGAACGAGAAGCTGGGGGAAGAAAGACCACGAGCTGGAGACACGTAGGGGGAAGGGAGTAAGAAGAATCAGGGTGCTAGCATGGATTCTGTCACAGGTACTTGTGATTCTAAGAGAGCCCGGAGGCCAGCATGTACTTTGGTATGTCAATAGGCACCACAGATAGCCATTTGTCCCGAATCTCTTTTGGACCTGATGTACACAGATCCCCAAGCCCATAACCACAATAAGGCCTGTCACAATCCCCGTCACACCTTGACCTAGTTACATCCTGAACCCTGATCCTGCATGTTATGGTCCCTTCATTTTAGCGATACACCTCCGTTGTACTTGGATACAAAGACAGAACCCTGATCACTTGGATCCTGGTCCAGGGCAGAGTTGCATACTGGTCCCTGATCCCTGATTCCGCTTACATAGTGATCCTGTGCCCCCTCTAAGATCTAGAGCTCTGGTTTGTTCACAGCCAGGGCCTCACACTGGACGTGTGGCCTCTGCCTCCTTTCTCCCTCTGCTGAATCAGGTTCCTCTGTACCCATTATGATTTCCACTCCTGATACTCCCTAAAGTACTCCCCTAGTCCCAACTTCCCCTCACAGTGCAGTCCTCACAGCATCATTAAGTGACCACATGCAGACTCCCCTATGCCGGTGGAGAGCGTGTGTATCCCAGGGGACACCTGGAAGGAGAGGCACCAACCTGGCCATTGAGGAAGAGGGAAGCTGTTTGAGTCTCACAGCCACACTTTCCCCCAGGAAGGAGGAGGCTTCTATTGGGTTCCTCCCTCCCAGAATGCACTACTTTAGGGGCCAGAAAAGTCTGCTGTGGGCCTCTGCAAAGAGTGAGCATATGTGGTGGAGGCTGCTCGGGCCTCTGCCAACTTCTCTTCTTCCTTCAGGTTGTCAAAGCTCACATGTTATAGGCCAGTTGAGGCTTTTCCGGGGACAGGCTATCATGGGCCAGGTCCCCCAGATTACACGCAAACAGCCTTCAGAGGGGGCTGTGCAGCCCCTTTCCCCCAGGGTACCGAGGCTGGGTTTTGAACAGGGTTGGGGCGTTCCTCTGCTACCAGAGTTCTTGCCTGCCAGAGAGACAACCTCCCTCTCGCAGGCATGATCTCTGCCCAGACTCTGGGTGTCCCCTCAGCTTGGTCTTCTGCTCCTTACTCAATGGCTTAGCTATTCCTATAATGTTGTATGCTCTACCCGCCCTCCTCCCCAACCAGTCTGAGCATCTTAGGGGCTGTGGGCTGTCAGAACCCAGAACAGAATAGCTTTCCTGCCAAGGCTTGCAGGGTAAGGCTGGCTTCTTGCTCTAACATTCATTGCCTGACTCACTGCTCACTTTCCCAGACCCCTCAGTGTTCCACTAAGGGTGGAGCTGGGGGCCTGTTAATGTTTTTTTTTTTTTTTTTTTTTTGCCGCCAGCTGTACCCTCTCTGTCCACTAGGTGAGCAGAGCAAGGCTGACAACTCTGGCAAGAAGCCCTTCACAGTCACCCACATTGCTGGATTTGTCCCCACCCCACCACATCACCACACACCACAGAATTGTCTGCTTTAAATTTTCTCTGCTTCCACCTAAACCCTTACAAGTCACTCCATCTTGTAGAGTCAAGGCTCTGGGGACCTATATAAACGAAGGGAATCCTGCAGAAAGGCCTGGAGGTGTTCTGTGGCTTGGTAGGAAATGCCCACAATACCTACACGAGAGCTGTATCACTACAGTGAGCATGCTAAAGGATCCTGAGTGGCCATGTCAGCCAGCCCTGGATTTCCCAGAGATCTCAGGAAGCTCCCAGAGACAGAAGGAACCTCTTCTCAAGTCACCCACCTCCGTTCCCTCCTTTTAGACCATGTTGATATACCATGCCCAGAACACTAATGGGAGTGGTTGCTTCTGTCTCCTCACAGCTCTGAGTTCACGACCATGGAGTGTAGAATTGAGCACCAGGGGCCATGGCTACTTCACTCCTCAACCTGTGAAGTGGGGAGTGGCTTTTCTTGCTTTTTCCTTAGGCTCTGCCCAAACTGACCCTGATGTTTGCATATGGCCTCTTGGCTGCCTAGTGGCCCCACAATTGCTCTTCTGTAGGCTGCCTGCCCTGCCTGGCTCCACCTGGGACCAGGAAGCTAAAGGGTGGCTCTGGATCCTGTTCCACCTGACTTCCTGTGCCAGGCTTGGGAGGGGCAGGCGCTGAGGTGCTTTAGGCATGGGCTGGGAGTGAGTATGAGCATTCCACAGTCACACTTCAGCAGCAGCTTTCATAGGAGAGGCAAGCCATCTTCCCAGGGTCACACAGCATAGACACCATGGCCCTGAGGACCTAATGTGTGTTGGGTGGAACCAAGAGGCACTCAGGGAACAGGGGTTGGGGGTTAGGGGGATTGGGGCTGAGGGCTAGTTGCAGCAACTGGGAGGTTCTTGGAGCCTCTGGAGTCACAAGTACAAGTCTGTGAGACCCACATAGCCTTCTAAGGTCAAGAGAGCCAAGACTAGGGAAGCACCTGCATTTTTAATACTAGTCATGGTTTTTTGAGACAGAGTCCAGGCTGGACCGGAACCTACTGTGTAAACATAAGCTAGCCTTGAACTCACAGCCATCCTCCTGTCTTAGCTACCCAAGGGCTGGCTCAGGAGCATTCTCTTTAGATCCTCTTTATATCAACTGTGTTCAGTTGGCCTGAACCGCCCTTTTGTTTCCCCTCATTCAGTCATGCATAAAGATCAGACTTTCCTGGAGTCACCTGGTGGCTCTCCGAGGCACTGTTAGGACAGTAAGACCCCCTTATCCCAGTCTCTCTGGGAATGGAGTGAACATGGTTGACAATAGTGCCCTGGTTGTATCTTGTGACTTTCTCATAGTCATCATCTGAGAGCCTTTAGCTGGGACCTTGCGAGTGAGAGAGACTTCTGAGAATGCCTCTCACCTGAGAATCACACCTGGCCACACTTGGGGGGTCCTGACATTCCTGGGCATGTCTCCCTACCACGATGGTTCCTTGCTCACCTCTAGCCTGGATAAGTACAGAGTCATCAGCCCCTGACACCCTGTTTACCAATTCAGCCTTCCTAGGGGCTGCTGGGATGTACCTGCATCTACTTAATTCTTCTAAGTGTGGACCTTTAGTCTGGGTCACACGGTTTGTGTAGCTGCTATTCTCCATCCCAGGCATGCAATTCTCTGTGCCTGGGTTTCCTGGTAGGATCTTTGCACATTCTGTACTGTAGTCTTTGACCATTCTGTGCCTAGGTCACCTGGCATAAGCTCTTAATACTCACCATCACCTACCCCACACATCTCTCCTTGAGCTCCCTTAAAACACTGGTACCTTGGACACCCCTCCCTGGGGAAAAGAGCTATAATCCCGTAATTCTTTGGTCTCTGTGAGGATACTTCCAAGAATTGCACTAACACCTCCCAAGGGAGCTCCAGGTCAGTGCTGCTGACCCCATTTTGGTTGTGAGGAGCCTGGGGCCTAAGGAGGTTTGTTCTGATGCTCAGTCTCACATTACAGGGGCAGAAGTGCTAGGTTTGAACTCTGCACCATCCAATTACCTCACGTACATGCTCTGTTCAGGCTTGTTGCCTGCCTTGCACTGGTCCTCTTCAGCTGCCTCTTGTCCTCTGCAGGCTGCAAATAGAGCTGGGAGGGAGCTTTGCAGGCACTACCGTATTTTCTGGATCATAAGACACACTTCCATCCCCAAAAGTGGGGAGGAAATTAGAGTACGCCTTATGGTCCTATTGCTGTTTTTTACTGTTTTTCTTGTTTTATTGCTCCAAAACCTGGGTGCGTCTTATGGTCAGGTGCGTCTTATGGTCCAAAAAATATGGTACATCCTGTTCAAACTCTAGCACTGGTGTCTTAAGGGATTTAGGCTGAGGTCATCCATCCTCATACAGCTCACAGCTGGAGTGGAAGCAAGGCCAGGAGACCTATCTAAGGGAACAGTGTAGGGGAAGTCTGGACAGACACAAAGTCCCGAGGTTGCCACTGTGGGAGGCCAGGGCAGCCTACCTACACGGTGGCCTCGGCTTTGACTAGACCTATGGAAGGAGTCTTCCCTAGACATCTTTGGGCTTACTTCACCTCCTCAGGGAGCATGGCTGGAGCACCTGCCTCTCCTTGGTCATGCTCTGTGCAGCAGTCCTATGGCTGAGTAGTGAAATGTTCCCCAGCCTTCCTGCTTTTATTTGCGTGGCATCTGGCTGGACTGGAACTAGTGAGGGTGTGACCTAGGTGCCTCAGCATTGTGTCAGGACAGCTGTGGACACTGCAAATGAGTGTTTCTGAAAGGTCCTTCTGGAGTTGGGCGTGGAGGGAGGCACATACATGCAATCCCAGAATTTAAGAGGTAGAAGCGGTGTGGGGTGGGGGTGGGGTGGGGAATCACTGTGAGTTTGAGGTCTGAGCAACACAGTGAGCCTGGGTGATATGAGACCCTGTCTCAAAAACTAAAATCAATCAACTAAACAACCAAGAACTACAAACCAAACCCATCCACCCCACCCCTGCATAAAACAAAACAAAACACTGGAACTGGGTCTGACAAACACATCTCTAAAACTAGCACTGGAAGCTGAGGCAGGAGGGTCACTGCAACTTTAAGGTCAACCTAAGCTATATAAAGAGTTTCAGGACAGCCTGGGATATAGAATGAGGGAGGCCTTGTGTCAAAACAACAAATAGAAAAGACTCCTTTGGCCTTCTGGGGTTATTGATCACCAACCCCCATCTCACACTAGTTTGTGCAGGATTGAAGAAGTCCCTTGAAGGCTCTCCATAGAAAGCCCAGCTCCCTTCACTCTGACTGTGCTGGCAGGGTGACCCGCTCCCAGGCAACCCTGGGAGGGAAGCCCCTCGCAGCCTATTGCTGAGGGCAGCACAGGGAGGCAGGCAGTGGCAGGTACCCTTCAGGCTATGGACTTCCCTCCACCAGCCTCTGTCTCAATTCTGCCTGAGGCTACCCAGCTGCTTCGTGTCTGCCCCGCCAGGCACTCTGGCCACCAGCCAGTTCCCATCCATCCAGCCCCCTCGGGACCCTGCTCTACTGCCTTCTCACAGGGCAGCTACGCTAGGGCAAACTCTGAAGTCCTGTTGTGGGCTGAGCAGAAAATCCAGCAACAGGCCTCAGTTTCCCCACTCCTAAAAAGGTAGAGGAAGGACCTGGGCTAGAGCACAGGCCTTGAGCCACCAGTAGACAGAAGTAGTCCCCTGCAGAGTAGATGCTGCCCTAAGCCTTGTCACCTCCTGGTGCTAGTGGTTAGGGACCGAGAGCTCATCCAGTATTGCTTGGGTCGTTCTTTGCACCCAAACCCTGTCTGATGGACCATCCTTGCCACTGCCTTGACAGGAGAGAAAACCAAGCCTTGGCTTTGGACTCAGGAACAGATATGAAAGTGTTGACCGAATGAGCGATCGATTTCATGAATGAAATCCAGAGTGGATAATGTGGGTGAAGGTTCCACTTCTGCCCCCTCTCCCTCTGCAACTCAATCTTTCCATCCTTGCGATTGCCTCTGTGGCAGAGGGCTATGAACTGGGCTTGCTTCCTCACACAGTTTCCCCCCTTCCCTTCCCTTCCCTTCCCTTCCGTTCCCTTCAGTTCCCTTCCCTTCCCTTCCCTTCCCTTCCCTTTCCTTCTTCCTAAGTCACCCGACTGGACAATGAGGATACCCTGATCCGTGCTGCCTGCCTGGGGGTGCAGGAGGCAGCAGTGCCTGGGGAACTCACCGGCTCTTGCCGTGCCTTCCTCTGCGCTGAGCCCACTGGGCTCTGAAGCTCTACAAGGGACAGTGCCTTCTCAGGGCCTGACGTCAGCTAGCCAGCTGCTTTTGGACACAGACAGAGGGGTGGGTGGGGTGGGGGGTGGAGCGGTCTCCCTCCCCACCCCTGCTGGCAGCTTGGAGAAGCTGGGACCAGAGGGAGCCTGAGGGGTCAGAGATAGATACCACACCTCCTCTAGACAGAGGGGTGAGCCTGCAGCTGTTTCAGACCAGGAAGAGGAGGGGGGGGGGCAGGGTTGGCTTCTGGCCCGAGGCTGTGGGTTGTCTTAGAACAGCTTGGCCAGTTTCTGAGAGAAGAGAGATCTGCTGGGTGGGTCCTGTCCTAGCAGCCAGGGGCTAAGGGCATCCAGGCAGGTGCAACCACAGACTGCTGGCAGAGGATGGTCTCTGGGCAGGGCTGAGGCTGAATCTCTCTGGGGTTGAGGCTGTGGAGGGCTGTCAGGAGCTCTGTCTAGTCTTCAGCTCCTCATGTGGACCATCCACTTCAGTCCTAGCACTGTGCTTCCCTGAGCACCCACTTGGCAGCCATTCCAACACTGATGACCCAGGACTGCTGTGCACAGGAGCTCCCCCCTCCCCTCAGTTCACACTGGGTGTTATAGAGACTCCAGGAAGAAGCCGGTGCCTAGAGGCAGATCCAGCCGGCCCTGGAGAGGAGCGAGGGCAGGGCTCTGGAGTGGCCAGAAGGAGGTGTAACAGGAGGGGCCTTCCTGGATGGGTACAGAGAAGAAAAGCCATCCAAACGGCAGATGCAGCTTCACAGTAGAGGTCTGTAGAGCAGAGACCTGGAGAGCCTGATGAAGCTGGGAGGAAGCAGACACTTTCACACTGAGTCTCACCAGCCCTTACGGGCCCCAGGGGTGGCTTTGGTCCTAAGGGAACAAAAGGTTCTAGAAGAGGGGTATAATCAATCCCCCAGCCTTAGCCTACACCCATCACAGTAGTCTTAGCATTTCACTAGATCTGTCCCACATGGGTAAACTGAGAGCCAAGGAGTGCAGGAGTCCATGGCTTGCCAGACCGCCTGCCCTAGGTCAGCACTCACTTCTGGTCATGGAAGGAAGGTTTCAGGCTTCTGCAGGGCTGAAGGGTGGGGAGTCAATGTGACTTCTGTGGGCAGGGCCCTGACCCGCAGGCAAGAAAAGGGCTGTAGGAGCTCATATTTCACAGGCTGGCCAGAGGTGAGCCCAGAAAGCCAGGATCCTTTCCTAGGGGTCAATGCCCACCTGTTCCTTCTACACTTGGGTATCCAAGCCAGTGTCTGAGGTTCTGTGCCTGGGATACCCAGCTAGAGCCTGGCCCCATAGTTCCTGCCCTGTCTCACATCAGAACAACACAGGAAGGGGTGTGCTGGCCTTTCCTCCTTAGTGCCCTTCCACAGCCAGGAAGCACCTGGGCGAGTCCTGTCCTAACATTTGCCAGGTTGTACAAACCTGAGGAAAAGGGTGATGCTGAGGCTTGGGCCTAGGACAGCCCAGAGGCAGAGGTCTGCAACCTCAGCAGAGCTCTTGGCTGTTGCCGTACTTCCTGAACCTTGTCTGAGGGGTGACATAGGTGCGATTGGGTCATAGGTGACAAGCCAGGTGCATGGGTAGGTACAGCTAGAGACTGAGCTGGAGATGGCTCTCTGAGGTGTGACCAAACCCTAGGGCACTGCTGTGAACCTGGGACAACAGAACGGTTACAGGAAGGCCCCTGGGGGTTGAGTGGGGTCTCTAAAGGAGGCCTCAAGGGGCGCCGCAATAATCAGGTCCTGAGCAAGGTGATCTGAGAGACAGCACCTCAAGCTCTGGTGCTGCCTTTAGCTAGGTACGGGAGCACCCAACAGGAGCAGCTGAGAGACTCAGCTGCTGGGTTGTGATTTGTCGTCTAGAAACATAGTCTCAGAGTTCATCATTCAGCAAAAAACACAGGGTGAAGCTGGGTGGTGGCACGCACCCCTTTAGTCCCAGCACTCAGGAGGCAGAGGCAGGCAGATCTCTGAGTTCAAGGCCAGCCTGGTCTACAGAGTGAGTTCTAGGACAGCCAGGGCTGCACAGAGAAACTGCATCTCCAAAAAATAAAATAAAACAAAATAAACAAATAAATAAACAAATGCAGAATGGGGCACCCATGGTGAGATCAGTCAAGCATGGGCTGGTTGCTGGGTTTCAATCTTCAAGCCTTCTTCTTCTTCTTCTTCTTCTTCTTCTTCTTCTTCTTCTTCTTCTTCTTCTTCTTCTTCTTCCTCCTCTTCTGGTTTTTTGTTTGTTTGTTTGTTTTTTTTTTTTTTACGACAGAGTTTCTCTGTGTAGCCCTGGCTGTCTTGGACTCGCTTTTTTGTAGACCAGGCTGGCTTCACAGAGGCCCACCTGCCTCTGCCTTCCAAATGCTGGGATTAAAGGCCTATGTCACCACACCTGGCTCCCTTCAAGCCTTCTATGGAGCTGCTTGGTTTCATTCTCAGGGAAGACAATTCAGTGAGGTAAAGTCTCCTGCCCAAGGGTACATGGTTAGAAAAAGGGGAGCCAGGCCTAGAGTTTATCCCTTCTATCAAGATGCCAGTCACACATGGGGCCAAAGCCCAGCCTGCTTTCTACATGGAAGCTTCAGCAACAGCTCCAGGCCTAGTACCTGGGCAAAGCGTGGACTTCTGTCTCTCCCAGCAGACTGGTCCTGGGGGCCCTGTACCACCCTGAGTTGGCTGGGCTTCTGCTCTCTTGGTAGAGCAAAACCAGGGTCAAGAGTTGGCCAGATCCCCCGCAGGGCCTGGACTTGCTTTCTATTTTGGACCTGTCTGGCTTCTGATGGTCCCATGGGAACAGGGCAGCTGAGTCTGCGTGGGACTACACAGTGGGCCCCAGTGGCACAGCTGGAGCTGCCCTCTGGCCCTCACTGCCTCCAATGGATGATGTGCAGAACAGGGAAGCCATGCATTGCCCTGGTGCCATCCTTGAGGGGCACTAGGGGGAGTGGTGTGACTGGGAGAAGGGATGCTGTTGGTGAGTGTATGGTGTGTGTTTGCTCTGTATGTGTGGTGTGAGTATGTGGTATGTGTGTATGTGAGAGTGTGTGGTGTATGTGTATTTGGTGGTGTGTGTGTGTGTGTGTGTTTGGTGTATGTGTGGTATGGTGTGTGGTATGTGTGTGTGTTTGATGTGTGTGTGGTGTGAGTGTGTGATGTATGTGTGTGTGTGTGTCTGTGTATGGTGTATGTGTGGTATGTGTGTATGTGGTATGGTGAATGTGTGTGTCTGTGTGTGGTGTATGTGGTGTGTGTGTGTGTGTGTGTTTGTGTGTGTGTGTATCTGTCTGTCTGTGGGGGAGATATGTGCACGTAAGTGCAGGTGGTTTCAGAGGCCACAGGGAGCTTGTGAGCTGCCTGGTATGGGTGCTAGGGATGGAGCTTGAGCCTCTTAAAGGACAGTGGGTGCTCTTCACTGCTGACGCACCTCTCACTTTTACCGACAAGTAGCAAGCCTTGGAGAAGTGGCCTCCAGGGGAAGCCCTCTGTCTTCTTTCACTAGACCAGGACACAAAGCCTTGCTTACAGGGCAGGCTATTGGTTTTCCCACAGTAAGGCCTCGAAAATGAGGGTGCCCAGGGCCGCTCATCTCTCCGATGTCCTTTGGAGGTTGGTCCTATCAGTAGCCTTGGCTCTATCTAGTCTCCCCACAGCTTCCAGCCTTAAGCCTAGCCCCACAAGGGCCAGCCTGTGTGTCAGGGTCCTTATTCCCTTTCCAGGTGAACCAGTCTCTTACTCCCCACCCCTTCCCTTCTCTTCCATGAGGCTCTGATGGAAGATGGTCCAAGACCAGGGCTCAAGCCCCAGCTGTAGAGCCTTGTCTTGCTCACTGGAAAAGAGAATAAGGACTGTCTCTTCCCTGGTGACCTTCAGAGGCCATGTAGAGAGTCATAGCACAACCTGTGACAGGTGTTAATTGCATGACCAGGATCATGACTCAGGCTATGATCCTCATCAGAGTTTGAACAGTCAAGGCTCAGAGCATAATCAAGATTGGGGCTCAGAATACTATCCAGACAGGAGCTCAGTGTATGACCAGGACCAAGGCTCAATGTATGAACATGAGCTAGGCTCAGTGTGTAAATAAGAGCAAGGCTCAGTACGTGAATAGGCTTAGGACTCTGGGCATAATCAAGATTAGGGCTCAGATTGTGAACAGGATCTGTGCTCAGTGTGTGACAAAGGTCAGATCTTAGCCTGTGGCCAGGAGCATGGCTCATAGTTTAGCTGGTTACTGCTAAGCTAGGGGTTGGAAGGATTGTTGCAAATTCAAGGCCAGCCCCAGTGTACACAGATTTTCAGGCTAGGCAAGATGACACAACAAGACCTTGTCTCAAAAAGGGGCTGGGTCATAAAAATGGCTCAGTAGTAAAGGTGACTGCCACCAAACCTGACTGAGTTCCAGTTCTCGGACCCACATGATGGAAGGAAAGTCAGTCTTTGTAAGTTATCCTCTGACTTCTACTCACATACTGTGGTTGTGTGAGTTCGTGTACACACACACACACACACACACACACACACACACACACACACACACACACAGGAATTGAAAAGTTTTTGTTTTTTTTTTAAAGAAAAGCAGTATGACCTGCCACCAAAGGTAGGCCAGTGTCACCTAACTCTGATACTTCTTAAGAAAGGTGTTACTGGGGGCTGGAGAGATGGCTCAGTGGTTAAGAGCACTGTCTGCTCTTCTAGAGGTCCTGAGTTTAATTCCCAGCAAGCACATGGTAGCTCACAACCATCTATAATGAGATCTGGCGCCCTCTTCTGGTGTACACGCAGGCAAAATACCGTGTATATATAATAAATAAATAAATCTTAAAAAAAAAAAAAAAAAAAAAAAAAAAACAGGGGAGGGCACAGAAGGCCTAGGAATTGCCTCATGTTGGGCTACACACGGGTGGTATGGAAACACCTTTCTTTTTTATTTTTATTTTTTTAAAGATTTACTTACTACATATACAGTATTCTGCTTGAATGTACGCCTGCACACCAGTAGAGGGCACCAGATCTCATTATAGATGGTTGTGAGCCATCATGTGGTTGCTGGGAATTGAACTCAGGACCTCCGGAAGAGCAGGCCATGCTCTTAGTCTCTGAGCCATCTCTCCAGCACAGGACTCCCTCCCCTGTTTTTTACTTCTGAGGAAGGAGGGAGGTCCTAGATATTTCCTCCCTGCCACCAACAGAGCTGGTGTCCTGTTTTGCATATCCAGAGCCCACTCAGGCCTATCAGAAGGACAGAGACCAGGCCTAGAAGGCGTTTGGACCGAGGTGGTGGAGGGGTTGTGCCTGAGAAGGAGTAAGGAAGCAAGAAGGCCTATGGCCAGTCTATCAGAAAACCTCCCATGGCTGACGTTTGTGCCAGTGGCCAGCAAGTGGCCTGTGACACCTAACAAGCTTCTAGTTCCCCAGGTGACCTAAGGAAAGCAGTGGCCCTGGGCCTGTTTATGGTGAAGGTCACACAGAATGGTGAGCTGACCTTTGAGGGTGGCTTTGCACAGGCCCCTCCCCTTTTGGGAAAGAGCCTTGTATCCACACTGAGCACTCATCCTGGACCCTGTCACTCAGGTCCCTCTCTGTGGGATGTGCAAGCTGGGCGTGTGGTGGGAACTGGACAGCAGCCCAGAAACATAGGGGACAACTATACTGATGTCAGCCACAGCAGTGTGGCTTTCTCAAAGACCCCACAGGGGCTAGGAATATATTGGCTACAGTAAGAGAGAGCCCTATCTAAGATGAACCAAGCTAAGGCTATGAGGGGTCCAGGAGCAGGCCTGGCTTAACTCACCAGCCATCCAGCCTCCTATTGTGTGCCCTGCCACCCTATCCTTATCCACCTGTCTTCCTCCAGGACCCTGAAGAGATGCTACAACCTTGCAATATGGCTTTGTTTGAAGCCAAAGATGAACATGAACCCTCCGTGACAAGATACAGAATGTCCTGTTCTCTCTCTCTCTCTCTCTCTCTCTCTCTCTCTCTCTCTCTCTCTCTCTCTCTCTCTCTCCCTCTCTCTCTCCCCCTGACTTTATGAGACAAAGTTTAAAGTTTATGTATAGTCCTGGCTGTCCTGGAACTTACTGTAGACCAGGCTGGCCTCACACTCAAAGATCTGCCCACCTCTGCCTCCCGAGTGCTGGATTAAAGGCGTGCACCACCACCTTCCAGATTTAATGAAAACTTTCATTCTCATCATGTGATGAGGTAACCAGGGCCCCTAAACCCAGGAAAGTTAGCACCCCTGGTTGGCCCTGGCTAGCATCACAAATTTATTAGGCTCTTGTTTCTATCCAGTCTACAGAGATCTCCTCATGGCCCTCAGGTGGCAGGTGGGTAGACTAGGACAGCAGGCAGTGTAGCCTCAGGATTGGGGCTGCTAGTCTGGGCATGGGGGGCAGGCAGTAGAGACAGCCCCTGGGAGCATCTGTGGAACCACTTACTTGCTGCATCTTCCTGTTTGGTGAGACACCCAAGGGCTGCAGGACCCAGACCATATACTTGGGAGCTACCAGACCCAGTGGTCTGCACCGAAAGCCAGGCCCTGGGTCCTACACGCAGGCCCTTTCTCACAGCACACAAAGTACAGCAGGTGCAGGGAGCGGAAGAAACCATCCTTATTAAGGTTTTCCAGTTTGACGGTGACAGTCTCTGTCCCCAAGACTCCAGTCTGATGGAGTAGATAACAAGAAAGGGACTGGGTTACAGGCACATGTGGGAATGGCAGAAGCAAGTCACTTAGCCTCAGTTGCCCCCAGCAGGATGAAGTCAGCAGCATCTGGGGGTTGCACGAGGAGTGACTGAGCTGCTGGATGCTCTGCACTGGGTCCCCTAGGCTGTGTAACTGCAGCTGGAGGGGTATCATATCCCTTTAGGCACCTTGGTCCAGCACAGGTCCCAAGTGGCGAAACACTAGATGCTAGTGTTTTAGAAGCCCCAGAGTGACTCTGACATGCAGACAGAGGTTGGGGAAGGGCGAGCGCTGAGATGTTGCTCTTCCCTCCCAGATGTCAGCTCGCAGCAGCTGTGAGCATTCTTCAGGTGTACCTCATCCATCTCATCCATGCACTCGCTCGTCCATCAACAAACATCGTTACAGTTTCTCCATCCTTGTGGATAATTCTTTTTCCCACTGTAAACTCCGCAGGGCTTCAACCCTGTCCAGATAGCTTGCCTGTACCTCATCTCTGCGGCGTGTTGGTTTACAGTCCGCTGACGACTCCTCTCCTGTCGCTCTGGGTGTTTACACGGGCACTGCGCTCTGTCCTAGGAAATCCAAAGGCAGGAAGGAGGTGGACAAGGCAGTCCTCTCCTCCTTCACCCTCCTCCCCCCCTCATCCTGGACACGAGGATCTTGGGGTTTATCCAGACCTGTCTCTGGCTCACAAAGAAAGTCTGGGGCGGAGGTAGGAGCAATGAAGGGCAGGAGCAGAATTAAGATGTGTTTGTTAAAAGGAGAGAGCCCAGGAAGGCTTTTTGAAGGAGGAGGCATGGATTGGTTGTCTGTGAAGACTGAGGTATAAGCCAGTGGGTATGGGACAGCAGGCGTTTTCCAGCTTTGGACAGAAAACAAATGTGTACTGGTTTGATTTGCTTTGGTTTGGTGAGTGTAACCTTGAATGTAGGATACACGCCGTGCCATCCCCATTCCCCAGCTCTAGGCTGTTTGGTCTTGGGCATATTACCTAACTCCCTTTGTCTCTCTGCTTCCTCATCTCTCCAGGAGTAGCTGCAGTGTGTTGATCCCACAGGGATGGGTTGCAAGAGAAAATATGCTAAGACAAGAAATTCACACTAGGCCTCCTTAGCCATTCTGGGGGCAAGGGCCCCCAGTGATAATCCAACAGAATTCTGTCTGCAGCAGGCTGGATGCTAGATGAGGCCACCTTGAGCCAAGTTGTGTCCCTGTTGTACTTCAAACTGGCCCTGAGGAAAGATTTTTGATGCTTTAATCACCAGGTAAGCAGGCCAATCGGGCTTCCAGCAAGGGAATGAATCTCTGGCTTTGGCTACCTAGTGAGTCTCTCTGCTGGAGCTTGGTGACGTCTCAGGACAGAGTGCTCAGGGACTCCTCCGGTGCCAACTTCTGGAATCTGATTTCATCTGCTTCCTCTGTGTCTGAGAACACAGTGGCCTAACCTGAGACTCCCTGGGTCCCTGGCCTCTGCTCTGCTAGGGCCCTTCTCGCAGTGTCATACAGGGCAGACAGTGGGGGACTTGGGTGGCATTGGAGGAGTGCAGACATTGGTTTTGCATAGATGTTTCTTGTTCTGTCAGGAGAGAGGAAAGGTGAGGCAGGGCACACAGCTGGCCCTGAGCCTGGCACACGATGGACCCTCAGCAGATGCCAGCTATAAATTTAGGTCCTTGACTAACACACTGCTTCCCAGCCCCTGAAGGTTTTCCCGTATTCTGGGGAAAACCAAGCAAGGCACGTAGTCACAGTTAGGTCTCAAGACTGGGACAAAGGGATAATTTAGGTGCCTTTTTAACATATCGAAGCAGATCTGGCTGCTGAGTTCTCCCAGCATTCCTCAGTTTCTACCTTTTACAAGGTGGGGCTTGCATACCCCCTACCCTAAACTTCTCCAGCCCAGGGGCTGGGTTGCACTCCCCCCAGATGCCTATTGTGTCTACTCTTTACCCTCCTGGCTCTCCCCTCCCCCATCTTCTCACATGGCCCAGCTCAGCAGGGTCATATTCACTATGGAGTCTTCCAAATGTCTCTGCCCCTGACTATACTCTCCCTTTTATCTCTGATAAACCTTCTCCTCCACCATAACTCGGAGCAGTCATGTCCTTCCTTCTTTATTTCTTTTTTCTTTTTTTTTTTTTGCTTTTTTGAGACAAGGTTTCTCTGTTACACAGAGCCTTGGCTGTCCTGGACTTACTTTTGTAGACCAGGTTGGCCTTGAACTCACAGAGATCTACCTGCCTGTGCCTCCCAAGTGCTGGGATTAAAGGCATGTGCCACTACGCCTACTATTTCTTTTTTTGTTCGGTCTGATACACATGAAGCCCTGTGCCATGTAGGTATCTTGCTAGGGTGCCAACTGCCTGGTCCTGACCAGCTCTACAATGCCTAGATGCCAGTACACCTCCTTCATGCCTCTGTACCTTACGGGTGCTGTTCCCGGGGCAGTCCTTCCCACCTTCAGTGGCCTGAAGCCTCCTGTGAGTTCCGAGCTACTGTCACCCAGTTCTGTGAGCCTGTCACCTTGGGGGACATAGTCCATGGCCTGTCAACTCTTGAGACCCTCCTTAGATGATACTGGATGATCAGGGGTGCTTGTGCCCCAGCTCTGGTGGTGACCCCTTCTCTAAACCAATGACTGCATGGGTACTCTTGGTGAACAGTGTTTTATGGTCCAGTCTTGTAAGCTAACAGATCAAAGGGGAGGTCAATTTGAACCACCACATTCACCACCTCCTCCTCCACCTCCTCCTCCTCCTCTTTCTTCTTTGTTTTTTTTTTTTTTTTGAGACAGGATTTCTCTGTGTAGCCTTGGCTGTCCTGGACTAATTTTGTAGACCAGGCTGGCCTCGAACTCACAGTGATCTGCCTGCCTCTGCCTCCCCGAGTGCTGGGATTAAAGGCGTGCACCACCACCACCCGGCAGTTTGAACCTTCTGATTGCTAGCCCAGGGGCAATCATAGTTATCAAGAGGTTAAGATAGGTAGAGCATGGAAACAAGGGCCCAGGCTCCCCTAAAATGGCAGGATGGAAGATCAGCTGCTCTGTTGGGGACAGTGGTGTGACATCAGTGGGGTCCCTTCTCGACTTCGCAGCTGTGGAGAGTCATGCTGCCCCCTGGTGGTAAGTGCTTCCAGGTGCAGAGGGCTCATGGCTTGAGGCTCTCTACTGCACATCTGGCCTCAGCTCCTGTCCTGTAGTGCCCACTGCTGGAGACTCAGGAGATGGGATCAGGGAGTCCATCTCATGCTTGGGCATGGGGAAGCATTTCAGGCTCCAGAGGCCAGAGGTTGAGTTTCATCTTCTTCTAGATTCTTGTGGCCCTGTCCCAGGGACAATTTCAGCTGTCGTTAGCCTGGATCTCCATGTCCGGGGCAGCAGCAGTGCTGAAGTCCCCTGATCTCACTGTGGGGTTCACTGTTCCCTGAGGCTGACCACCGGTTTCCCACAGGGCTCCTCCAGGGGTTGCCCACACCCTGTAGGCACAGCCATCAGATAGCCTGATTGTTGATACTACAGGCCTCCTTAATCGTGGATCAATGGACTTCTGGTCATCTGTCCTTCTGCCCTCTGTGGAGTCTGATGTAGATGTTTGAGGCATTCTGTGCCACTCCAATCCCTGCAGCTTGCTGCTCTACCCCCCAGTCTGTGTAGGCTTTCCCTCAGTCAGCCACACGGAGCCGCTGTGGGCTGACAGCAGGCCTGCTTCAGATTGCCTCCCACTCACCACCAAGCAAGGACAAGTCTATGACACTTCCTGAGGCCACAAGCTCAGCCTGGGCTGCCATGCCTGAGGGCGGGACACATCAGGGACTGCAGGCAGTGGCTCTGTGAAGTTGCAGAGACCATTTGTTTTATTTTATTTTTTTTACCCTCCCGTCTATATTAGTGGTTATTAATTCACAGAGTAGCGTGTTTCCTTATGTCTTTTATACGCATGCGTCTAAGCTACTTTGATTGTATCTTGTCTTCCAATCACCCACATTTGTCCCTTTCCTCAGGGAGGTCCCCTTCCTATTCTCTAATAGCCCAGCTTCTACTTTCATCACCCCCTCCCGCCCCACACCTGGCTTATTTCTCCTAACAAGATGGCCCCCGCTTTCCTGCAAAGGACACATTTGTTCTTTGTCATGGCTGAATACAACTCTGCTGTGTATAAATGCCACACTTCTTTATCCATTCAGCTGTGACTAAGTTATTACAGCCAACGGACAGTAAACACGGATGAGCAGGTGCTTCTGTGGTGTGCTGACTCATATTTCTCTGTGTATACGCTCAAGATATGCCATTTGTAGAAGAGGAAAAAAAATGTAGGTCAGGGAGGCAGGGAGCCTGTCCGAAGTCACATGGCTGGGACCTAAAACATGGGGAGTAGTGGTGTGCTCTTGGACGGTTGAAGGATAGGAGGGCAGAGGGTTCTGAGCCAAGGTGGTGAGGCGAGCAGGCCTTGTGGAAGGCTGGGCTGCTTCCATCTTAGCCACTAAGTCCCTGATTCGTTGTTTCTTTCTTTGTTCGTTTTCTACCCAGACAGGGTTTCCCTGTGTAGCCTTGGCTGTCCTGGTCTCACTTTGTAGACCAGGCTGGCCTCGAACTCACAGCGATCCGCTTGCCTCTGCCTCCCTGAATGCTGGGATTACAGGTGTGTGCCACTGCAGCCGGCTTCCTTGAGTCTTTAAGGTTACCCTCTGCAGACTCCTTGGAGGACCCTACTGTAGGACCCCTCTGATCCTGTCAGTTTGCTGGTGGAGCAGGCTGAGCCCTCTTGCTTCCATCCAAGACAGACCTGACCCCATTCACAGGCAGAGCCCAGTGTAATTGTAGTTTCCCTCTGTTCACCTCCCTCCCCCCCAACACCCATGAGGGTTCAGTGTTCCGACCAAAGCCACGCATGGACAGCACGGGGGTGGGGCTGTTGACAGTGCTCTGGCTTCAGTGGTTGGACAGGTGGTGGGTGTCACTTGGTAAGAGGGTGAAGGTGAATGAACAGGGTTTCTGGCTGACATCTGGGGCTCTGATACCTAGGAGCTCCAGACAGGGTTTTGGTCCCTGTGGGTGGGGATGCAGGGATGGGGCTGGCCAATTCCCTCATACTTGCCAGCGTCTGAGACTGCCATGGGGAGATCCCAGTATTACAGGGAAAATGGGGGGGGGGGTGTCCCTCTTAGGATTCTTAATGTCATTCATAAAATAAAGTGAGAAAAACTCAAACGGAAGCTCGAGAACAAATTTATTAGAGTTCAAACAAAACAGGCAGGCAGCGGTGGTGTGCTTCTTTACTCCAGCACTTGGGAGGCAGAGGCTGGTGGATCTCTGTGAGTTCCAGGACAGCCAGGGCTGCATATTGAAACTCTGTTAAAAAACCAAACCAAGTCAAACCAACCAACCAATCAAAAGCCACGACAGGCGAGCTGGCTGTGGATCTTAGCAGCTACTCAGAGCAAGGAAATGGAGGAAAGGGCTGAGCCATGCAGTTAGAGCCCCATGGAGGTCAGACATAGGATGGCTGAGCCACTTCAAGGGGGAGGAGGGAGGCTTTAGAGAGAGAGAGAGAGAGAGAGAGTAAGAGAGCCCAAGATGTTGGGGAAGAGCTCAGAGTGTTGGGAAAGTGTGCTTGGAAAGGAGGCAGAAAGAGAGGAGAAACTATGACCAGCGGCCGACTTCCAAAGCTGCACGGTTGTAGCCTGGTGAGCTGTGCATTGGGGACGGGATTCCGGGAAGGAAAAGTGCATTGACTCATTAAGTGAAGTCATTCTGCGCATCTGTTTAGCATTGTCTAAAGGGAGCCTGCCTTCCTAGGGCTGGATTATAGTATTGGTCCGGCCCAACTGAACTGTTAGGTCTCCATCCAGGCCAGAGCTTCTCGTCAGCATGAGGTGTGGGTTACTGCTACTCTGACACTGGAATCCTAAGACCTTACTGGGCTCTGTCTTTGTCTCTCTCTCTACCACTGGCTGGCTCCACGCTGGAGCCTGGACTTCAGAGAACTCCATGGTGCCTGAGGAGCCCTGGGGCAGGGGTAAAGACTTTCTAACATTTCACTGCCTTCTTTTGGCCACGCAGTATTTATAATTCCTGGTTAAGCCTCTCCACTGCTCAGCCTTAGGGGACTGGGTGAGAGGTAGCCTGAGGTTCGGCAGAGGGTCAATGACTGGGGTCTCAGTGGGTGCTTGCAGCGGTGACATGCCCTGTGGACAAAGTGGTCTGTGGCTGTACCTCCCTGCACCTTGGCTTCCTGTCCTGAGTGGGTGTTGGTAGGGACCTTGCACTGCCATATTGCCTGTCATTGTCCTCATCAGCCCAGGAGGCAGGCTGCAAGTGGCCTTCAGGCAAGACAGCTGAGCAACCTGTGGGTCATGACCCTTTTTGAGGGTTGAGCGACCTTTTCACGGGGGTCATCTAAGATCATCAGAAAAACACAGACATTTACATTATGATTCATAACAGAAGCAAAATTACAGTTATGAAGTAGCAATGAAAATAATTTTATGGTTGGGGGTCACCACAACATGAGGAACTGTGTTAAAGGGCCACAGCATTAGGAAGGCTGAGAACCACTGCTCTACTCTTCCAGGGATCTTAAAGCCACAAGATTTTGGGTCAGAATCACAGAACTGCTGCCTTCGTGGGCAGGAACTGAAGGGCAGTAAAAGCCAGAGCAGAGGTGGTCCACATGATCAACCCTGGGTAGAACTATCACAAGGGGGTGCTAACTTGTCGTGTCTGACGCTAACCTTGGAAGGAGGCACCATTGAGGACAGGCAGGCAGCTAGGTGTCTTGGCATCTTCATGGACAGAGCTCTCTTCAAAGGGTGCTTCTGGATGCTGGAGTCACCAAAGACAGTGGCAGGTGCCAGATGAGGCCAAGGGACCGGGAGGTTGGATGTAGAGACACATCTGCCCCTTCCCCTCAAGGAAGTTCTATTGTTCCTATAAGATACTCCACATTACCCGCCCCCCCCCCAAGTGCTCTGACCACAGAGGCCTCTCTGGAGATTCTCTGCTCTCCGCCTGCTGAGTGTCATCTTCCTTCCTGAGAGGCTGGCCTTTGCATTCAGGCAGCCTTTCTTGCTTACCTACTGGCTGGCCAGGCCTCTGCTCTAGACGAGACACCTGGACTGGTCCACTCTGAGGCCTAGGCCCTATGTGCTCCTGATTGCTGCGCCTGAGCTATCCGAGCAGGCTCTCTGGCGCCCATCTATACCCTGAACTCGACAGCCCAGCACAATGTTCAGCAGATGTGTCGGGAGCCAGCAGGTACTAAGCTTGCAAAGGGTGCCACTTCTGTAACTCTCCATGAAAGGATGCAAGGTCTGATGCCTTTCACTCACTGATGCCTCCTCTGGTAGTCTCAGGAGCTCCATGTGAACACTAGTTGCCTTCCATTAGATGCCCTTCTTGGAAAGGAAAGCATCTTAGTGCCCCACGGGAACTAGCTGTGTTGCTACAGCACTTTCTCAGTCTCAGCCTGTGTGGGTTCCATGCTTCCTTCCATACCAGCGTGATCAAAAGAAGACACTGTTTCTTGATGCTAGATGATGCATGGGCATCCCAGCTTCTTGCCTAGTCTCCGCTTCACTTTACAGGGCACATTGGTCCCTAAATGCTGAGAACACTCATGAAACCCTGGAAGGAATTTCCCAGGGGGCTTTGAGACTGCACCTCGGAGGCTGATCCCCAGTTCAGCTTTCCACAGACAGTCCACTGCACTTCTGACTGGCTATGCCCTTATCATGAGGTTCTAGACCAGAGCTGATCTGTTTGGCCACAGACTTCCAGCTAACAACAGTGTGGCTGTTTCAGGCCACTTGGATGTTGTTTATTTGGCATCGTGAATAATCACTGCATATCTTTGTGGCGGATAACTGCACCATCGCCAGACAACAGGAGACCCAGAAATGAGCCACACAAGCAGGGTCCCTACAGTTCTTCCTTCATGCTGCCCCAAAGCCTTGCTTCCCTCCAACTGCCTCTGTCTCTTATCAGGGACACTGTTGCTCAGCAGAGCCTGGCTCTGAAGTGAGGAAGCCAGCACATAAGTATGCTCCCGAGGGTTCACTGGTTATAAAACTCCCGGGGCACATGTTCAAGTACAGCAGGGCAGCAGAACAGGAGACTGGGGAAACCCCAGGGTAGCAGGACAAGATGCTTGCAGTGTGTTAATACTTCTGGCATCCCTGCTGTTTGGGGGCTGGTGTAGTCACAATTTTCTTAACCAAAATATTTTATTAACAACTTATTGACCGAGCCTATGTCAGTTATAACCCGATTAAACCAAACAGTAGGAAATGAGGATTAATTGACACAACAAAACCTTAAGGATATCAGTCCCGAGGAATGATTCTCCGGTCAAGAGCCGCAGGAATTCTTCCACTGGAACTGGGGGTAACCAGACCCCAGAGCCTCAGCAGGAGCCGGAGCTCTGAAGCCTTCTCTCAAGTGGTTTTCTCTAGGAGCGTTTTGAAGGGCAGCGATGAACAGCCAAATCTATCCCAAGTCTTCAATCCACGCAGCCGCCAGTTCTGGGCTCATTTATATATCTCCTCCCAGAGTCTGTTCACAGGATCTTTTTCATCTGGTAACAATTAAGCTCCTACATGAGGTGGTTGCTCTTCTAGTGAATTAACATCACCTGTTCTCTCACTAGACTGTTCGATCCCACACTTGGGATCCTAAAGAACAGGTTTCTCTCCTTCAGGCTGGCCTGGGGTCACTCCTCTGTACTTCAGGGCTTGATGCTATAAGGTGTGTGTGTGTGTGTGTGTGTGCGCGCGCGCGCGCGCGCGCGCTAGGCTCTGTCAGTGAGGGGAAAGCTGTGGTCTCCGGAATGGCCATAGCCACTAAGGCTAATTAGGATATGTGATGTGGCTCAGAACTGGACCCCATGGTGGCTCCTCATTCTATTTAGATGCTCTCTACCTTTTTTTTTTTTTTTAAACCACAAGCTCTATGTCTTTTTTGCTCATGCCTGTCCTCAGCATGGGCTGGCAAACCAAGCAAGTATGATCAATGCTGTCTTGCTCAGTCTTCTCTATGACTCTATAATTGTTACCACCACTCTCTCCATGGATGGGGAAACTGAGACAAGTCATAGGTTACATTATGCAGCCCACGTTGGGGGCTCAAAAGTCACTTCTGTGGTGTTACACTACCCCTATGAATCGTAGCGAGCTCTGCGTTTCCCCCAGCCTGGGCCCCTCCTTGGTAGCCTTGCTGACCTGGGGCCAGGCCTAGTGGCCAGAGGGGAGGTAGCTTCCTGGAAATCCACTTAGCATTGACCTCATTCGAGTCCTCTGAGCTAATCTGCTGATCCTGTTGTCCCCCAGGGGCAGGGAGTGGGGAAGGGCAGGTAGATCTGGGCCCTTCTGCTCCACATACGTGTACCGCAGAGGGGCAGGGTGCTTTCAGGGGGGCTATGCCTACATCTACAGATCCCGGAAGGGTAGCTCTGTCTCAACAGCTACCTTCTCCTTGCCCAGTCCCCCATCTCACCATTCCCTGTACAGAATAAGCCAGCCTGAGCTTCCCTTCCCTACAGCAAACCTCAGGACTCCGTTCCCAGCCCCACCCAGACCTCAGCACCTTCCAATCCACTAGGTGCAGGTGGCTGGTTCTGGCTTGCTTGGCCTGGGTTTGGCTCTCCACTCTGTGTCCCCTGAGCCTCTGCCAGGGAGTCTGTAGAACAGGGCTGCAGAGCATCCTCGGTGGGAAGAGGTGAACTTTTGGAACTCTGGATTTGATCAAGCGCACGGTCTGGCACCTACAAGCAAGCGTCTGGAGCACTGGCTGGAATCCGTCAGGTTGGTGTCATCTCCTGGCCACTGGCTGCCCGGGCCTGGGTGAGATGGAGATTCTAGGCTTCCGGAGGACAGAGTTGAAGGCAAACCTACTGTCCCCAGCAGAGTTGCTGGGATAACCACCCCCACTGCCCCCCCCCCTGAGGTTTTGGTAGGAGAGGAAGAAAAGAGCAGGGGAAAGGTAAGGTGGAAGGTGCTGTACAGGTGAGAGCAAATCAAACAGTTTAAAAAATTAGCAACTCAGACAGACACACAGCCCTACGATGAGATGGGCCATGAGCTGCTGAGGCAGGTACTGGGTTTATAGAAGAGCTGGGAATGTGACCTTTCTCTTCAGACTGGGATGTGCCCCCTTTTGCCTTGACCTTTCTGTGCATCTTTGATGAAATACCCTGAGATGTGAAGGGGAAGAGCTTTTGGGGAGTGTGAGGTAACAGCAGGTAAGGACCCAGTTAGATGGCCTGGGGACAAGGTGGGGGGGGGTGTCTCTGGCCTTCACCAGCTTTGTGGTATCCTTGCAGGATGTTGCAGAGAATCCTCACTTTAGTTTTTTGGTGTCTCTTCTGGCACGGAAGAAGGGTGGGTGCACGAGCATCTTTGGGGTAGGGAAGACAACTATCTGGACGTTTGATTTGTTGGATTGATGCTGGCTTTGGCACAGGGGCACAGGCTGGGTGGGTGTGGTACTTTGAAGGGCTCATCTTGAAGATTCTGCCGGGTGGGCAGGACATTTAGTCCAGGGACAGAAGACAATCTCCCCAGGGGAGCTAGTCTCCCAGCCTGTTCTAGGAGGCACCCCTCCTCCAGAATCCGCTTAGCACAAGTGGTGACGACCATAGGTCCTCATTTCCCTATGGTTACTGCTATCTGGTCCATGAGCCAGTCAACTCTCCCTTGGGCGAGGGACTTTGCTTTACGAGACCTATGGGAAAACAGAGGGCTCCAAAAGCTCCAAGGAGCCTCTGGGCCCGGGGTGCCTAGTTATGGGGTATAAGCTGTCGACCAGGTCGATCCCTAGTGGGTCCCTTAGACCCGCGCGCACGCGAGCGACAACGTGTACAGGGGCGCTCCCATTGGGTCGTGCCCCACGTGACCCGGTGCGCGCCCCAAGGCGGAGACGCCGAGGCCGCGCCCTCGCGCGCGCACGTCTTGGCGGCGCCGAGGCCGCGCCCCTGTGTGTGCGCGCGCGTGCCGAGCCCTCCGTGTCGTGCCGCCGCCGGCACCCGGACCGCCAGGTCAGTCTCCACCGCGCCTCTCGGGCGGGGGCGCGCAGGGGGCCGTCGGCGGGGGCGCCGCCTCGGGGCCGCGCAGGCGGGAGCGCGCGCCGGTCTGTGTGTTTGCTCCCGGCGGGGGCCGCACCCCGCTGTAGCCTTTGAGTGAACCCGGCCGGTAGCTGCCACGTGCAGGGCCGGAGCCGCAGGGAGGCCAGGCATGGGGACTCAGCCAGCTGTTTTTTCGGTGTGGCAACCAGACCTGATGGGTGAAAGGGGTGACTTTGCTCCTAGTTCTAGGGTGCGGAAGATTACCCCAACATCTGCTCATTCTTTCCCAAGGTCCCTATCCAGGATTTGGCTCACCTCAGTTTCTTTCTCTGCATGGCTTGGGGCATAAGACCCCATAGCCTTCCCTGCTGCCCGCATGGATGTCAGTGGGTCACTGTTGGAGGCTGGCCACCAGGTCTTGGGCCCCTAGGGATCCAAGCATTCTGGGCCAGGCCAGGTGGAACAGTGCCTCACTATTTATGGGTGCTGCTGCAGGAACAGGGGTGCTGCTGCAGCCTGTTAAGCAGGTGACTCCTGATGGGCCTGAGGTCTGGCAGGGAGCTGCAGGCATGGTTGGACTGGATGTCATGCTTAACCCCAGGGCAGGCAGAATGACCATCCCTGTGACCCCATCAATGAGGGCCAGAGTGGACTCCAGGCTGGTTGTCACCGTGTGCTATGTCCCATGGGTACAATGATGCACCTCCTACTCGCATGCTCTGGAGGAAACTACCCAGAATTCTTGGTGCTGAGGGTAGTGTAGTGTGGACTTCTTGGGTGGTACTGACCAGGTATAAGTCACTGCACATAGTGCCCATGGCCTCAGATCCTCCTATAAGGTTATTAACCACCATTCCCAGATGAGACAGGCACTGGAGAAATGCAGTCAGGTCTAGCCCTTAAGACTGTGGGCCTTATCAATGCCATGTCCTTCTATCTGGTGGGTTGCAATGAGGAGAGGGTGGACAACACATAGGACCGTGGGGCCCCTTCCATCTGCCCCTGCACTCTTACTGTGGGCCTAAGGATGGGAGGCACCTAATGCCACGAGAATGTTCCCAAATATCCCCTTGAGAAAACTGCCTAGCCACAGATGTTTATCCACTGTCCTTTCTTGGCCAGGCCTGGCTCTTGACTTGGAGGTGCTCGTGGCTGGCCTAGGACAGAGGTAAGCAGGCTGGACAGATGGTCATTGTGAATGTTGAGGCAGGAACCCACCAGGATGTCTTTCTCACCAATTAGGGAGGACTTTTCCCCCCCGCTGGCTTCTGCCAGCGCATGGCTTGGCTGACGGTGGCCAGCCGGTGTAGTTGGTTGGTCCGGCAGCTTGGATGGTGGTGGGCTGAAAATGGTGAAAGGACTGTTGGTGGTGGAAGTTGGGCACTTACTGACTCAGACTCTTGGCTAGTTCCTGGGTTGTGAGCGTTGCCAAGTTGCCTGCCTGACCTCACTACCATGGCGTTGGGATACAGCGCACAGACCCGGCCTCAGGGGTGGTGGCACAAGCCTCTTGATGTCCCATCGGTGACGGCGATGCTTCAGGAGGCACCTCACTAGGAGGGTGAAGTGGTGCTCCATTGCGTTTGTCTGGGGGCAGAGCCAGGAGCCACTGGGGCTGGAGCTGGCAGAGAGCTGATTATTTCCCCAAGCCCCTGGCTTTGTTTTGCTCTCTGAACCTGATAGCTGGCATGGGGTGGTGAGCAGTGGTTCTCACAATGGAAGCCCACGAGCACCCTTTGTCTGGCCTGCCCTTCTCACCTGTTGCTTCCTACAAGAATCTTTTCCGGCCCACCCACCTCCACCCTAGCCACCTTTACTATTTCTCCTCCTTCTGGTCCATGCATATTCCCTGTCAACAGTGACTTCGTCAGCATCTGCATGTGCAGCAGCTATGGGTGGCCGGCCCACCAGATCTGGCTTCTTTCTTTCTTTTTTTCCCCCCTCTTTTGGTTTTTCCAGACAGGGTTTTTTTTTCTGTGTATCTTTGGCTGCCCTGGAACTCGTGCTGTAGACCAGTCTGGCTTCAAACTCAGAGATCCACTTGCCTAGCCGTGTGCCGCCGTCGCCCATCCTTAGGCTTCCTAGTTTCTGATTGATCCAGTCCTGAAGTTTTGGCTTCTGTAAAAGTGGGGTACAATGTATTTGGTGGGAAGATGGGTATTAGGGTCAGTCAATAGGGAACACACATGACCCTGTTATTCAGGTGCCACCCAGTAGGCGCTCTGGGATCCAGAGAAGGCCTTGCATTTGGGACAAGGGTGTGGTGTGGTGGTGTGGTATGGTGTGCCATGGACTGAGCTGGTCTTAGGTTGGCAGTATACATGTAAAGGGCCTGTCCCATACCCTCCATTCGGACAGGCTGCCAGGGGTGGGGCACAGAGGGGACTGCTGAGGCCCCGAGCCATGTTATATCACAGTGAAAAGATACTGTAGCATAGTTGAGGAGCTAAGGGAGAGATGGGGTTGTCGGGGTCTGAAGGCTCCAGAGGAGCTTACCTGGTGGGGGTTGTGTGTCTCCTATGGAGGGGTACCTCATCCCAGCATTCCAAAATCTCATCATAATCACTTTGAGTTGGGCCAAGGCTGTTGGGCCAGGGGACAGTTCAGACAAGGAGCAGGCTGCTAGCCTAGTGAAGATGGTGGCTGTGAGGGAATCTCTGCTGTCATCGTAATGACAGAACTAGACTCAGGAGCTCTGCCTGCCAGCTGCTATCCATGTGGCATGGAGCTCAGCAGGTCTTTTTTCTAGACTCCTTGAAAGGGACACTAGGATGAGGTGTGTGTGTGTGTGTGTACGAACACAGTCGTCTTCCCTGGGAAGATCCACCCTTCCCTGAAGTTCAGAGACACCCCACCCCCTAGCCCACCTGCCTGTCACCCACAAGAGGCCCTGGTGCCTCCCAGATGTCTGTCCCAGATGTGGAGTCTTCTAGAAGAGTCAGCATGACACTGTGTGGGCCTTACTGCAGACCACATGCCGTTCTGACTTGGCCTTTGTAGATCCCTTCTGTACTGCTCAGAGTGAGCAGACGGCCCTCGTTTAGAAGCTCCAGCCCATGCATTGCCAGGTGCTGGGAAAGGTGCCAGTAAAGGTGGGGGCTCATTAGTAATGTCTGGTGACATTAGTGGTGACTGACCACAAGGTCCTTTGGACATCTTTCTTCATGTTTTCACCCAGGTTGTGAGGCTGTCGTCCTGTCCTACAGCTGTGTGGGACCTAGAGGTACCCTGGGGAGTCCTGCTGATTGAGGATGGGTTTAGACATTGCCAGCAAAGCCTAGAGCCTGGGGCTACTACTGTGGTGCTGTCCTTCTTTCTAGGGGATGGGTTAGTGGAAGAATATGGGCTCTCATTGTCTGGGTGGGGACCTCAGGAGCAGGCTGCTCTGAGGTTACCGGGTGTGTACAGTTGAATTCCCAGCAGCCAGTCTGGTTCTCCTTTCTCGTGGCTCTAGCAGAGTGTGGGTGCCCATGGTGCAGTTATCCCTGGTGTGCTGGGGGCACATGTGTGGAGGCTAAAGGTCACGAATGCTAAAGAGTGGCCAGCAGGGTTGGGTCAGAAGTAGTGCGGGAGGTGCCCACCCTCAAGTGGGAGGAGCTTGGCTGGACCAGTTTGGGCATACACTTCAGTGTCTTTTCAGTTACATGTTACAGCAACTGCGCAGCTGGTGGGATGAGTTAGGGACTGAACCAGGCGCCTGACTCTTGTCTTGAGAGGACTGAGGTTCTAGCAGACACAGCTGGAAAGCCAGGTGTTTACTGGGTGAGGCTGGTGCCCAGTGGTGGGCTGTCTCTGAGCTCTGCCTTTCCCAGTTGAGTGAGCCATTGTGTACAGTGTCCCTGTTGGCACTTTCCCTCAGGGTCAGCATGAATGTCTTGGGCCACTGTCATCTGGGGAGGCAGGCATGGTAGCCACTTTGCAAAGAAGTTCTGAGATTATGTTAGCCGGAGTGTATGGAGTGCCAACAGGGTGTCTTCTTGGGTCCTGGGTGGTGTCTGCCACAGGAGGACCCATCCCCCACCTGCTGCAGAGCTGGGGTGGGGGTGGGGGGAAAGAGGGGTGAGAGGGAGTGGTCAGTGAAGCTATCATATCCTGAGGCCAAATGGCTCCTGGTGGTGATGGCTTTTGGATCCCATGACCTGGATCTCTGGGGGGGTGGGTGGGGGATTGGTGAGGGACACACAGGGACAGGCCTGAGGGTGTTGGTGTGGGTGCAATGAGGCCAGGAGTGGGTGTTTAGGCCCAAGCATCATAGTGGGGTGACCTGTCCAGTCTTCCCACACTGCCATTTACCCTTCTAAAGGAAGTGGCCATTTTTTTCATAGTGGCAGTATCACAGCCAATGAGGTCTACCCAAGGTGCGGTTAGTGCTGATTGTAAAGTAAAGGCAGTGACCTTTGTGGGTAGTAGAGCTACTCTGCTACCGGGGCCAGAAGGAGTCTAGGAAGAGATGGTTCAGGAAACAACAGGAAGTTAGACGTGGCCTGTCCTGCTGCCCTGTCCTTTGTTGCTTGTTCTTCCTGGCCCTGTGTTAGTCCATGCAGTCTGGGTAGAAAGGGAGGAGGCCTGCCTGGACATGCTGGCCTGGAGCCCCTGGTTGGGCCCAGGTTGAGACACAGGCAGAGCTTATTGAGTTCTAGCAGGTACAAGGAGCTGGGTGGGTCAGTGGTCAGGGTCTAGGAGATGTGGGAAGGCCCAAGTTCCCTAGTGAGTGGCCTTCAGGTAAAGATCAGTTTAATGGTCCCCTTTCTTTTCTTTTCTTCTCTTATTTATTTATTTATTTATTTATTGAGACAGGGTTTCTCTGTGTAGCCTTGACTGTCCTGGCCTTGCTTTGTAGACCAGGCTTGCCTTGAACTCACAGCGATCCACTGGCCTCTGCCTCCGGAGTGCTGAGATTAAAGGCGTGCATCACCACCGCCCGGCAATGGTCCCCTTTCTTGCCCTGAAGATCAAAGGCTGGCCCAGACCGATGGCTGTGGATCAGGACACATTCCTGATTGATCTTACGGTTTGAGATGTACACCCCCCCGCCCCGGGAGGCTAATATCCTCCTACAGGTGGCATCAGGTGGGGAATTGGCTTCCCTGGCTCTCAGAGGGTTGTTTCCGTTCCTCGGTTTCTCCTTGGGATCAACAAGAGCTACAGAGTACTCTAGCAGTGTTAGTGGGCTGGAGCCCAGTATGTAGGCAGCAGATTTTTTAGGCCCTTGGGAGTGAGGCATCGGAAGAAAGGCTCAAATGAACAAAGGACTGATCTAGGAAACCAGAGTAAGGTTACTCCAGGTCTCGCTGGCCAGCCTTCTCATTGCCTTCAGGTCTGAGTGGCATGAAAGATGGTCACATCTTAGCCAGAGGGCTCCTGTCAAGCCTTGGGTTCCCCTCTGTAGTGTCTTGTAGAGCATCTTTCCTTATCTTCTCTATCTCTGCCCCCTCCTGGGATCTGTGGGTTCCTGTGGAAGCCTGTTCCCAAGGCCTTAGGGTCACCAGACACACCCAGAGCCAGGCCTGGCCCAGAAGAGGAGATATGCCAACCACAGCAGGCAGGCCTGTCCCGTCTCTTTCCCATGGGACCAGGACTCCCACTCCACTCTGCCGGAGCCTTCCTGTGACTTAGGACTCCTAGAAGAAGTTCAGCTGTGTTTGGAGGATCCCCTGGTCCACCCAGGACCATGCCCTCCTGGCCCATCCATCAGGGCTTCTGCAGTGGCTTACGGTGTCCCTTGCTGGTCACTGCTGCCTGTGCCCCAGAGAGGATGCCTTTTCTTCCTGGGTGCCCTCTCTGGCAATGCCTACTTGCCCTGAAACTCTGCCAAGGCAAGCAGTTCCCTCTAATCTCCCGGTCAGGGCAGCAAGGAGGCCCCTCCTCCAGGGTCAGCTTCCCTCTGGCTGGCTGCCCAGAGGCCCAACATGTGCTGGGAATTGCTGCTCAGGGCTTAGAGGTGTCCAGGATTCCCAGTTGTCCCTCAGCAGTGATCTCCCTGCCCCCTCCACTGGCCTTGGGGAACATACGCATGGCTCTGGATATACTGACCTTGGATGGATCTTGGCTTGCCCTGCACATTCTGGCCTCCGTTTTCATATGGGCCTCCCCCCGCCCCCCCCCCCTACCCCCCAACCAGTAGACTGGTGGCACATCAGTACAAAGCTGTGAGTGGGGCTGCTGCACCTGAACTGGATGTGTTAGCAGGCACACCCCTCACACTGATTTCTCTCAGGCCTGTGACCTGTGGAGGTGCTGTCTGATGGTGTCTCCATTTCCCATTCTGTCAGGTGATGCTCTTGGGGCTGGCATGGACCTGCTTTGGCTTCAGAGCTCACACAGAAGAGGTACTAGTTAAACATTGTTCATTGGTCAGCTTGTAGATTGGGGCATGTTTGTTGTAAACAGCCTAAGAAAGAGCTTCCTTGTATGCTGGCCTTCCATTTTATGCTCAGCTCTACAGGAACAGGATGCCAACACTGCACTTGGACTTTCCCATGGCCTTGACTGTGGGCCTCCGGGTCCCTGGGTCTAGAAGGACTGTTGTTTATTGCCTGCCTCCCTACCCCCATTTATAATGGAAGTTCTGGACAGCTAGGGGGACGTGCGTTTGGGTACTGTGTGAATCTTTTAGTCCCGTCTGCTGGCCCTGAGCCCACATCACCCTGCTGCCACTGTCCTGGCTCCTGTATGGAGGATGAGGACACAGGCTACTGCTTTGGCCTTGTTCTGCCTTCCCAGGCCTCCTGGGAGCTGTCTTGGTCTGCATTAGCTTCATGGGGGTAGAAAAGTAGAGAGGGGTGGTCCTGTGCTAGAGGGACTCACACAAACTGACCAGGGTGACAGGGGTGGATAATCACCTTCCTGGAGCATGCAGCTCTGTGAGCTAGAGGCTGTGTGGTAGCAACGAATCTCCAGAATCCCCCGTTGCCAGGGAGTCAGGTGGGCTTCTGGGAGATGGTGACATCAAGGTATGGAGGAAGGGGGGGGTACAGCCCATATCACCTGGACAGGTCTTTTTTTTTTTTTTCTCTCTCTCTCTTTCAAGACAGGGTTTTCTCTGTGTAGCCTTGGCTATCCTGGACTCGCTTTGTAACCCAGGCTGGCCTTGAACTCACAGTGATCTGCCTGCCTCTACCTCCTGAGTGCTAGGATTAAAGGCGTGTGACACCACACCTGGCCACCTGGACAGGTCTTTGCTGAGCCCTTTTGGGTTGGTGGCCATTGGTCCAGGCTACCTCTTTTTTTTTTTTTCCCCTGGTTTTTTGAGACAAGGTTTCTCTGTGTAGCCTTGGCTGTCCTAGACTCGCTTTGTAGACCAAGCTGGCCTCGAACTTGTGCACTACCACGCTTGGCTCCAGGGTACCTCTTTAATCCTCCAGGTAATCTGGGGAGTGGCTGCTCTTACCACCCTATCCTCCTATTTGTCAGGCAGGAAGCTGCTATCTGTCGCTGGCCTCCTGCAGGTGACACAGTTGGGAAGTGGCAGCCTGCAAAAAATGGAAGTCAGGCTGTTGGTATGCCCTTGCAGTGCGGTCTGACCCAGCTCTTAGTCCCGTAACCCTAACCCTAACCCTGAGTTTGTGATGAGCCGGAGAAGGGGGCCTCCAGGTGTGTGTGGGAGGAACCCAGCACAGCTGTGGCTCCTGTTCCCTCAGTGACAGGGATGTCATTAGCTCCTAGGAGGTCCTGCGGCTGACCTCTGCTGTCATTTGACTGTCAGGGCCTCAGTTTCCTCCCCTGTCAGTAGGTGTGACGCCTCTGTTTGGGGACATGGCCAGGCCTCCTTGTCTTCCCCACCGCCCCCCCAGCACCCCACCTCCCAAACCCTGTCTCCTCCCACTAGCCACAGTTCCCACGACTGCCCAGTGCAGGAAGCCATCTGGAGGGCTTATTTACCCTCCCCCAACCTCCCTTGCAGGAAGTCACCGGAAGAGCCGTCCCCTGGGGCCCCTTCAGGCCTGTGAGGACAGCCAGTGGCTTAGGGTCTGTGATGTGGAGTCCCCCTGGTGGAGCAAGGAGGGGGGGCAGGGAGCCAGGAGAACAGAGCTAGGCAGGGCTGGGAGCTGGGTATGTGGGTTGGAGTGCGGTTGAGACAGTCCTTCAGGAGGCATCCGTCCGTCTGTCTGTCCAGTCTCCATCCACCCCTCCCCTACCCAGAGGAGGCCCAGTAGCCCTGCTCTTGAGACATAACAGGACACAGGCAAAGCCACTTGGGCTCCAGCCCAGGGTGGTCTGTGGGATGTGTGTGGGATCTTGGGAACAGGAGGTGACACTTAACATTGCATAAACCACCAGGTGGAAGCTGGATGGGGGAGGGGAGGTCGAGGGGCAGGAAGCTGGAAAGAGGGTACAAGAAGAGGATGTGGCCTTGGGAGGGTAGGGGCCCTTGGGGGTGGAAAGTTGACTTCTCAGACACAGGGCTGGGGGCAGAGGAGAGAGAAGCAGACAGATCATGGGGCAAATGACACCAGTCCTGGTGGTTCTGACCCCGAAGACCCCTCTTTGCCCCTTCCTCAGACCAAGTCCTCTCAGAACTCTCTATCAGCTCTTTAGCCTGGCTGTTTAGGCTTAGGGGCCTGGGCTTCTGCCCCATGCATGTCCCGCTGCCCTGGCATTTGTAGCAGTCTACTGTCCAGTGGCTGGCCTAAGTGTGATTGACAGGGCCTGGGGACTGTTCCCACGGACACTGCCAGCTGGGCCTGCCCTGCCCCAGGAGGGACCTCGAACCCTGTGGGACCTGTGGCCTGGGTTCTTGGCAGCCTTGTGCCTGCCCTGGCTTCTCTTCTGCCTTGGGGAGTTGGGTGGGCCCTGGGAGGTCACACAGCCCTGCCCCAGCCAGCTATGGGGAGGTCAAGGTATAGCCTCCCCATCCTCAGTTTGTCCCCTCCCCTTCTTCTCCTCCCAGTTCTAGAGGCTGTGGCTTAAGACCCTGGTCAAAGGCCTAAATATGCTGGGGTTTCCCAGACAAATGTCCAAGTCCCTGCCTTGTGCTGAAGGAAGTAAACTTTAGAACTGGGAGACCTGGCCAGTCTGGGTGGGGATGGAGTCTGTCCCTGGGCCATTGTGGTGGCCATTGACTGTCCCAGGAGGGCTAGGGGCAGGTCCAAAGCATTTGCTGTATACGCTGATGACATGCCGTCCTCTGATCCAGCCTCACGAAGCCCTGGGATGAGAGTACCCCACCTCAGAGGCTCGGCCAGGGTTGGAAGAGGATCGGTTGTCTCTATGAGGCCAGACATTCAGAGTGGGGTCAACCCTGGCTCAGCTCATTAATTTTGCCTTCCCACGAGATACTGAGTGAATCTGAGGTGGAGTAGAAGTCCCAGCGGAAAGGGTTGTAGTATCGAAACCACAGCCAACTCCCAAGTGTGGCCAAGGAGCATGGGCACCAAGCACAGTGGGCTAGATATTGGCCACTGAGCTAAGAGTCTGGAGCCTAGGGTAAAGGCTGACCCTGTTTTGCCTCAGCCTGGCTATGGCAGGGCCATTTTAGCTGTGATGCTTTTCAGAGGCCTAGGACACCTTACTGATACCACGACTCTTCTCTCTGCTCCTCCCTTTGACTGCCAAGAAAAGGGCATTTGGGTGTACAGAGACAGGCGAATTTGGGGGTCCTAGGCATGTGTGCAGGGCAGGGAGGCAACACTCAGAGACTCCACAGGATAATCCATGTAAGCCTTATGAGCATGGCAATGGAAGGCTGGGTCCATGTAAGCCTTATGATGAGCATGGCAATGGAAGGCTGGGTCCATGTAAGCCTTATGATGAGCATGGCAATGGAAGGATGGGTCCTGGTCCTCAAAGATTCTAGATATAGACATGGATAACAAGAGGCCATTCAGGCCAGGAAAGGCTGGAGAGTGTGTGTGTGGTTCCTGACCAATAGCTCAGCAGGTCTGTTAACCAGTGTGCCTCCTAGAGAGTCCAGAGACATCATTCAGGAAGTCTTTGCTAGGGTGGGCCTGCATCCTTAAGGACCCTGGAGGGCCTCCAGAGGAGAGGTGGCCAGAATAGTCATGCACAAAAAGCCCACCATTTCCCATGCCTTTCAGCTCCCCTTTGCCAGGTAGGACCATGCTGTATTCAGAAGTACAGGTCAGTGTTTATCTCCCACCAATGACAGTCCTCACTGAGCCCTGGCTAGACCGAAGGGTCTCTAGGCAGTAAGAGAAAAATGCTGGACAGGACACTCCTTTCTCTAAGGAGCCAGCTGCAGCTATAGGCTGCCCCAGCTGGTGCTCACAGCCCAGCAGTTAGGGAAGGGGGAGAGCCTGGGAAACCTGAGTGGTCCCTGCTGCTGCCCAAGCCTGGTACTCTAGTTCTCCCAGCTGCGTGCGGACCCCCGGATTGCTCAGTCCTGTGCACTCAGCTTCCTTGCTTGCGTTCCCAGGCATAGGTGGTTATGGTTCTTTCTTGGCATGTACTGTCTTCCTGGGGGGGCACCGTGGGCGGTCTTGTTGAGGGTGTCCCTCTCCCAGGGGAGTCTCAAGGGGTGCTTTTAGATTCTCCCTATCTTTGTTCCAGGTTCCTGGAGTACTGGGTGTGTCGTCCTTACCCTGCTTAGATCTCTTTGGGCACTTTCTGCATGTGCACAGCTATTGAGCACCTACTGGGCACAGTGTTCAGAATCAGGGAGACAAACACAACACCTCCACGCAGTGGGTGCTCTTGCTCAGTGGGGAGACAGACTGACAGGTAAGAATGGTGATCCCTGGGCAGGCTGTGCTGATGGACTGGGTGATGGTGCGGAAGTCCACAGATCTGAGGTCCAAGTGATGAGGGGGAGACCCAGAGAAGCAGGAAGGGCCACTGAGCAGTGAGGTGCAGGCAGAGTCCTGGAGGCAGCACTGTGCTTTGTGGTTTGCAGACACAGCTGGCGTGGGGGGGGGGCACAGGTGCAAAGGAGGGTTAGAGGACAGTCATGAGTTCTAGGGCATTTCTCATGGGTTGTGAGGGCAGGTGGAGGACTGAGCGGAGGAGGTCATGGTCTGACTGAGGTGTGTTGGGAAAGATTGAGGACCCGACATGCCCAGCGGGGGTTGCCAGACTCCAGGATGCTCTCCTCCAGGAAGCCTGGCCCTCAGGTAGGGGGCTCAGGAACTCGGTCTAGGCTATAGGGACTGTGTCCTCATCTTGTTCTGGACTTGGGAACAGGCTTCGATGAAGACCTGAGAACTGTTGGTGCCCATGATGACTATGAGGGCTGGGTGCTGACCCAGCTGGCTCTTACTGTAGGTGCCTCTCTTAACTCATCTCACAGTGGCCACTGGTTGTTGCCTTTGCTCCCGCTGGGTCCTCCCGTGGACACCTACCCTTCACTCTTCCATTAACAAAAGCGTGGATGGCGTGTCCCTCATTGTCCTGCGTATCTGACAGTCCCACTATAAGCCAGACCTGGGGGTGTTTACCTCACGACACAGTTGGGTGGACTCTAGGAAGAAGGCCTATGTAAATAGACAGTGACCATCCCATCCTGTATGACAGTGGTGGCTGGCAAGTCTCTTCTTTCCCCTCCTAACCCAGTGCTCAGGGTCCACCAGCGAGAAACACTCAGCTGCCAAATTCCCCTAGGAGCCAGCATTGCCTGCTACTGGTTCTGTTCAAATGAGCTCAGTAGCTCAGTATACAACCCCGGGGCTTTTTTGTTGTTGTTGTTGTTGCTTTTTGTTTTTTGGTCAGAGTGTGTTGCAGCTTTTTAAAAGTGTAGACAAACATTTCCTGTCCTCAGGGGGAGTGCACTGCTGGGCTCTCCTGAGGTCCCTATTGCTCCGTGGCCCTTCCGGCCCTCCTGCCTGCCCTCCTCTCAGTTTACCTGGCACCTCTTCAGGGGCAGCAGCCCACTCCCCTTGCATCCAGCCACAATTCCACCAGACCTAGGAAGGGGCTGAGTAGATGGCCCCAGATGTGGGCTAGATTCTGTTATCCTGCCCCGGGTAGCCTGCATTTAGCCCTAGGCTTCTTGGTCCCTCTCAGGGTGTCAGTGCTCTTGGACCCCAGCACTCACAGAACTAATGGGGACATGCCCTACCTCCCCTACACTTGCAGTGCTCAGCACTGTCCCCAGCTTGGGCTCCAAATGATCTAAGTGCCTCTCGCCTGAGGATAGATAAAACATGGCGTGCTCCTACAGTGGAGCTAATATTCAGCTAATAAAAGGGGTGAAGCGCTGACATGCTGGAAGAGAGATCATTGAAGACATCGTTGTGTCAGAAAAGACCTCACATCATTTCCGTGTTATGTCCCTTTTATACCAAAAAGCCCAAATAGGGAACCACAGATGGGGGCCAGGGGAAGAGGGGACTGCGTATGGTTGTTCTCTGTGCAGAGTGGAGGTACCCAGAGCCTCACACATGCCCTACCAGCACTTTGCTACTGGGCTACAGTCCCAAGACTTCTAAGTTTTAAAGTTGGAGACAGTCTTGCTATGTACCTGAGACCAGCCTTGAACTGGCAACAGTCCTCTTGTCTCAGCTGCCCCAGTGTTAGGATTAAAAGAAAAAGTCCCCTTAATTTTTTTAGTTCAATTTATTTATTCAATCATTGATTGATTGGTTAATTAAAACTTGCAGGAGTTGGTTTCTTCTTCCACCACGTGGGTCCCAGGGATTGAACTCAGGTCATCAGGTTTTGCAGCAAGCACCTGTACCTGCTGAGCCCTCTTGCTGGCCCCCTGAGTGCTGGCATTACAGGTGTATCCACCACACTTGGCTGTGGAGTCTCTGTAGTTATGAAGGTGTTTTGGAACTGAGAAGTGGTGATGACTAATTAACACAAAGAGTATACTAATAGCCACGGTGCTGCACACTTTCTGTATTGTGTAAGTATGTAGGTGTGTGTGTGTGTGTGTGTGTGTGTGTGTGTGTGTGTGTGTGTCTGTGTGTGTGTGTGTGTGTGTGTGTAGAGGCCTGAGAGCTTTGGGTATAGTTAGTCTTTCTGGAGCCATCATCCACCTTGTTTTCTGAGGCAGGGACCCCTGGCCTGGTGCTCCTCAATTAGGCTAGGCTGGCCTGTGGCCCCAGGATCTGCTTATCTCAGTCTTCCAAGTGCTAGGAACATATGCTCATGCCACCACACTTTTAATTGGGGCCTGGGGATTGAACTCAGGTCTTCATGCTTGTATCAAGCACTTTTCTAGTTGAACTATCTTCCCGGCCTCTCTCACCACCACCTCCTCCTCCTCCTCCTCCTCCACCACCACCATCATCATCTACAGCATCTTGTGCTATGGGTTAGGTTGATTTAACATTTACGGTGTAGCCCAGATTTGCCTCATACTCATGAAAATCTTCCTGCCTCAGCTTCCCAACTGCTGAGATTATAGACACCCATCACCATGCCCGGCAGGAGTCAGATGTGGTGGTGTGCTCCTGGGATCCCAGAACCTGTGAGCTGGAGGCAGGAGATAATTCAAGGTCCGCCTCAGCTTCACAGGGAGGTGGAGACTAGCCTATGCTAGCAAGACTTGCCTCAAAAAATAATAAAATATCGTGGTGACTTTCATGTTACTAGATTTTATCAGAGGATAAAGTTGAAACAGCCTTGCCTAGGGGCTTGCTGAGCATGCGTTCTGAGGTTTGTGAAAGGACCGAGGTGCCCTTGGCTTTGCCTGGTGGTTGTGATAGGTCACTGATTGCTCAGGTTTGGTGCTAGTTGCTGGGCTGCTGGGCCTAGATTGCTGCCCTCCTCCTACCTTAGGAGCTCTGATTGAGCACAGTGGGAAGCCAGAGACCATGAGGGGTCCCTCTTCTTTGTCCTTGTGACCAGTATAGCAGGTAATTGCTTCTGTGTGCTGCCCTGTGTGTCCCCAGAGTCTAGTCATGACAAGAGCAGCTAGGGCTCTTGTCCCTAGCTCCTGGTCCCCAAGGTGCCAACAGTGTTGCCTCTACAAGTCCTTGCCTGGCTTTGTCCTGGATCCCTGGGAGCCTCTGAGTCTGGTTGACACGTGAGTGGCCCAGATGCAGTGATGCCAAATAGAGCAAAGGTGCTGGTTTACCCTGAGAGCCATTCTCAGGGCACTGGGTCCCTCCTGACCAGTGGTCCCCTGCATCCTGGACTGGGAATCTCCTCTATGCATGGCTCCCTATCTGCCTCAAACCTGGTATTGGTGCCTCCATGGGACCCATGGAAGAGAGGGCAGTCCAAAGGATGTCGGCGCTTCATGGAATGCCTTCAGGTCCCTCCCAGCAAACCCAGCCGCCTGCACTTGGTCCCTAGATGCTGGGAGGAGTTTTGCTTCAATCCTGTGAGCTGGGGAGGTGCTTATGCAGGCTATGTAGGCTGTCTGGGCTCCCCCGCATGCTCAGTGTTCATATCCACCTCCTAGGGCTTGCTGAGCGACCCATTCTTATGTGTATGGGAAGTTGGCCCTGTTGGCTTGGGCAGGGTGACCAAGCAGTGGCATGGGCAGCAGTGAGCCGTGGCTGGTGCCTTCTTGCTGGGTGTCAAATCTGATGCTGCTGCATGGGCCACCTTATATCAGACACATTCTGGAAAAGCCTATTGGCTGTCTGTCCCTTGAGGTCCCTATGTCTAGAATGTGGTCTCTGGGAAGTCTTATAGGAAAGAAGTTACTTAGACCTTTTCCTGAAGAACCCAGGAGTACCAACCTGAGTATGGGTCCTCAGCCCCAGTGGGGACCTGGCCTAGAGTCACCTCACAGGGCTTTAGGAAAGAGGTGTGTGTGTCTCTTAGATCCTGGACACTGATGACAGCTCCATCAATGCCAGGCTTTCAGAATACTCACCTCACAGATGGACAGGGCACAGAGAGGTAGAGGATGTCACTCAATGTCACACAGCTCATAAAAGAGATAGGTAGCAGGGAACCAGCCCGAGGTCCAAGCTGGTCATTGTCTGTGAGGAGTGGGTTCTGCAGCCAGAAGTGGGGGGTCAAGGCAGCCACCAACTGAGTAAGTCCCCTTGCCTGCAACCCCAGGGAGCTTGCTTGCTTTGCAACCCCAGGGAGCTGAAGTTTTGTTGGGTCTGGGTGCCTAGAGGGTGAGTGTCAAGTCTTTCTGAGCTGCCTCAGTTTCTCCAGGTGTCTTATGATGTTGCAGGGGCTGGCCAGGCTAATGGGAAGGAAGTGATTTGGGGATGAGTAGGGCCCAGCAAAAACTGTACACTCAGGGGCCAGCGCTGGCTTTGCCAAAGTGTGGCCTCCAGGAGAGAGAGAGAGAGAGAGAGAGAGAGAGAGAGAGAGAGAGAGAGAGAGAGAGAGAGAGAGAGAGTGTTTGTGTGTGTGTGCAGATCCAGAATGACATCAGAAGTTTTCCTCAGTTTTATGTGTGTGTGTTTGTGTGTGTGTGCAGATCCAGAATGACATCAGAAGTTTTCCTCAGTTTTGTGTGTGTGTGTGTGTGTGTGTGCAGATCCAGAATGACATCAGAAGTTTTCCTCAGTTTTGTGTGTGTGTGCATGTGTGTGTGTGTGTGTGTGTGTGTGTGTGTGTGTGCAGATCCAGAATGACATCAGAAGTTTTCCTCAGTTTATCTTCGCCTTGTTCTTTGAGGCAGGGTCTCTTAGTTGACTCTGCATGTGCGGGACGATGTGAGCTCAGGTTCACAGCATCTGGGGACAGCCATGAGAGCCACATGAAGTGGTCATTTCATTGTCTCAGGGAGGAGGCCCCGCTGCCTTGTCACCCATTTGCCTGGCATATGCTTGTCCTGTGAAGCCAGTGGGTGATATTCTGAGGTCTTGTAGACAGGGAGACTTGAGGGACTGAGCCCCCCCCCCCAACAGTCTCTTGGCACGTCAAGGATAGTGGTGAGCTGGTCTTTTCTACCTGTGTCCTGGGGCTTTTGCTTAGCTAGACCTCTGCTGTCCCTCACACACTAACCCTTTGGGGGTATCAGGACTGTGTCTTACCACCAGAAATAGCTGTGACCTCTGTGGCCAGCCTGGCAATGCTAGAGAACAGAGGCCTACGTGCACCAGGCCAAGTCGTCTCACCGTGAAGGCCAGCTATTTTGGACATGGCCTCTTGAGGCCAGGTCAGAGCTCTTTCCCGCGGCTCCTTGGGCCCCTCTGACGTGCATCCCGGGGCCTTGGCATGCAGCCCTGGCTCCCTACGTGATCTCCAGCCCCCACCCTCCCTGCCCGTCTGGCCCCAGAGTCCTGGGTTCTGGGTAGTACTGAGGAGGAATCCCCATGAGACAGATTGTGGGTGAGGGACGGATAGCTTGAGCCTGCCATGCACTAGTGGGCTTGCCTACTACAAGGAGAAAACACACAGGAAGTGATACTCTAAGCTGGCTCTGTGTGTGCCTCAGGTTCCTCATCCAGAAAATGGGGTGATGAGTGCCTTCCAGGACTGTCCTGAGATTTGGTGTGGTGCATATGACTGCCACACAGAGAGGCTTTGGGGTTCTCTCATCATATAGATGTGGATAGTGGGCCCAGAGAGGAGGCGGCATGGGTAGATCCTGCTTCTGAGTTGGTCCGTGGTTAATCCTGCCTTCAACCATGAACTACTTAGATACTTGAGTTCCTGCTGGGCCGCAGCCTCTTACTCTGTGGCCTGGGTGTATATGTATTTGTTGCCTGCCAGAGGCTTCTACTGTGTTTCCTGTAGTGGTCACCACAGACTCAGGATTCCTTGATGTCTTGCCATCCTGGAGGAACACAGCTTCCTGGGTAGCCTACTCATTGGTCTTCCTCTAGAGGGCCAGGCCAGCCTAACTTCCCATTTCCCAAGTGGGGTTGGGGTGGACATCGGATCCCCACTTAAGAGCAGACCTCTCCATCTGTGTGTGAGGATGCTGAGTGGGCTAGCAGCTGTTCTCAGTGTTGGGGGTTGGGCATGAGGGAAGGTCCACACAGCTGGCTGGTTGCTAGCTGCATGCTGATGATCCTGGGATTTGGACTCCTGGAGGAGGATTCCAAGCAGTAGCTGGAGGTTGTGTCCCTTGTGCAGAGGGGCTGTGGCTTCTTGGCACCTTGCAGGCAGGTGCAGCCTTGGTGCAGTTCATACTTACTTGTATCATGTGTCTTCTGGCCACTGCGACAATTCTGTCTACACTACATTAGGTTTATGTCTCATTTGGAGGTGGGCCCGATTCCACAGGCATTCTTGATGCCTGGTGAACATCAGGTGGGGACGGTGTTGGGCACGTCTCAGAGCAGGTCTCTGTGTCTCCCTGGGACCTCTGACACCTGTACGCACTTATCTGGTAGCTAGCCAAGACTAACAAGAGGTATCCTTAGCCCCAGGGACCCACTCAGCTCTCTGAGACCCCAGCTTGCAGCTTTTGTCTCCTCCTAGGGGTTGTGCCTGTTGAAAGCCATGAGACTTGGGCTGGAGAGGTGGCTGGCTCAGTAGTAAAAACTTGACCGCCATTTCAGAGGACCCAGGTTCAACTCCCAGCACCCACATCGCAGCTCACACCAACCCGGAACTCCAGTTTCAGAGGATCTGACACTCTCACACAGACATACATACTGGCAAAACACCAATGCATATAAAATAAAAATAAATATTAATCAAGGAAAAAAAAAAAAAAGAAAAGAAATCCACTGGATGGTTCCTTGTGTGACCCGGAGGGGTAGGAGTCACCTGGTGGACTCTGGGCCAGACCTTTTTTTTCTGTTCCTGGTGGGGGCTTTTGGTGAGAGTGTGGCCTTCCCTCCTTCAGGGACTGTTACCACCAAGTGGGTCCAAGAAAGTCTGTGCCCTTAGGGATGCCATTCCGCTCATCGGCCCTAGGCTTTGGGGGCTTTGCAGCTTGCGTGGAGCTGTGCCAGGAGTTGGTGTCAGCCTGGATGATTCCTAGGAGGGAAATGCCAAGATTGAGGGAATGGGTCTTATGCTGAGCCTGCGGTGGGCTTTCCAACTTGACTCCTCCCAACGGACCTGCAGAATTCCTGTCTCAGCATCTGGTCCGCCAGAATCACAGGCTTTCAGTAGCCAGTGTCTCATTGGTAGAGCTCTGGGCTTCCCAGACAGGGCAGTGTCACCGTTCTAGGGCTGCAGAACCGGGTTGGGTTCCCACCTGCCCACACAGTCGGCCACAAGTGTGAATGCAGGTTATCCTCATGCTCAAATGCACTGGGAGTCTGTGTACGTGGATGGCACAATGGAGACCTCTAAGTCCAGTGTGGCATGTGGAACTGAGCAGGGATGCCCAGGCATCTAATTGATCACTTTCCCCCAGAATTTTGCCTGTTGTATGTCCCAGGTGTGCAGGTCCTTGAGTGTGCACGTCTTTGTGTGGTGGCATGTGGGTACATACCTGTATGTACACGTGTCTGTGTGTGCATGTGTGTGGTACATCCCCACTTGGGGCATGTCTCTGCATGTGCATGCCCATGTGTGGAGCTGTGTGTACAGCTTTCCGTACATTACTATGGTTGGAACGGTATCCTGGCGGAGGAGGGGCAAGGGTCCTGGGAGTCAGGAACTGCCCTGCCCTGTTTATGGAGTTTCCGTTTCCTGGGGAATGTATGGGAGTTGGGGTTTGTGCTGGGCCTGGGTGGGCTGGGTGTGTAGGCCTGACTTTCCCCTCCCACTTCCTATTAGAGCCGCAGTTCTCAAACTCTGTGTGGTGACCCCTTTAGGGGTTGAAGGATCCTTTGACCAGGGCCACCTAAGACCATTGGAAAACACAGACATTTACATTACAATTCATAATAGCAAAATTGCAATTATGAAGTAGCAATGAAAATGATTTTATGGTTGGAGGGGTCAGCACAACATGAGGATCTGTATTAAAACTTTGCAGCATTAAGAAGGTACTAGAGGAAGTGTGGACCCCAGCAGGAACTGATGGGACATAGGTCCCAAGGCCACTGCCTGCCAGGGATGGGGTCTCTGGCCAGTGGTTTGGGTCTGGGGCTGCTTACTTGAAGGAAGGGGTGAACCAGGCAGGTCACCCACCCTATTGGGGCTATGATGACCTGACATCCACCCTCCCTCGTTCTTGCTATCACAGGCCCCTGGAAGACTGCCTGCCCACTGCCCCCTGCTCAGCAGGGAGAACTGTACCAGTCTGAGACTTTGGACCCTGTGTCACTACCCTGTTGGTGCTGCCCCTGAGCTTAATCCTGGGGCTGATTGATATATATATATGTATCTCAGGGCTCCTGCCTCCACCTCTGGCATGGAGGGAGGTGATGGAATAAAACTAGCTGCCAGTGAAGGGGACCCAGGTGGTGAGTGTCACTAGCTGTGAGTCCTTACAGAGGGAAGGGTGTCACAGTACTTTCTAGGGCAATTGGGGAAGGGTGTCACTCTTGTGGCCAGAGTGGCATCTTCTGGCAGGGCCCAAGTTCGGCCTTCCTCTCAGTTCTCTGTCTATTGTGGGGTACCTGGCCCTTCCTACTGAGGTACCCCAGTTTCAGTGTAGGCAGATCCTACACTGTCTTCTGTTACTTCCACGCCAGCCACATCATCAGAAAGTGGGCCAGGACCACTGTAGGTGGCGATGTGGTGGCGGCATAGCCCTGGTGTAGCACAGCCACAGGCACCCTCTTGAACCTGCAGCATAGAAGGACCAGAGAGGTCCAGAGCCTCCCCCATCCCCTCAGCCATAGGATCTGGCTGGCTGGCTGGCTGTAGGTCCCCTGTAAGTGGCAGATGTCACCTTTAATTTCCAGTGCTAACATATGGCAGCCTGCCTTGTCATCTGTTACCACCTTCAGCCTCAAGGCCCCTATAAGGTTCTGGAGAGTCATTTCTCCAGATATATACAAACCAGTAGTCCCTGGGCTCTGATGGGTGGCTGGGGGGCTCTGGAGGTGCCACGGATGACTGGAGTAGAGTGGGCCTCCTGCCATTTCCTTTGGTTGCTCTGTGGGTGTGAAGCTTCGAAGACTGTATAATTCACACAACAAGAGACGGGAAGGAGGCCTGGGCTAGAACGAGGCAAGCAGGATGTAGGCAGCCTTGCTCCTCTTTGTCTATCTATCTGGCTGTATGTAAAATAGGGATTCTCAGTCCTGGGTCTCAGGTGGGGTTTGTATATATATTTGGGAGAAAGACATGGGTCAGATGGCGAGCTGCCATCCAGGTATACACTGGTGCTTGCTGCTGTTGGAGGATATGGTTGGTTCCTGCCCTGGAGACTGAGTCTGCCTGAATGCTGCCTTCCCAATCCTCTTCTCCATGGCGACGCTGCCCAGCCCATGTTTCCCCGTGCTGTAACTGCCAGCCTGGTATCTCGTGCTCTCCACACCTCCCCTATCTCTGTGATCTCTGGGAGTCGATTATGACATTTGCTTCCCCAGCCCTAGTCCAGTGCAACAAGGAGGCGTGGAGCCCAGAAGTGTTTGGCAGGTAAACATGTAACTGGAAGCTTGGGACACTGAGGGTTATTGGTAGCTTCCTGGAGGGCAAGGCCCTGGCTTTGGGGGTGTCTGAGGCATTCAGTGGGAGAGAAAAGAACCTGGAGGTGTGACTCCTTCATTCTTCAGCCAAAGGACTGTGAGTTTTGTAGGCACCAGGAGCCAATGGAGGGCATGTGAGCTGTGGCAGGTGGGAGCCACCATTCAGTCTGCAGTTTGAGCCAAACTTTGAGGACAGTCACGGTGGCTTGCTGGGTGGCTTGACAGATGAAGGGGTTCTCAGTCCTGTGTGCTAATCTGTGTTGGAGGTGAGGCACCAAGCTGCTCTTCCAGATGGACACACATGTCTGTTACCCACTTAATATCTGTCTTGGTGTGGAGGAGTCCCTGATGAAGTGGGGAGGCCTGTGGACACCTGGGGAATCCCTTAAGCCTTCTTCGTTGGCAGGGGCAGAAACCATGGCCGTTGTCTTTTGAGGCAGCTGGGTCTCTGGGCAGAATCCTAAGCCTCCTGCGGGCGCTTGGATGTTGGGAGGGAGGGGCCAAATAATAAAGGCGAGAAGTCCTGAGACCCAGGCCCAAACAAAGGATGGCATTGGGGGCATGCAGCCTTGGGGGATGTTCAGGCCCAAGTGGTTCTCTACATACTGGATGCAGGTAGGAGTCGGGGAGGAGGCTGTGCTGTGCTCTGGATGTGGGCACAGCTTGGAGTGTGCTTGTTCTGGTGACTCTGAAAGGGAATTGAGTTGCTGCCTTCATCCCAATTTACAGGTGAGGAAACAGAGGCACAGAGTTCCTGCAAGGGGTTACTCTGTAGGAGAGTTCACCTTGAAGATAGGAGCAGGAGGAAAAGATCCAGGAGCCATGGCTCTGGGGTAGAGGACATAGATGGGAAGAACTGCAGAGAGGAAGGCAGGGTGCGCTGGTCCAGCGTGCCTCACCTGTGAGCAGACAGCCCAGTGAGAGAAATCACCACCTAACTCTGTCTGTGGCACCCTGGGAAACTGAGGCACCCTGAGTCAGTAGTGATGCCTGCCCACAGCACTGGCAACCCAGCTGCTCTCTCTCCATCTGCCCTGTCTGTTCTGCACAGCTCTGTGACTGGCACCAGGAGGTGCTCAGCATGCTTGTCACACTGAGTGAGGGTGAAATGAATGAATGAATGAATGAATGAATGAATGAAGAATAGATTAATGAATGAATGAATGAATGAATGAATGAATGCTCAGTTTCCTTTGCTCCTGGGAAGGCATCCCAAGGTCTGGGTTAGTGTAGGGGAGGTCATAGGCTGTAGAAGGCAGAAGACATACGAGCCATGAAGGAGGAAAGGGGTGTCCTGCCAGCCATAACTGAGGTAACTCCTGGGAGGCAGGTCCACTTGATGCCCTTAGAAAGCATGGAGCTCAGAGAGGACGTCTAGGGGTCAAAGGTTGCAAGTTTCAAAACCTATGATATCTGGTGGACCACATGCACGATTACCTGGACCCACTGTGTGCTGCCAGCCTGCAGAAGTGACAGTAGCCTTTGGTCTTCAGTGCTGCAGGTGGAGCTGGTGCCTGGCATGAGGGTGACCTCAGAGAACAGGAGCCTGGGTCGCCAGATCACAGGGCACTATTCAGACTGAGCCTTGCTGGGAACAACAAATGTCTGCCCTCTGGAAACCCAGGTCTGCTCTGCACAGGTCTGTTTCCAGGTCACAGCCCATGACATGCAGGGTGCTGGCACCAGCTTGGAAGGTGGCTTGCCTCTCTAGCAGTGAGTCCATTTATAGAGGTGGCCTTAGGCTCAGCAGGGGCCAGCACTGGTCCCAGGTGGCACGGGGCATCAGAGCAAATGGTCAATGCAGGCACCAGGAATGTGTCCACTTCTTTCTTGGGTCACCTCCTCTGGGACCCCTTCCCTGCCCACCCTGCCATCCAGAGCGCCTGTTACCCAAGGCTCTCCTGTGGTCCCCATCCTGTGCATGGTTCCACACAGCCCTTTGGGGACTGAATTGGGGAAACCCCCCAAAGCAGGAGGCAAAGGGGCAGGTGACATAGCGGCTCCCTCTGGGAAGGCATGCAGTTCCTCTGGGTGTCCCCTCCTCTGAGGCTCTCCCAGACCTCGAGGGCTGAGGTCTCGTGATAGGTTCTGGATAGCTCCCCAATCTGGACCTCTGCCTAGAACGCCGGGTCATTTGTTCCTTCCATAAACAAGTGGGAGCTTCTTGGTGCCAGGCCCGGGTGGGAGGTGTGTGTGTGTGTGTGTGTATCAGAGTGCTAGGCTCCCTCTCCCATTAGGGATACCTTCCCTGGGAATTGGTACATGGCCAAGGGGGTGGGGGTAGAGGCAGCATGGGGTTAGGAGACCTGTTTTGTGAAGGGTTGCATCCTTGGAACTGTGGGGCACAGGGATACAAGAGCTTTGGAAAGCTTCCTAGGGACTGGTGTGGGTGGAGCCTGCTAGGGTCTCCCCTCCTGGCCCCAGATATGGGCGCTCTGGGAGGGTGCCAAGAAAGCTCTGGATGTGTTATATATAGATTTCTCTGAAAGGCTTGGGGACCTGCCAGCTTTAGCAGGTGCCCCCAGGCCTAACTAGAGGCTCCAGTGAGCACAGGAGTGGGGCCACTTGGAGCCTTGTTTGCAGCCCTGGCTGGTATAGCATCTCAGAAATCGCTGGGACTGTCACTAACAAACTCTTGTTTTGATGCGCCTTCTCCTAGCCACCTGGGACCAGCAGAATCTCTGGGGGTGGCCAAATCTCCAAGCATGATCCAGCTTCCTGGCTGGGTGACTTGGACAATCTACTCAGTTTCTCTGAGTTGCTGGATGCTGGTGCCTTGGAGAGAGGGTACAGGGTCTGTGTTCAGGATGGGACGGGTGAGATCACAGGACTGGCAGGCAGCATCAGGGCAGTTATTGTGCCAGGCGTATAAGGGTGGCATATAGCTGGGTGTGGTGGTGCACACCTGTAATCCTAGCACTCTGGGAGGCAAAGGCAGGTAGATCTCTCTGAGTTCGAGACTAGCCTGGTTTACAAAGAGAGTCTGGAACAGTCAAGGCTACACAGAGAAATCCTGTCTCAAAAAAACAAAACAAAACAAAAAACAAACAAAAATAAGGGTGATATATTCTGGGGATCTCATATGGCTGCCTGGCTTTCTGGGGTTAGCCAGGATGGGGCTCCAATGGGACCCTCTAGTCTGGACATTATCAGCCTTACTTACCTGGGCCAGGCAAGAGTACTGGGTGGCAGGCTCTGCTGTGCAAGGCTGGCTTAATGGGATTGCTTTCTGGGAGTATGGGGTGGGCCATGCCCTCTACTGGACCAAGTCCAGCTTTCAGGGCCCATTTCTCTCCCCAGCACCAACCACTGATTGCAGGGCCAGCCCTCTGTCTGGGAGCCAGGCTTGAAGCTGGGTTCCCAGCAAGGCAAGGCCTCTGGGGACTCTGTGAGCCGGAGCTCAACAAGCCCTGCTTCCAGAAGGCTCCCAGGGCGATGCAGCCACTGGGGCAGGTGTGGATTGACGTCTGCTTCCGTTCTTGGGCTGGAGAGCATAGGGCTCCTGCCTGGGCTATCCCAGGACAGAGCCAGGACTCTGTCCCGGCAGGGCAGTGGAGCCCAGAAGAAGATTCTCTTAGGGAGTGCCCTGGAAGGCTTCAGGAGAGCTGGGTAGGTGTCAGTTGCGTTAGAGATAAGCTCCCGGCTCCTGTGTGGCTCGAGTGTGCCAAATTTCAGTACCTTAGTATCCTCAGCTGTAGGCTAGGAGTGGTGGCTCTTAAGGTGAAGTGAGGGCTAGTGGTACCCGGCACACAGTAGCTGCTCAGTAAATGCATACGAAACTGGAGAGCTGGTGGGGGGGGGGGAGGTTTCCTCCAGTCCGGTGGCCCTTCTGCAGAGGGAAGTCTCCTGCCCGGCAGGATGCAGAGGGGATGGCTGGCGGGTTCGCTGTGGTCCTCCCCCTTCCTCCTTCCTCTTCCTCTGCTGGCCGCGCCTTTGTTTGCTCTGCCCGCGCGCTATCTTTAGGCAGCAGGTGCGGGAGCCACTGTGAGTCGGGTCGCCCTCCGGTCACCGCCCCCCACGTGACGCTGGGCGCTATAAATAGACGGGCCGCCGGCGCCCTGCATCCGCCCGGAGCCGGCGCCGCTGCGGAGGGCGGCGCGCGCGCGCGGGTCCCGGCCCGGCCGGCCGGCGCTTGGAGGCAGCCGCACGCCTGCGGGCGCGGGTGAGCCGGGCTGCGGGCGGCGGGGACCCGGCCTTGAGGACAATCCCGAACCCTAACCCTACTGAGATGGGCCCTGCACGGGATGGCGGTTCCCTGGCGGGCTGGGTGGGAAACCCCGCTGAGGTCGGGGAGCTGTGCACCCTCACCACACCTCACCAGGAGTCCTTGGAGGTCCCCAGCCCATCCACAAGACAGCCATACCTGTCTTGACAGCACAGAGTTCTGAATTGCGACCTCTGGTTCTGCGTGTTACACAGGGTCCCATTTAGGTCCTTTCTGAAACTAGATGCACTCCCACTCCATCACTCAAGGGTGGGGCCTCTGTGAACCTCTGTGTCTTCTTTTTCCCTGGGGTTCAAGTGTTCCCGGTTATTAGGCTCGATTGTTGAGAAAACCTGCGTCGCTGGACGGCCGTGGTTGGCCAAAGTCCAGAGAAGGACCTTCCACGCCCCTTTGGCCCATGTCCTCATCTGGCAAACAGGGACAAAAATGGGTCTTGAAAAACATGTGGGTTCTGGGAGCAGCTGAGAGCTTAGGATAAGTTCTAGAGGAGGCTGGGAGAAGGGCCAGCTAGAGGAAGGGTACAGGTCTTAGTAGGGTCTGTAAGCATGAGGGGTGGTGAGGACATGGTGGCTTGACCGAGTTCCCGGACCCACAATGATGAGGCAAGGTGAGCTCTGCTTCTGCTCACACCTAGAGCTTCCGGGATAGGGGTGTAGGTGTCTGATAGGCCCACAAGCCTCGGGTCAGGCGTGCTAGACTGCAGTAGGGACCTTTGAGGTAGAGCTCTGGTGGACACCCCTTTTTCCCTGGGCTTCTCAGTCCCACAGAAGTGTTGTGTCAAGCTGGACATTGTGGCTCATGCCTTTAATCCTAGCACTGGGGGGCAGAGGCTGGTGGATCTCTGTGAGTTCAAGTCCAGCCTGGTCTACAGAGTGAGATTCAGGAGTCAGGGCTGTTACACAGAGAAACTCTCCTTTTGGGGCAGGACGGGGTGGGGGGAGGGCAGCCACCATGTGGTTGAGCCTGGGTAAAGGTGACTGAGGCATGCTGTGGGCATGCTCCTCTCTCCTCTCTTAGGAGTGTGGCCCAGATTACAGTGGACTGTGCAGGTATTATGCCGTCCAGCCTGGTGACACCTACACCTGGACCCCTGGCCTCCATCCCCACAGGCCTGGGGGGAGCGCTATAGGTGGTTCAAGCTTCCTTTGATCAGACAGCGGGTCTGTAACTATGGGGAGCAGAACTAGGCCATGCCTGTTGCCCCCAGAGTCTTATAGCACCCCTCCTCCTCCTGCTGTAGCCGATAGGTGCAGCAGGCTCTGCAGGAGTCCACCGGTGTCTTCTGGCTTCCTGGAGCCTTTTCTTCCTTTCTTCTGTATGCACACGAGGGCATTGCAGTGCGCACACATGGGATGGCTCTCCCAGGAGACCCAGCTGTTTGTGTCATAGCACGAGGGAAGGCTCTCCTTGCTCACACTGGGCTCTGCACACACAGGGGTTGAGACCCTGGCCTACTAAAGCGGGCACAGGACTCCTTTTGGATCCCTCCACCCCCGCTCCAAGGTTCCCCTCCATCTTGCCCTTGCCAGAATGGTGGCAAGGACTAGCTGCGAGCTGTGACACTGACTCGGGGTAGAGTGGTGAGCTGTTCCCAGGTATTAGAAGGTGGTGAGTGAGGACTTGGCGCTGCCTGGCACAGCTGAGCCTTGAACAGGGCGACCGGAGTCCAGGGGTCCTATGCTGGGGCCTCCCTGCAGCCAGGCTGAGGCTCCAGGGGCTTGGTTTGCTTGGTGGGCAGCTGGGAGAAGTGGGGCAGCTGGGAGAAGTGGGGCAGCTGGGGCAGAGGCAGGGAGGTAAGAGGTATGGGCAGAACTCTTCCAGATGGGGTTGAGGAGGGGCCTTCCTTTGGAAAGAGGAATGCTGGGTGAGGTATGGGCTGAGTCCTGGGCTCAGGGAGTGGGGGGCTCAGGCTCTGCTAACCACTGGGTCATAGCCCAAGGCACTGTGGTGACATCTTGTTTAACCGTTGCTGTATAGGTGGGAACCAGGTCCAGAGAGGCCAGTGAATATGCCCAAGTTAAGTTCTCCCAGGCCCTCCAGGGGGTGGCAGGGAGCTAGCTGTTCTTTTGGTCCCTTGCAGGTAGTAGATTTGGAGAGGAGAAAATGGTATGAAAGGACTGAGGCTGATGCCCTCCAGTAGTGTCCTTCCCCAGGGTGTGACCCCCTTCCTGGCCACCTGTGCTGTCACCTCCTTGGCATGAGCCTGGCAGCTGGCCCTTTGGCCTGTGGTCTTTTGCAAGGCAGAATATCTTGTTTACCTCTAGTGCCTGGCAAGCCCCGGTCAGTGGTGGTTGTGGGTGGAGTTTTTCAGGAAGCCAGGAAGGGAGGTGGGCAGCAATTGAGGCCACTTGCCCCCTGTCCCCCTGGCAGTACCCATTGTCCCTGAAACCTGCCCTTGCAGAACGATCTGAGCTTTATTTTGTGTGGTGGCCAGCAGTCCCAAGAGAAGGACCACTGCTCTTCATGGTGAGATGGCGGACCAGGCTCCGTGACTTGGCTTCCGTTGCTGTAGATGTACTCTATTTGTGGGGTGTGCGTACATGCTTCTGGGGTGAGCCCTGATACCCTCGTCACCCTATCTTGGTGGCTGAGCGTAGCTCTCCTGTCACCTCAGGGGCCTGGGGCAGCCCTGGCAGGAGCAGTCTGTTCTTCTGTGTTCTCCCAGGGAGAATCTGAGGCCCGAGGAGGACTTCCCGTTTCTTTCTTCCCTCCCGTAGACTGTGCCTTCTGAAGACCAGTGTGCGATTGATGGAGGAGCCCCAGGAGGGCAGCTCTGACTACTGCCGTTCCCAACATCGTGGGTGCTGCCGCTGACCTGAGGAGGCCCGTGCCCCTCTGGCCCTCACCATTGCCCTTGTCTCCCAATGGCCTCTGCTGCCCGGCCAGAGGCCAGCACTGCTGCCTGAGCCCGCTGCCCCTCTCCAGGACTTGCCGTTCCCTGATGGGGTAACGTGACAGACGCCCAGATCAGAGGCTGCCTGCCCACCACGGCCCAGGGCCGCCAGAGTTGCTTTGAGTCCAAGTTCATTTCCCCTTTGGTCCTGAGTGCTGGGGCCCAGCTCTGAGCAAAAAGGGGACTCTCCTCTCTTCATCCATGCAGACAGGGTGTCCACAGCGACGGCCCCATAGAGGACACTGCTCCGTGGCCAGAGTCACCAACTTGAAGTTCTCTTTGCTCAGTTTTTTTTTTTTTTGGTTGTTGTTATTTTTATTTTTTGCCTCCCTGTAACTAGTCCACTCTGAGGGACAGGACTTTGGAGCTACCCATCTTGCTAGAAGAGGAGGTGTTTGTTTCTTTTCCTTTTCTTTTTTAGAATTGGGTGTTTTTGGAGTTGTCCACCACCACCACCACTACCAGGCAGCTTCCTCTCGCTTCCCCCAAGTATTTGCACAATATTTGTGCGGGGTGTGGGGGCGAGGTTTTAAGAAGTCTTTTTTTTTTCTTTTTCTGGACAAGCACGGGGATCTCACTGGACTTGGTGTGGGGGGCTGGGGGACCCCCCGTGCAGCCCCTGCTGGCTGGTCCTCTCTGGGCCCCTGGAGGAGGCATGGCCCGCATGAACAGGCCCGCGCCTGTGGAGGTGAGCTACCGAAACATGCGCTTCCTCATCACACACAACCCCAGCAATGCCACCCTCAACACTTTCATCGAGGTGAGTGGGTCTTCAAGTCACGGTGGGTGTCCTGCGTGGCTCAGGGTGTGATGGATGCTGATGGCCTGCTGGCTTTCCTGGAGGGCTGGTGGCATTCAGACTTGTGGACACTGGACATTGCCTGGGCTTTGATTGTCCAGACCTGGGTGACCTTGGCCTCTGCAGACTGAGCAAGAAAGTGGCTGATGAGGCAAGGACTTGTGGGGAAATGGCTTGGAGACAGGCAGATGGAAGATGGGCCAGAGAGCTACCTCATGGCTAGTCCAGCCCACAAGCTCAGGTGCCAGGAAGCATTAGGGAAAGGAGAGTGACCACTGCAGTCTGGAGAGGTGACATACAGAGAATCTCCAGATGTCTGTAGCCAACCTCTTTACACCCCCACCCAGGTATTTATTTTTTCCCAGAGCCTGTGTGGTGAATAGAGCTGGGGTGCTGTCAGCCTGGCCTCAGTGGGGATCCTGTGCAGGGATCCTTGCTGCAGACCTGGAGCTGCTTGCAGAGCCTGCAGCTGTGTGCCGGGCAGTTCGTGGAACAGTGTTTGGTGGCTGTAGGTTCTTACTCCTCTTCTCTGTGGCATGAGCTAAGTCCCATGGGTGTGTGGGCATCAAAACAGGAAAGACTGCATGAAGGCAACAGGCACCCTAAGTCAGGGAACCTGGGCCCTGGACACATAGCTGGGTGTTCTGCCAGGGAAGCGTGCCCCTCTCACAGCTGAGAACTTTGAGATGACAGCAGGGCCTGATGAGAGACTAGAAAATAAAAGTACTGTGAGTGACCAGGACAAGGGCTCAGTGAGTGACCAGGGTGAGGGGCTTAGTGACCAGGATCAAGATGAAGGCCAAGGTGTGAGGAGGGTTAGGGCTTAGTAAGAGTCAGGGTATGATGCGGGCGCAATGGTGCACACCTTTAATCCCAGCACTCAGGAGGCAGAGGCAGGCGGATTGCTGTGAATTCAAGGCCAGCCTGGTCTACAAAGCGAGTCCAGGACAGCCAAGGCTACACAGAGAAACCCTGTCTCAAAAATCCAAAAACAAAACAAATAAAAAAAACCAAAACGAAACTTGGGAGGCAGAGGCAGGCAGATCGCTGTGAGTTCAAGGCCAGCCTGGTCTACAAAGTGAGTCCAGGACAGCCAAGGCTAAGACAGAGAGACCCTGTCTCAAAAAACCAAAAAACCAAAAAAAAAAAAAAAAAAGAGTCAGGGTATGAGGAGGATCAGGGCTCAGTGTATGACCAGAATGAGAGCTCAGCTTGTGACCAGGGTGAAGGCTTCATGACCAAAATTAAGGCTTAGTATACAACTAGGGTGAGAGATCAGAGTGTGAGCATGGTTGGGACACTGAGTCCTGAGCTAATGGTGGCGTTCTCCTTGGTAGACTCAGCAAGGACCCTGTGGTCTCTGAGGTGGACACGCCCTCATTTTTCTTGCACTCACAGAATAGTTGGGTCTTGGTCTTGCTGTGTCTGGCGCTCCCATCACATGGCCAGCAAGGCCCAGTCATTCCTCACAATTCCCAAAATACCCTCTGGGAGCAGGTAGGTGGGGGTTGTGCCTGCCCGTGACTGTGAGTATAAATACTCCATGTTGGCTGGTAGCTGAGTGAACTTTTCTCTGGGGCTTCCCCTGGTGGTGTTTGAGAGGTGCCACTCAGCTGACTCAGGTTCCAACTCCTGAGGTCTGCTTGCTGGAGACTCCCAAGGAACTTTGTGGAACCCACCCATGCAGCCCAGGAAGGGAGGGCTGTGCACAGGCAAGGAAGCTGAGGCCTAGGTCCCCCTGCTGGGGACTGAGTGGCTTTGCCAGGTTTGGCTGCTCAGACCCTTTGTTCTCGATGCTGCAGGGGTGTGAGGGATAGGTGGGGGGGGGTTGAGTCACAGAGGTGGGACAGGGACAGGCTACCTGGAGCACCAGTAGAAGCTACCCTGCTAGCCACTAAGCATCCAAGGCCATTTGCTGACTTATGAAGCCCACTTGTCTCAGGGGAGGCAGCTTGAGGGGACACCATTCTGTTTAGGAGTTCCAGAGGGGCAGACCTGTGGCGACTCAGGCATGGGCAGAACCCTGGGCTGGAGCCCACTTCTGCCTTCTGAACTACGCTGTCTTTCCCTCCGCCCATCCCAGGACCTGAAGAAGTACGGGGCTACCACTGTGGTACGTGTGTGCGAAGTGACCTATGACAAGACCCCCCTGGAGAAGGATGGCATCACTGTTGTGGTGAGGGGCGTGTGTGGCTCTGGGCACTATGGCTACCACAAGCAAGGTCTGGGCAGTAGATTTGGCCCTCTTCCCTGGGAAGCTGGGGCCTCTGCTGTCACCTGATACACCCTGGGCTACCTGTGCCTACATTGGTGTGTAGGACAGATGACACTGAAAATAGTCATCTCCACTGTACCCATTTCTTCAGACTAGCCCTGAGGTGAGGTTGCACACACTTGGTGCTTTTGGTCATAGCATCTAAGCATTTGGCTTGTCTTTGTTGGGGCATGTGGGTCCTACCAGGTGCTCCAAGTCCATCTGCAGCTTGTAGCCTCAGTGTGGTTCCTTTTTGGAGCAATTGATGAGAGTCAGGCATTCTCTGAGGCCACAGCAAGAGGCAGGAGGGCTCACCTGGCGACTGGCATTCCCCTAGCTGTGCCGATTCCCCACTTGCTGTATTTGGCACTGTGGGTTGAGGCTTGAGCCCTGGCAGCCCTGGAGACCATGACGGCCCATGGAGACCCTCTTGGAGAGAAGAGGTGGGGCTCAGAAGGTGCCTGCCTGGCTCCTCCAGGGCTCCCAGGGCCTCTCCTCAGCTTCTTGTGGCCCGTCGTGTGGGAGCCTGTCTCCTGGCAGCAGCAGGTCCCAGGAGACCCCGTGCAGAGGCCATGGGTAGGGATCCTAGCTGCTGTTTCCTTGGCTTCTCAACCCTGGGGGTTCTCAGCTAAGGGACAGCTTGGTCATAGTGCTCCAGAGGGTCAGAGGAGAGCCAGCCACAGGGGGCCACCTCTAGCCTGGCCTGTTGCAGTTTCCTGGAACAAGGCCTTTCTTCCCAGTGCAGAGCAGACCTGGCTGACTGCCCTGAGGCCCCAGTGCCCTGTCCTCAGTACCAGAGTGACCCTAGGCAACGACCCCTGTGCCGATGGGGTCTCATATCTATTGTTTATAAGTTACATGTATTATCAGTAGGCTCGGTGATTAATCAATCAAGACACAGACCTGTGTTATATTTTAAAATAGCCTTAGTTAACCTGGAGCAGGGCAGATATCAATCCTTTAAACTACCTCCCATAGTAGGGCAGGCATGGGATCCCTGCCTCAATCCTATGTCACCTGTTTCTAATAACTTTTTATCAAGTTACCTCCCATCTATAATCTCAAACACTTGTCAACATTTCTCATCTGAGCCGGATTCTCCATCCACACCGGCCATGTCTTCTCCATCTAACCCATAGCAGCCTTCCTCTCCTCTCCTCAGGTCTCCTTCCTCCTCTCTCGTGGCGGTCCTTCTTCTTCCCAGAATTCCTCTCTCCTAGCTCCACCTATCTCCTCTGCCCTGCCCAAGTGGGATGGCTTTTTATTAAGTAAAAGGTGGGTCACAGACTGAAAGCAGTAATTAACATCAAAATACATCAGACCACCCTCCAACACATACCCACTGCCTGGCAGTTTGTAGAGGAAGGAAGAACTTGGGTCCCATCTCTGTCTTCCCAACACCATGCCCTAGGTTGGAGCCTTCTCCATGTGGGCTAGCCTCGCCCTCCCACCGAGAGCTCCAAGAGCCAGGGGGAAGGAAAGCTACCACCTCCAGGGCAGCTCCTCAGGCCTCTTTCTCTGCAGGACTGGCCCTTTGATGACGGGGCACCCCCTCCTGGAAAGGTGGTGGAGGACTGGCTGAGCCTGCTGAAGGCCAAGTTCTACAATGACCCAGGCAGCTGCGTGGCTGTGCACTGTGTGGCAGGCCTGGGAAGGTAAGTGACGCTTGGTGGGGCTCACAGCCCTGTGGTGGCTGGGAGCTCAGCTTGTGTTCCTATGGTCTAACTTTATTGCTTTGTGCGTTTGGATGTGGGGCAACCAGGGGTTTTCTCAGGCAAGGACTTTCACAGCCTGGCAGGGAGGGCTTCCCGCTCTGATCCGGTCACTGCGCCTCATGCAGAAAAAGAGCTGCCACAAAGACATGCTGGTTGTCCAGGTCTGATCCTGGCTTGACATAGATGGGAATGGGCCAGTCAGGGGAGCACCCCTGCCTCATTGCAGGAGGGCTAGAGGGCGGACTCAGCAGCTAGTATGCTCATCGGCTCGTTTTTTCTAGCTGCTTAGGCACAGAGAGGTCATCTGTATCCCCTCAGGTTGCACAGGAGGGGGCAGAGGGAGCCAGACTAGAGCAGACAGGCTTTCTGGAGTCTGTGCCCCTCCATGGGCAGCTGAGGGAGTTGGGGTGGTGGTGGTGGTGAGGGTGGTCAGTCCCTCATGCCCCGTGTCTCTGTAAGGTAGCACGAGGGAGGGATAAGAAAGGGGTCGCAGGGTCTCAGATAACCTCAGGTCTGCTTGTTCCCACAGGGCTCCCGTGCTTGTGGCGCTCGCCCTCATCGAGAGCGGGATGAAATATGAGGATGCTATCCAGTTCATCCGACAGTGAGTGGCCAGCGTGTGTGGGCAGGCGCTTAGGGGTCTGTGGTGGGTCTTGGCAGCTGGGTGGGGCCTAGGCTGTCATTCCTTGTCCCTCACAGCCTCTCCTTGTCCCTCACCTTTCACTTATGTAGTGGTTCCTTGTGAAGTTCCCCTCTCTTTCTGCCCTCCCTGGATGCTCCCAGGGCAGTCTTGCCTTATGGTACAGTAACCCTTCCTGCACGACCCCCATCTTCCGCATCTTCTGGGCAAGGACTACACAATTAATGCTGCACCCCTAGCCTGTGGTGTGTGAGTGCGCGCGCGTGTGTGACATTGACATAGCCACTGTGGATATGTGGACACCTTTGTGCTACCTGAAATAGGCATGATCATCTCTTTTCTCCCTGGGGCAGGTCCTGTATGGCCATAGTGATGTGGGGTCTATTAGCCTGCAGGTGTCCTCAGGGGAGCCTGGGGTATTTAGATTGATAGAGCTACAGGAAACACACATGCATGCGGTTTCTCTGTACCTTGGGATAGCGCTGAGGAGGTGCTGGTTGGCTAGGGTGAGATGCACCCCACCCCCAGCCTTCACGCAGCCCAGGCCTCCCAGGTTTCTCCCAGAGGCCCAGCTTAGCCTACCTCCTGTGAGTCCGTCCACTCAAGGCAACACAGATAAAGACAAGAAAGGGCTTGCTTCAGCCATACTGGCCTCCAGGGTCTGGAGCACCCTGAGGCAGGCAAGGTGTCCAAGCCAGGCTTTCTGACCCTCTCTGCCTGTCCTTGTCTGCAGGAAGCGCCGTGGGGCTATCAACAGCAAGCAGCTCACCTACCTGGAGAAGTACCGGCCTAAGCAGAGACTGCGGTTCAAAGACCCACACACGCACAAGACCAGATGCTGCGTCATGTAGCTTAGGTCCTGGCCCTGTACACCCTGTACTCCTGTGCCTCTTGGCATCTGTGTCTAAGGAGTCCAATGGCTGTGTGTGTTCCAGCTCTGTCCCTGTCTGTGCCCACGACTGTCTTCTTGAGGCTGTCCCTGGACCTTCTGCCAGTCCCGTCTGACCCTTCCACCCCCTGCCCAGGCCTTCTCCCTGGCCTGTGTATTGCAGGTGGGTGTTTTTAACCACTGGGCCCAGTGCCTCAGCGGGCGCTGCCCTCACCCTAACCTTTTTTCAGCACCTTTGTTACCAGGTGCTCTGGACTCTCAAGGCAATAAATCAGGAGCTGTGGATATGTGTGAAGAGTGGTGCAGAGCCGCGAAATGGGGTGTGGATCCTGGCAGGCTGTGGTCCCCGCCTCTTCTGTTCTGTGTATTGTTGTTGCTGCTGCCGCTGTGTGCTTCCCTATTGCCCTCTGGTGGCCATGTAGTGCTTTGCGCCCTGCCTTGTTTCTGCAAGTTCTTCACACACAGTGCCTGCTAGCGACAACTTGGACTGGTGACAGTTTGGGGGTTCGGACGTTAGAAGATGAGGCTGAGTCACCTCTGTGGGACAGAGCGGGGGTCACTTGGAACTTTCAGTGCCCTCCACCCTCAAATCCCCATGCAACAAATGAGGGGGGTGCCGAGTTTTGGCCACAGTGGCCACTGGCCTAGGAAATGACCTCCACTGCTCAGAGGAGGAGGACAGGGTCAGGGCAGCAGAGTGGTGTGAGGTATAGGTAGGTCTGAGAGTGTAGGTAGGCTTGGGTGACATCATCCAGCTCACAGGTTCTGAGCAGTGGGCTGACTCTTCCCTTAGCTGAGGAAAGGAGACCATAAGGGACAGGGCTGGCTGTATGTGTCAGTGTAGATGTGGCATCTATCTTATGGCACTGACACCAATTATGGACATGATCCTCAGGCCCTTGCAGACCCTGTAAGGGCGTGCAGGGTCTACACCAGCACAGACTCAGTAAAGCCAGGGGGGTATAGTGTGAAGGGTCTTGCGTGGGAGGGCTAGCTAGGGGGTGCTTTGGTGAAGCTGGTAGGTTTCGTGGATCCTGAGAAATGCAGGCTGTGGTGTGGTTCCCTACACTGTACCCACGGGTCCTGTCTGCCATTTCTTAAATAGTCACTGAAGCTCAGGGGGAAGGGCTTTGCCTTAGAAGGGTTTGGGCGGGGGATGCTCTCAACAAGTCAGGTACCCTCTTCTGAACTCTTGCACATTTGAGGGGCCTACCACTGGGCTTCATCTGGGTCTGGCTGGTGGGCCCTGCTGGAGGAGGACTGTGCCCTAGAGTAGAGATGCCCTGACCACCTGCTCCACAGCCCCTGCAGACCTCTCACCTAGGGATGCTGGTGACTTTATTCTTGGGCCCCAACTCCCACTGCAAGGCTTGCTCAGCTGTGGGCACTGTGGCCTGGACCCTATGACAACTGGCTGCTTGCAGTTGATCCTGTTCCTGAGCTGTCATTTGTGGAGTCTACCAGAGGTCTTGCATTTTGTCTCTGCCCTGCCCCTCCTTGTCTGTCCCCGTATGTGTCCCCAAGTCTAAGGGCTTGGCTTGGCCACAGGAGAGGGCCCTCAGGTGGCAGGCAGGAAGCAAACAGCTCTCACACTTTTCTGTTGAGTCTAGATTTTTCTTTCAAATGGAAAAATGTTATACAACCAAGCTCTGTGGATAGGGTTAGGGGCAGGGCTGTTTTGGGGAGGGTAGAGGTAGGGAGGATGGCTCAAAGTCACTACTTGGGTCTGGCTGACACCTCCCGAAGGAATGACAGCTGTCTGGTGGCAAATTCCCGGATGCCGGGTTCTGGGTCTTTTTTGAGGTCTTTAAAAGCTTCAGGAGAGAAAGGACAAGTCAGAGGTGACCCTGGCCTGGGAGCAACCCCTCCAGCCCGCCACTCCAGTTCCAACTAGGTAGGAGGCTAAGAGGGTGCTTTCCATCCGTTGGCCAGCATGGAGTGCCCTGGTGGGGTGGGGTCTGCTCAGAGGGCCTGGGTTCCTGTCTGTGCCACCGTGCTGCAGGGAGCTGGGGGGGGGGGGGCGGGTATAGAGACAGGGCCAGGGTATGGGATGCTTACTGGAGAATAGCAGCTTGCTGTCTGTGTCATTTACCATCTGTGACACGGCCCTGGGTTGGTAGCAGGTGGTGTACCCTGTGCAAGATAGAGAGAGAGAGAGCCACGGGTGCTGCATGGAGGCTGTTCAGCCCCAGGCCCTCCTTCTCACCCCCCCATTTTTCTTTGCTGGTGGGTGGGCAGGGGTGAGTAAAGACTCCAAGCCTGGCTCAGGCTGCCCACCTATAAAAAGAGCTGCCCACGTCTTGATGTGGTGGTCATGGCTGTGCAGATAGTTGATGGCCTGTGACAAGTGGATGCTGAACTCTTCTTGGCTGTGGGTCATCTGGCCAGAGGAGAGTTTGCATGTCACTGCCAAGGGCCTCAGAGACTGTTGACCTCGACCCCTGCCAACCTTACTTCCCTGGTAAGGGCAGTCTATGGGGGTTCAGCTATCTCAGCCCCCCCCCCCCACTACTGACCCTGTACCCTGGTCTCTCACCAGGCAGGTCCAGAGGAAATGGCGGGCGCTGAGGCCGGTCTCCCAGGCCAGCGTGCAGAACAGGGTGTGCCGTGGCTGCCAACGGAGCAACACAGCACAGCGGTAGAAAGTGAACTTGGCCTGCTGCGGAGACAGCCATAGGTGGGGTCACCCAGTGCCTGGGGGTGTCCACTCCCCAAGACCACAGCTGCAATGAACACCTCAGTAGCCTGCTGTGCTGGAGTCTGGGAAGTTGTTCCTACCTTAGGGTCACAGTGCCCTGTGGAAGACAGGGAGGTACCCAGCTCTCTCTTATCTGGCTGCTATTGCCTCCTCCTGCTATGACAGGGAATGGACATTATGTCCAGAGAGTAGAGCAGGGTAAAGAAGGCACTGCCAGTGTTATCAGCGGGTACACTGTGTGTCTGTATTCCACCATGCTCTGCTGTGGATGGTAGACCCACAGGTCTGGCTGGCCAAGTACAGGAAGGGCATGGAAGGGGACAGTAATGTGGAGAGCCCTGCGGGTGGCCAGACTCTGCCGCCACTATCCTCTATCCCACCCTTAGGCAACCTGAGCTGGCTGCCCTGTCCCTTTGCCCAAGGTGAAAGGCTTGCAGGTTGGCACTGACCGTGACAACAGCTGGACACTGGTCTTTCAGGTGCAGGAGCAAAGGCACCATACTCTGGCACACTTGGGTCCGCAGGCCACTCAGCACACTGCCTGTCATCGTTGCCACCAGATCCCCAAACAGTGCCATAGCTGCTGCTCGGATGTTGTCCTGTTCCTGTGAAGTGGGACCGTAGAGAGGTTCTAGTGTTTCCCAGCTTGGGGCCCCCTATTTCCTTGGACTCCCTCAGTCAGGTTTAGGGACCCAGGGTAAGGTTGACTCTTCTTCCTTAGATTCAGAAGAGGGCCAGCCCTTCTCTCAGACAAGGCCTCAGGCCGTCCTCACATGGAATCACCCTAACCTCTGGTGACCACGGTCAGCCTGGACCGTGAATACAGCTGGGTGACTTATTCCCAATTTTCTATGGGGGGTGGCGGCAGTGGTGGCACTTGTTTTGGACCCGGCTTTTGAGTGCTGTGTAGTAAGTAGCCCAGGACGCAGAAGGGTTGGACAAGTTACACTTGGCTCCCTTCAGCCAACGAGGAGGGGTTGAGCACTACCTGGTGGATGCTTGGCCAGACCTGGTGCACCTGTGGGCTCACAGCTAGGCAGTTCTCTTGGATTTGGTGTCAGGTGCAGTGAGAGGGCAGAAGGGGTCCTGAAGCACAGGGAGGTGTGGGAAGGGCCCAGGGGAACAGGCCTGGTCAGGCCTGTCTCTATGCTCACGTCATCAAAGTAGTAGCGGGCGTTGATAGCAATGCTGAGGCTCTGTGCGCCTGCGCCCTCTGTGCCCAGGCGGTGCAGTACATCCGACACTGTGCCCATGATGCCTATCACCACTGCCTCGTTGTTTTGGGAGAGGCCATCAAGGAAGGCTGGCAGTTGCCCCTGGAGCAGGGTTCCCTATAGGGAAGGCAGTGGGCGGTGAGTGGAAGGCACAGGTCTGCCCGCTTCACCTGGCTTCAGTCTTTGTCTCTGTCTTGCCCTTGGCTTCCGGCTCCTTATCATTCTTGGGCCTGGGGCCACTTTTCCCTTCCTCTGAACCCTGTGTGGGTTTTACTCCCATATCTGGCTCCCCGCAGGTCAGGTGGGGTCAACTGGACCAGAAAAGGCCAGGTTGTATTTACCAATGTGGGTCTCCAGAATGTTTGTGTCAGAAGAGACCTCTGTAAGCCATTTTCATACTTTCATTGTTTTTCCAGCCCCTTCTGCCTGCCCCACTTTTTGGCTGTGTGTCCCGAACTCCAGACAAATGGCCAGAGAACACTAGGCCATTTCTACCTTTTATCAGAGTGGCTTTCCTCTCAACTTCTAAACACATTTTAAGCAACCTTTGTCTCCTAAGCTCTGTTTGGTTTGAAACATTAAATTCATTTTCACAGAGTTGTTTGATGGCAGTGCACGCCTGGGCACTTTTAGGTATGGTCAGTGTGCTGAGATCTGGGGTCTAGTCTGGTAGGATGGGGTTCTGATAGAAAGAGCCAAGAGAGAAACTGGGCATGCGCAGCATGGTGTGCCTGCTGGTTGGAAGCAAGTGGCTTGCTCTGTCTCACTCCGGTCAGTCCTTCCTTCCTCCACCCCAGCGCACCTGACACTGGGAATGCTCATAAACCTACCCTTTCCATCTGGTCCTGTTGTGACAGCTGCCCTTACCTGATTTGGGGCAGGGACCTGCTCCCTTTCCTTGACCCAGTCCTCCTGGTCTAGAAAGTGTCCTGTCTGCCCCTCCCGTTCCCTATAGACTCCTCCTCCATGCAGGGCACACAGAGGGTACAAGGTGACTGCCTGTGTGCTGACTGTGGGAGATCAGCTGGAGCAAGTGCAGAGATAACAGACCACGAAATGAGTGAATGGATGCATGAGGGGACACATGTATAACGGAGTGAGTGGCCGAGTAAACAGAATGAACATGCGAAGAAAGGTTGAGTCAGACAAAGGGCCCTAGGAACAAATGGATGGGTAGGTGGCTGGCTTGGTGCATGGACAGATGGGTGAATGGGTGGATAGGTGGATAGATGGATGGGTGTGGTTTGTGGGTGGGTAGATGGATGGGTGGATGAATGAGGTGGGTCTATGGGTAGATGGCTGGCTCAGTGCATGGACAGATGGGTGAATGGTGGATGGGTGGACAGATGGATGGGTGTGGTTTGTGGATGGGTAGATGGATGGGTAGATGAATGGGATGAGTAGATGGATGGCTCCATGTATGGACAGATGGATGGATGGATGGAAGGCAGGTGGATAGGTGGATGGGTTAACAGGTGATGAGCGAGTGCTACATTGCCTCCCTTCCTCCCATTAAATAGCACTTTCTGTGCTACATGCACTGCAAAGGGCTTTACTGACGATGGTGACTCTAATGGTTGGACCTGCCTTAATCATACGGGGAGGTATAAGTTTAATGGAATTGGAGTGAAACAGGCTGATGGTCAAGGTGGTCTGGGGGCCTTGTTAGAATGTCATTCTCGTGGCATTCTCATGATCACACTTTATCTGAAAGCTCTTAGGTTGACAACAGCCTCCTGCGGCAGCAACAGAGTGGGCAGTGCATCTGTCACTACCTAGGGTGGATGAGTGGACACTTCTCTGCTTATAATGCCGTTGAAGTCCACTGACTAGCCCACAGGGTCCTGGCTCTAGGAGGGTGCTGCTGCTGCTTATGATGGCAGTGGCTTGGGGGCTGACCATGGTCAGCATGATATGATCTGCCTATTACACAAAGCAGGTCCAGTTTCCGTCCCATTATACAGATGTGAATGTTGAGTACCGAACAGGCCTGCTCATTAGAGCCTGAGAAGGGGTTTATCCAGGGCCTCAGGTCTTGCTCATGACAGGGCGCCTCAGTGAGGAAGGTATTAGGGGTACTAGGGCCTGAGCTGGGGAGCCAGAATGATGGAAAGGCAGGTCTCTTAAAGGCAGCACTGCAGTCTTTCTTGCCACAGCTGTCCATATGGGCTATAGTGATGGCATAGGGAACTTGGTTGGGAATGGAGAATTGAGGGATAAGGGACACATGATTCTCAAGGGAACTCTGTGTGCCAAGTGAAGGGTTCTGTCTGCCAAGCTCCAAAGCCTCTGGCTTTGTGCAGGGAGAGTTCGTCCCTTCTCACAGCAAGGAGACATATTCCTGGAAAACAGAAGTGTCTGCTCCTAAGATATGTCCATTTCTGAAGATGAGGAAGCTGAGGCCCAGAGAGGGAAAGTCAGTGTCCAGGTGACAGAGCTGGGGTTCCAACCCATTGGACCTTGTCCACCCTTGGTGCCTGTGGCTGCATGCCACCTGGGCCTCACCTTCTCCGGATGGAAGAGGATGTTTCCAAGGCCCTGCAGACTGGCCACACGGATCTCAGAGCTGGTATCCTGGAGGCTTTGAGCCAGTACAGTCAGGGCAGCCTGTTTAGAAAGCACCTCCAACAGGACAGGGCTATAGAGGAACTGGGGGCCCCAGAGAGCAGGCGGCTCAGGCTTGGCACCCTCTCCCGAGCAGCCTGTGTCTTTGTTGGGGTCTCTGAGGCTTGGGTTTGTGCTGAGCTTGGGGGAGGACGGTTGACCAGCATCCTCAGGGTACCAGGGTTAACAAGCATTTGCAACTTTTCAATGGCTAAACCCTCCTATGTATGGCTGGTGAAACTGAGGCCTAGAGTGGCTATTTAGCCAGTCTGGAGCCAACTTCCACTCATGCTAGGGACACATGGAAACAGGGTCCCAGGAAGAGCAGCTTACAAATCCTTCTGTGGGGGGGGGGGGGAAAGGGGGCACAAGACTCCTTGCTTGGCTTAGAGACCAGGTAGCTGGTACCAGTTATGGAAGTGGCCTCTCCTTGAAAGCTCTGCCTCTGCCAGAGCCCTCAAGTGGTGAAGTAGCCACCTTCCCTTGTCAAACCATTACCCTTGTAGCTCAAGGCTCTTGGGTGGGAGTGGGTGGGGCCCTGAGTTACCTGTGAGCAGAACAATGCCACACTTGACTATGATCTGATGAGCCCATACGCAGGGCTCATTTACTTACTCTTCCAGGGTCATTGTGGGCAGGGAAAGATGGAGAAACAGCTGCCCCCCCCCACCCCCCACCCCCACCCCAAGGCTATAGACTGATAGTCCTGAGAGGCAGAAGTCCCTACAGAGCTGGAAGGAGTCAGTCTGGGCAGCTGTCTGGTGAGTCAGGTGGCCATCTTGTCTGGGGTTGAGGAGGATGGGGGTTGGGGGGGGTGGGACATAGGCTATGTGGGGCCCACTGCCCCCTCCCTGTCCTACCTCAATGAAGAGCAAGATGGCTGTCTTCCTTTCTCGCTCCTGCTGGCTCTCCAGGCTGGGCAACAAGTAGCTGAGAACTGCCTGGATCTGACTGCAGTGGTTCTGCACCATGGCCCTGGGGGGCAGGGCCTGGTTTTGTGGTCACTGCACAAGAGTATACTTCCACTACTTCCCAGGCTGGCCGGGTTGGGTAGCCTGGTACGTGCCAATGCGTTGGGAGTAGGCCTGTGTCTCTGTGTATTCCTCTCCCATGCGCCAGGCCTGGGCTATGCATGGGAGAAGGCAGAGCTAGCCTTTGTTCCTGAGGTCCCAGGATGGGCCTGGAGAGTGGGGGTGGAGGAGGAGGAGGAGGAGGAGGAATCTGAATCTGCACATACTGAGTGTAGCACGTGTCTCTTGGGCTCCAGAGTGCTGTAAGCACACAGTAGGTCCAAAGGGTGCTGCTTTTAGGCTTCCCTGGGTGGCCTCAAGTGATTCGCAAAGCTCAGTGGTATGGATAACTGTGGTCCATGTACCTAACCTCCCCTTCCCTTGCCCCATGAATACCTGGCAAGGAGGCCCACAGCCTTTGGATAGGTGTGGATGGAGGTGAAGTATTCCCAGGCACTCTGCAGTTCCAGGTGAGCAAAGTCACGCCAGTGTCCCGTGGTGGACAGTAAACTCTTCAATGCCTCCAACGCCGTGCTGTAGCCAAGCAGAGGGGCCAGGCTCTATCCAGAGTTGCAAATGCCACCTAGGTCTCCTCCTGCTCTTGGGATGGGGTCCCGGGCTCTCTCAGGCCTGGAACCTGCCTCCTGTGAAGGCTCAGGTGCGAAGGGTTCTGCTGGGCATAGGGCACAGCTGAGCACCTTCATCGCTAGGTCCTGCTTATAAAAGAAAGCATGGAGTTCCATGGAGTTAGAACTGAGTCCATGGCTATTGTGGTGGGGAGCATGGTGACAGACAGGCAGGCCTGGTGCTGGAGCAGTAGCTGAGAGCTAACATCTGGCCCACAAGAATGAGAGAGAGAGAAAGAGAGAGAGAGAGAGAGAGAGAGAGAGAGAGAGAGAGAGAGAGAGAGAGAGAGAGAGAGAGAGAGAGAGAGCGAGCGCTAACTGGGAAGAGCCTGAGATTTTGAAACCTCAAAGCCCAACCTCAGTGACACACCTCCTCCAACAAGGCCACACCTCCTAAACTTTCCCATATAGTCCCACCAACTGGGGACCAAACATTTCAAATGTCTGAGTGCAAATCACTGCAGTAGGAGACGAATCTTGCTTCTGGAGCAGGCAGAGTCCGAGGCTGCTTTGACTTATATGCAAACATAGAAAAACAAACCCCCCTGATCTTTGCCAGTTGCAGGGCACTTGGGAGGGGCCTCAGTGTCCAGTGTTGTACTGAACACAGAAGCCCAGGGTAGCCTGGCTTTTGACCCTTTGGCTGTTCCTTGCAGCCCTGGCCTGGTGGCTGCAAGTGCAGGACCCTGAAGTGTGGGCTTGCTGTGCCACAAGGCTGTCTGGTAGATCAGCACCATTTCAGGAAAGATTTGCAAAGCCAAGTGCCAGAGGATAAAATTCCATTCTGAAGTACCCCGATAATGCCATCTTAAGGGCTAGGAGGCTGAGCTCTCATCAAAGGCCGGCACTGAAAAGAAGCGATGTCTATATCACTGGTCACACCCACAGAGAGATGATGGCTTTCAGAAGAGAAAGAGGTGAGAGGGTACTTTGTTCATTTTGTGACATTCTGGAATCTTCTAGTCTTGGGGCACCTTGGGCCCATGGGGATGGCTTATTCTTTGTGGCTGATTTGTCCTTGTAGCCACAGCAGGGCTTCAGGAAGATGAGCATCAAGTGCAGTTGGGAAGTTCTGCCTGGTTCCAGGAGAATACCAGTCTCTGGAGATAGTTACAGTTCTCGCTCCCCAAGTCCCAAACTGCCCATCAGCAGTGTACCATATGAAGCTCATATACATCCTTGAAAGCAGTGAGGAGGAGTCCCTGGAGGAGACACCTGCCATAGAGCAGTCCCCCTGACCATCCAGGAGATAACACTATCTCTTCGTCACAATCTCCATCCTCCAGGATCCTAGTGATGCTGTAATGCCACTCTTTACCTGCTGTGGTCCTCAGAGGACCGAGGCTCCTCAGAAAGAGCAGGCAATGTCTGTGTGCTCCCCGTGGGCCAGCCAGACACCAGTATACACTTCCGCAGGCCTGATTGTCTTCTTTTCTGGTTTTACTTTGTTTTATTATTATTTATTTGTTTAATATATTATGCATATGGTGATGGTAGTGGTGGTGGTGGTGGTGTGTGTTTTTGCATGTGAGTGCACTCATGCAATGTGCCTGCGTACATGTCTATGTGCATGTGGGTGTGAGTATGCTACAATGTGTATGGTCAGAGACAACCATAGGGTGCCAGTCCCCAGTGCTCATCTCCCATCTTCCACCTTGAGAGAGGTCCACTGCTGTGTGTGTCAGGCCAGCTGGCCTGTGAGCTCCCAGGAATTCTGTTTCAGTCTTGCTGTAGGAGCTCCCAGCTACGGATCCGAGTTATTGTGTCCAGTAGTGGGGATTCGAACCGAGGTCCTTATACTTGTTCAGCAAGTTCTTTACCCAATGAGCCATTTTTTTCTCCTGGTCCCTTATTCTTATTTTTTAAATCGAGGTTAAGTGCAGTTCACATTACAGTGTTTGACATTATAGTTAATTTTAATTAGGCATGAGCCAGTGGCAGTAAGCGCAGCCATAATAACCTTTACTACCACCCATCTTCCCAGATGGAAACTCCCATTAAACCTTGACTCCTGTCACACACACCCCTGCCCCAACCCTAGCCCTGGCTCCATCATTCTATTTTCTGCCTTTGACTTCTCTAGGGACCTCACATGAGTAGAATCTTTCAACTTGTCTTTTTTCTTTTTCTTTCTTTTTTTTGGTTGTTGTTGTTGTTGTTGTTGTTGTTGTTTCTCTGTGTAGCATTGTAGACCAGGCTGGCCTCAAACTCACAGTGATCCGCCTGCCTCTGCCTCCCAAGTGCTGGGATTAAAGGAGTGTGCAACCACCACCAGGCCACTTGTCTTTTTTCTTTTGTTGTTTTTTTTTTTTCCTGAGATAGGATCTTATGCATCCTGGACTAGCTTTGAGCTTCCTCTGTAGTGGCTGGGTCCACAGTGGCATGCCACATTGCTCAACTGCTCTCCATGTGATGGCTGGCTCATGTCACTCAGAGTAATGTCCTCCAGGTCCATCTGTGATGTTCCACGTGCCAGGATCTCCCTTTAATTCTGAGCACTGTCGGTGATGGGTCATCTTGGTTGGATTTATAAGCACCTTGGAATATTAGCCCATGCCTCTAGGTGCCATGGTTCCTTCTGCTATACCGCCCTTCTCTGTTTCTTGTCCACCAAGAAGTGGAAAACAGCCCCAGCCACATATTCCTGCTGCCGTGAAGTTCTCTGCCTGAGTGCATGGGCCAAAGTAAAGAATTCCTTCCTTTAAGTTGCTTTCCAGGTACTGAGAAAAGTAGTGTCTGGATGGACCATATTCTGACCATTCATGCATCCATGCATGCATGCATCCATCCATCCTTTCCTGACTCTTGGCACATTTCCAGTTTTGGCCACTGTGAATCGTGTCTCTGTAAGTTTCCTAGACTCCCCTCAGTCTCAGTTTTCAGGTTTTTTGTTTGTTTTTGTTTTTGTTTTTCAGGTATAAACTCAGAAAAGTGGGATATTTTTCCTCCTGGGGATACATTCTCTGTATGTCCCAGGCTGGCCTCGAACTCATGATCCTTCTACCTCAGCCTCTGAATTATCTGTTTATATGACAAGCACATGCCACTGCACCTCAAGCTAGAGTGGGCTTTTTTGAGGTCCATACTGCTGCTCCATCCCACATCTCACTGTCACCATGCAGGGCTTTGTTCCTTCACATCGTCTTGTTTTGCCAAGCACCCTGACGAGTGTGAGATTCTTCCTCCTCCATTTACTTTTTTCCCCCCGCCTCTTATAAGACCTTACTATGTAGCTCAGGCTAGCCTCAAACTCTATGAGGCTGGCCTCAAACTCAGGATCCTCCTGAGTGAGGTGTGGAGCTGGGTGCTGAGATTAGTGTGCCCCCACACTCGCTTCTCTTCTTCTTCTATCACTGGTCTTTGTCCCTTGGCTCAGCAGGGCAAAGGTCAACATTGAGGCCAGCATGAGAGTGAGTTGGAAATACAGAAATAGCATATCCCATGAGTTGGGTAGTGAGTAAGTGGTCAGCCCTCCAAGAGGCAGAGGATGGACACATGGCCTGGGCGAAGGAAGTCTCCAGAGCAGGGTGGTCCCACACCTGGTGAAGGCATGCTCTACCTAAAGCCCCACTCCACTCCTGGGTTTGGGGTCCCGCCCAACTGATCAGGACATCAGGAGTCTCTGGGGTCAAGGTTCACCTTCTCTGCTATCCAGTGTTTGGGGCCACCACCCAGTGGGACACCTACAGCCAGTGATACCCTCAGCAGTGGGTTCACATATCTCCTCTTCAGCACCCCCATTTTTTCTATCCACAATGCCAGTCAACCTGACACAAGGTGTCAGGCCCTAGGCTGTGTGATATATCTCACTGATGCCAGCAACCTTTTGAGGCCTAAGGAGTGCCAGCCAGCTTCCCTGACTCCCCTTTGTCACCCCTGTTTATGTGCCTGTGGGGTGGCCTGCCTATGTGTGGGCCTTTTCTGTTGGTCCCAGCCAGGCTGCTTTCCTCTGGGGAGAGAGGCCCAAGTCTCACTCAGCTTGAGGCAGAACCTGGAATGTTCCCACTGGCTCAAGGGTGTGTAATAGTCTGAATATGGGCAAACTAGAGCTCATGGACTCTGCCCAGGGTATGTTTCAGGGCCTTTGGCTGCTGGGACCATCCCTAGGGCCTGTCTCCAGGATGGCCAGTGAGGAACGGGGAGCTGAGGTTGAGAGGGATGCACCTTGGGTTTTCCCTCCACAGAGAAAACCATCCATGAGCCCAGGTGTGTGGTACCTTCCTGGGGTGTGGATACAGACATCCCTGCCTTCTAGAACCTTCCATCTATAGGGTGGAGACAACAAACCAGGAAAGGAGAAGAGATAGTAGTTGCTAGATGTTGAGGGCCTGGTGCAGGGTGGGGGAGGGGCTAAGGGAAGTATTGCTGTTCCTAGGGGAGGCTGTAGGAGGCCTTGACAGGAGACTCTCAGGTAAGCAGAGCCCAGAGGGCGCAGGTGGGGAGGGGGGAAGAGTAGGGTGGAGGAGCAGAAGGGAGGAGGCAGCCGTCTTTGCACAGAGGAGAATGTTTTATTAGCTTATTAGGGAAGATTCATGCATTTTGCATGGTTGATGGGAATAAAGAAGAGATTTTGTGCATATTGGAATTCAGAGGCAATCTGAGAAGTGACATTTTTTTTTTTCCCTGTGATGTGCCCCGGGGGAGAGCTGTTAAAACTGACAAATTGTGTGATGCTCATCATCACACAAACAAATGAAAAGAGCGAGCCCCAGTCTTTTTTTTTTTTTTTTTTTTTTTTTTTTTTTTAAAGATGTGCTTATTGGATTTTGGGAAATATGGCCAAATGCAAAGGGAAACCCATGGGGAGGCTACTGTTTTAGGATGGAGTGTCCCCCAAATCCTTGTCAGGTGGGTTGAGGGGTGGGGCATTACTTTCCATGACATTACAGAGACAGACCATGGTCCACTCAGGTAGCCACAGCATCGGCAATGATGAGTGAGGGCTGGATGGTCACCTATGATCCAGCTCAGTACCTCTTGGCTAGATAAGTGTCAGGACCACCCTGAACTCTTGCTGTCCCATGGGAGGGATGGCTATGTCCTAGACCCATTGCAAGGAGCATGCGGATCAAGACGAGGTGCCCTGTTGGGTGATGATGGTACACGCCTTTACTCCCAGAACTTGGGAGGCACAGGCATATGGGTCTCTAAGTTAGAGGCCAGCTTGGTCTACAGAGTGAGTTTTAGGACAGCCAGGGCTACACAGAGAAACCCTGTCTTGAAAAAAAAAAACCCAAAAACAAACAAACAGACAACAAAAAGAAATAAAAAAGAAAAAAATATGCTGCGTCTCATAACTGGGTAGCTGTGTTTAGTGGCCCCTTGAAATATGTCTGTGTGACCAGGTACCCTCCTAGGGGGGCAAAGAAAGAAGATACCCACCTCTCTTTGGGACAGTGTGTGATGCCTGCTATCCTGGCCACGAGTGGCATTTGGGATCATGACTTATGAAATAATTGTCTGTACTGACCGGTTTTGTGCGTCAGCTAGAGTCATCAGAGAGGAAGGAGCCTCCGCTGAGGAAATGGCTCCCTGAGACCCAGCTGTAAGGCGTTTAATCAACTAGTGATTGATGGGGTAGGGTCCAGCCCACTGTGGGCGGTGCCATCTCTGGGCTGGTAGCCCTGGATTCTATAAGAAAGCAGGCTGAGCACGCTATGGGAAGCAAGCCAGTAGGCAATATCCCTCCATGGGCTTTGCATCAGCCCCTGCCTCCAGGTTCCTGCCCTGCTTGAGTTCCTGTCCTGACTTCCTCTAGCGATGGACTAGGATATGAAAGCGTAAGTTGAATAAACCCTTTCCTCTCCAACTTGCTTTTTGGTCATGATGTTTTTGTCACAGCAATAGAGACCCTAACTATGACATTGTCCTCTTTAAAAAGATGGGCTGGACTGTTGGGAGCACTGATAAACTGTGTGATTTATAAAGTATGTTATTTCAGAGTCACCCATGCAGCTCAAGCTCCAAGCCAGGCTGTGTCCTGACTCCTAAGGATATTTTATAGTAAGTGGAATCATAGTCTTTCAGGAAGAACTGGCTCAATCTGCCTTTGAGTCTACACTTTAGATCTGAAATGTATTACAGGGATTTGGCAAAATTATTTAACTCTCTTGAGACTTAATTCTCTTATCACCAAAAAGGGTGTGCTGTATCTAATTTGAAATGTGAATGTATTATGAAAAATGAACATATATGTCAAATAATATCTAACACATAAAAACAAAGACGTTTTGCAGGGTGTGGTGGCGCAAGCCTTTAATGCCAGCACTCGGGAGTCAGAGATAAGATGATTGCTATGAGTTCAAGGCCAGCCTGGTCCACAAAGCTAGTCCAGGACAGCCAAGGCTACACAGAGAAACCCTGTCTCAAAAAAGAGAAAAGATAGGAAAAAAAAAAAAAAAAAAAAAAAAAAAAAAAAGAAAGAAAGAAAGAAAGAAAAACCCAAAAGAAAAAAAGATTTTGTCACCACTGCCCCCCCCAAAAGATGTGCTAGAGATACCACCCCCACAACCATGCGATGGAGAGTAAGTGTGGCCCAAACTCACTACTTGGTGTCCTTATAAGTGGGCCTTAGGCAAGGCAGTGGCACACACCCATAATCCCAGCACTTGGGAGGCAGAGGCAGGCGAATCTCTGTGAGTTTGAGGCTAGCCTGGTCTACAGACCGAGTCCGGGACAGCCAGGGCTACACAGAGAAAGCCTGTCTTGAGAAACAAAAACAAAATCAAACAGAAAAAGTGGGCATTTAGACTCCGGCAGAGGGCAGTACTGTGGGATGGTGGAAACTGAGATTAAAGCCGTGCAGCTTCAGGCTACCGCCTACCACCACATTCTGGGGACAGTAATAAAGGGCAAGCCTGCAGACCCTCTGATTATTTACTTCTGACCCCTTAACTGAACAATGATATCTTGCTAAATTCCCCCTCCCCCATGCACACCTATTCCTTGGTCAGGAAGCTAACTTTGGCCTAGCCATTCCCACAGGTGTGTGTAAGGCCTGGCTGGCAGCTTGCTGCCTCTGAGGCCTTGAGCTCACCTTTGGGGGCTTGGCATGGCTTCTTCCTGGGCTTCCTGCTCCTGCTCAGGCTCTGTGGGTTGGTTCAACTCCAGGATATAGTGCATTTGGGCCAGAAGGGCCAGGAACAGTTGGGCAAAGACATCCCGCATGGCTTTCTTGAACTCTCTGGCGAACTGGAGTTCGTGAATCGTGTTCATGGCCTGTGGGAGTTGGGAGAGCAAAGATCTGAAGTGCTGGGGATTCCAGGCCCGGGAAGTTTAGCCAAAACTCACACTTTAACACAATCTCCCCTCTCTGTTCTGACGGCTCAAGGACCAAGTCTAAGTGTCTAGGCGATGCCCTTTGACTGGTGCCAGCTTGTGCCACCTATGCAGTCTCTACTAGAGCATCTGGACCTGCTGCTCTGGTGCTCCTCAAGTGGTGTTCCCTGGCCTGTGCTCTTTAGCTGATGTGCTCCCCCAGTCCATGCTCCCCAAACTGTGCTGCAGCCTAAGCATCTCCTCTGTTCTTGGCATTCTCGGCACTGTCAGCACCATATCTGTAGGTGGTTGCCTGTCTAGGGAGGATTTGGGTGTGGAGAGGCAGCTGTGTGTTCTGGGCTATCACTCATGGGCCTTTAGGGCCAGGACTCTGTCTAAGAAAATTCCACATGGGAGCCTGGCAGAGTTACTGCCTTGTAAGAGTCTAGCCAAAGGAGACTGGTGAGACATGGCCACCTTAGCAAACATGTGTCCCCTGTTCCTGGGTGTGCAAGTATGGTGTGGGCTAATGGAGAAAATCAGAGAGAGGTCCTATGGGGACAGTGTGCTGTCAACAGTATGGCTCCTCCAGAATCTATGACCCCAATATGGGGCATGGCTTTGAGGCCCAAACTCTAGGCTTCTGTTGATACAGTGCCAGAGAGAGAGAGAGACCCCTCCCCCTCCTGTGCTCCCTCATATAGTCTCCTTAGCAGTCCTATGGGCAGACCCTCCTGACTTTCTTGCTGAGGGCTCAGAATCCTGAGCCAGGCCATTGGGAACTGAGCCTGGGGACAAGGACTGTGAAGTCAGTCTATGGGCTGGTTTGCACTGTGCCCTTCTCCTCCAGATAGGGAGTGGACTGGGTATCGGTCCCCGTCCCTGAAGTCTAGTACACGGACCCATGTGCTTACACAGCTGCGTCCCAGGGATGGGGTCAGAGACTCACAGCCAGTGAACGCAAGTAGGGCTTCTCATTGGGACAGGAGCTGCTGTGGTCGCCGCTAGGGGGCAGAGGCCTCTTCTGCAGCCAAGCTAGCAGCACAGTCAGAACCAAGTGGCTTGCAGGCTGTTCAGCTCCCAGGGCCCTCCACAGGCGAAAGGCATGGCTGTGGATAGAGGGGTTTGTTTTTATTTTGCAGGGAGGTGGATGCTGAGGCCTGCAGACAGAGGCTTGCTCAGATAATAGCCCTGTCTCTTATCTGGGCACTAGCCCTGCAGCTGTCTGAGGCCCAGGGCAGGGAGAACAGATAAGGGTTGTCTTGGGAGGGAAGCATGATGTCTTCAGAGCCTTGGTTTGGTGTTCTTTGGGCTTGAATGTTGGATGGAAGGGGCTGTAGAGGGCAAGACCAGGAAGGACATAGTTCAGCGGTCTCGTCTCATAAATGTCAAGGCTGACCTGAGGGGGGACACCCTTAAGGCCCTGTGGAAACCCAGTTGACACTTGAAAAGTGGGCAGAAAAGATCTCAGGAGTCTTTGACAGTGTGGCTCCAGGATGGCTGCATCAAGAGGCCAGAGTGAGTGAGCCCTCCCTGAGTCTGAGAAGCTGGAGGGTGAGACTTTCAGTCTGCTCCCTGGGGCTTCCAGCTGCACCTTTCTGTTAGGCACCAGCCTTTGAAGGCAAATTTCACGGGGAGCAAGACATACAGAACTGGCAAAAATCCTCGGTGTCTTAGGAGTGACAGCCTAGTGGGGAACACAGACATGTTGGATGCTACGTGCTGAGGGCAAGAATGAAGTGAGGGGGGGGGGTGGAGAAAGGAGGGGAGAAACTTAGGAGCCAATGGGACAGGAATATATGCTGGATGAACTGACTGCTGACAGATAACCAAGGCGGGGATGGTCCCAACAGGGTGAAGCTGCCGATAAGAACAGCCTCACGGTCGGTTGCAGTGGGAAGTTAGACCTAAGCAGGCTTGGGAGGGATGGGAGCAGTGAGTAGAGAGAGGAAACACAGTCCCAATCCACGAGCCAACGGAATCACATAGACACCTCTCAAAAGGAGGGATGCACGTCCAAGGAAGCAGCACACGGAAGACGTGGAGCCCTGCGGGAACTGGCGCGTGTTACTTGACGCCCACTGCATGGTCCAAGGAATGGACAGCACACACCTTGAGGAGGATGCATAGAAACCAGAATCCATTTGTTCTTGGTGGAGTGGAAAGAGCAGAACCGCTTTGGAAAGTCGTAGCAGTGCTTTCAGGGGTTTGATGTAATATTGCCATGCAGCCTTGTACCGTCACTAAATGCACGTACCCCCCAAAAACCCATAGAACAGATTAAACTTATGTAGTTGTCCTGCGGTGTCAGCAGGGGGTTGGCTTCAGAGTTCTCTTGGGTATGAAAATCTGTGTATGCTCTAGCCAGGCGTGGTGGTTTATGTCTGTCATTTCAGAACTTGGAGGTTGATACAAGAGGATTGCAAGGGTTTGCGTATAGTCTGGGATGAACAGTGAGTTCTAGATCAGTGTAGACTACAGTGAGATCTTGTCCCCCAAATCCAATACAAACCGAAACAAACCCTGCACAAGTCTCTAGTATAACACGGTGCACTCTTTGCACATACCCTACACGCACCCCCTTTTCATGTATCCTTCCGCCCCCACCCCCACTATATGAACTACCTAATATGAGGCAGATTCCATGAAAGCAGTCATTACGTTGCATTGCTTAGGTAGTAATGAGGAGCCTGTGTGAGCATAGGCGTGGTGTTTCTGGAATGTTCTGACTCCATAGATGTGTGAGCTGAGGATGTAGAGGGCAGAAATCATGTACACCAATGTTGACTGCAGATTACTCATGCAAAGAAAAGGTGTAGGCTACCTAGATGTCCATCAGCAGGTGAACTGATGTACAGAACGCAGCCCAGACACACAGTGATATATACACACACATCACAGAGTACACACAGTAAAACACTGCCCAGCCAGGGGGATGAAGTTATGGCACATGTTTTAGTGTAGAGGAACATGGAAGGTGCAAGATTCTCTCCCTAGGGGAGAGTGCAGGCATTAACAAGGCCATATCGGTTCACTCAAGGACTTTGAAGGTTCTTTTCTTGTTGGGAAAGAGTAAAAATAGCAAAGTCAATCCCAAACCCATTAACAATTATAGTACATGCAAATTGAACATGTATTCCAACCAAAGACAATGACTGGCTATACTAAGCTTGACAAAATTCTGTCTACAGTAGATGGGCCTGGGTGCTAGTGAGATGGTTCCACAGTTAAGGGTCCTTGCTTGCTCTTGCAGAGGACCTGAGTTGTGTCCTTAGCACCTACACTGGTCCACTCATAACCACCCTGAACTCCAGCTTCAGTGATGGAAAGCCCTCTCCTGGATTCCCAGGCATCCGTGTGTGCACATATTCACACACACACACACACAAATATAAATAAAACTAAAGAAAGACAAGCTTGAAACAAAAAATATGGAGATATTAAAACTCAAAGGTGCAATACTACCATAGGGAACTGGTGTGGCTAGCCTATGGTTCGAACAGTTTAAGGCCTAGGCAGATGTGGCCTCTGAATCAGGGTGTGAGTGTATGTGTTTGTGTTTGTGTACATGCTATTGAGTGGACAAGGAGAGCCACAAGAAGGTGTCAGATCTCTTGGAGCTGTGGTTACAGGTGGTTGTGAGCCACCCAACACTGGTGCTGGTTGCCAAACTGTGGTCCTCCAAAAGAACACTAAATTCTCATAAGCACCAAGTCATCCCTTTGGCCCCCCAGGCAATGCCTCTGAGCACTCAAGTAAAAGCAGGTATCAAAGGCAGAAGAGAAGAAAGGCACTTCACACACCTGAAATGCAAAGGGCCAAGAGTGGAGAAAGGCCAAGAGTAGAGAGGGCATTCTTGGAAAATCAGAGAGCAGGGGTGGGGGAGGGGTTGCTCTGTACAGGTGAGGTCAGTTGCTACAGAGCTGCCACAACATTAGAACCCTGCATGTTGGCCTGGGGTAAAGCCTCCCCTCAAAGGGTAGGAAGTGCTTGATTTCTGAGGGAAGTTGAGCAGGGAAAGGGATGGGTCAGTGATTCTGGGACCATATTTGCGTCATTCCCGATGGGCTGGAAAGATAATCTCTGACGGCCAATAAGAGAGAGATCCTTAGAAGGCAGTGCATGAAGACAGTGCATTGGCATCTGCTCATGAGAGGATGTGGGGGTGGGACTGGGAAAGCAGCTGCTGCATGGGAGAAGATATTCCTAACAGTGCAGGCAAGAAGGCACTGTGTCCAGCTTTCAGAAAAGAGCCTTATGATCTATTATAACTGGAACAGCCAGTGGAAAGGCAGGCAAGACCTTTGCATAGTCTCACTGCCAAATGGCAAGGAGAAATGGAAGCAGGGGAGGTGGCTCAGTGGTTAAGCACTTGTGAGGCAACTTTGAGGACCAGGATTTTGATCCCCAGAAACCACAGAGATGCCAGGTGGGTGTGGTGATTCATCAGCAATCCTCGCCTCCCAAGAGGATCCCGGAGTAAGCTGCTAATGAGATTAGCTGTGAGAGTGAGATCCCAGCTTCAATGAATAAGGAGGAAGAGAGATTGAAGGTGATCCCTGACTTCAACCTCAATCTTCACATTTATACCCATCTACACACATATGCCCATGGACATACAAACATGCACATGCACGTCTGAACACACATACACAATGAAATATGAAGGGAACGAGAAGACGTTAAGTCAAACTCAATCATGGAAGTAATGATGAATATTAGAAGGTGGCCAGCACCCGCCAGATTGGCTAAAACTTGGGTGAGTGACTAAAAGGCAGGTGCTGATCATCAGTGAAGGTGCAGAGCAGAAGGGATGCTCAGAGGACAGCATTCTGTTTGCAATGTAACCCCACAAGAGCATATTGGGAAGTGCCTTGCACCCTCCATGGAGGTGGGACACAGCATAGTTTTCTCTTCCAGGAACACCATCTCTACAAACACATGCGCGCGCGCGCGCGCACACACACACACACACACACACACACACACACACACACACACACGAGGAAATCCAGTTCTCCATTATGTCAGAACACACACAAGCAAGTTAACAGATGCACTGTTCATCATGGCCTCTAGTGAGAAATAACTAAGTGTTTACCTACAGTGGAGAGGACCCTCGGTGTTCACAACATTAGTCCCACAGAGCAACAAAGACGAGGGAGCCGCAGTAAGACACCATAAAGTTTAAACATGAAGTCAGAGAGAAACAAAGCCAGACAAGAAGAAAGACACTGGAAGAGACCAGATAGCATGGCTCTGTTTACACGTTCAGAGCCTATTGCACCACTGAGATGGGTATGGTTTTTTGTTTTTTTTTGTTTGTTTGTTTTTTTTTGAGACAGAGTCTTTCTTGTCTCTCTGTGGCTGGTCTGGAACTTGCTATGTAGATGTGGCTGTCTTTGAACTTGGAGGAGGAGGGAACTCCTGTCTCACCTCTTCTGGCATTCCTCTCACCCCCTAAGCCAAGATGGCAATTTGTTTCTTTTACGAGACTTTTTGTACATAGATTCTCCTTAAAGTTGTAATCCTCCTGCCTCAGCCTCTTGAGTCTTGGGATTCTAAGTGTTCCCCACCATATCTTACTAGGGCATGAAGTGTTTTTTTTGTGTTTTTAAAAGACAGATTGCCCATGATGGGCATCCAATAGGTGATCTCTCCATAGAGTTATATGCATAGTTTAGGGAAGAGAACAGCGAAGCAACAAATCTCTGCTCTGTCAGGAAAGAGAGTGAGGGATCCTCCCTGCTTCAGCACCCTGGCTGGGAGGAGGGTGCTGTTCTGGGAATCTGATCCATTAAAGCCTATTTTGATGTCCACATTTTCATCACCATTGCGGCCCCAAACTGCCCGGCTGGGACTTTTATGTTTAAAGCCATCACAAATGACCATGCCCGGGTGACTGGTAGAAGCCGATGTAAATCCAGATAAATCTAGCCATAAGACTCCATTGGTGCGAAGCGCTCAGGCTCTATAAATGTTATCATGGGGATGGTGCTTGGAACCGAGGAAGAAAGACATAAATTTCACTGGCGAATGGAACCATAAACTGCTCGGCATTGGTCTGCACTTGCTTGCAGAGATCTGCACTTTCCTAGATTCCTTGAAAGACAGCACAGAGCCTGGCGAGGGAACCGTGCAACTGTGGCCTCTTCACTGGGAGTAAAGAGGGAAAACCATCAGGCCTAATGGGCAAACTCCACCCCCAAACCTCAAGGATCTGTGACAGACAGAGGCAGATGAGAGAAACTTCTGGAAACTGAACACAGGGCAAGAGACAGCTTGGAGTGGATCAAAAACCACCTTCAGTGAGATGAATTCACTTGAAGTCTTAAAATACACCAGAGGAGAGAAAACTCTGGGAGGTCAGAGCACCGGCCACAGGGGAGGGAGTTAAACAGTTTGCCATCTTCAAATGGCATTGGGAGAAGAAAGAAAAAAGGGGAAGAGGGAGGAGCAGGAAGAAAGATGGAAGAAAAAGAAAGAGGAGGAGGGAGACTCCATTGGTGCAGAATCCTACGGCTTCAACAGTAGCAACTAAATGGACAGGGTGGTGGTTTGAATCAGAGTGACCACCCCCGTAGGCTCTTCTATTTAAATGTTTAGTCATCAGAGAGTGGCACTGCTTGAGAAGGATTAGGAGGTGTGGCCTTGTTGGAGGAAGTGTGTGTCACTGGAGGTGGGGCTATGGGGTTTCAAAAGCCTGAGCCAGGCCCTGTGTCAGTCTCTCTCTTGACCTATGGATCAGGATGCAGCTCTCGGATCCTTCTCCAGCACCCCACTTGCCTGCCACCAAGCTCTCGCTTGCCATGATGATAATGGACTATCCCTTTGTGGCTGTATGCGAGCCCCCAATGAAATGTTTTCTTTTATAAGAGTTGCCTTGGTCATGGTTTCTCTTCACAGCAATAGAACACTGGCTAAGACAAACAGCTCTATGGTTATTTCAGAAACTAGAAGAAATAAGCCAATGAAGTGAAGATGCCCTGAGAGTGGTAGTACTTCATACAGAGGACTTTTTTGACTGACTCACTCCACAATGAACAAGGGCTTAGGGAATCAAGCATTTGAATATGCTCAAGAAAGGACAGATCTTCAGTATGGTCTGAAACGAACTGACCGAACTCAGGGAAGAAATAGCAGGAATAAAGCACTGACTTTAGTTAGGTTGTTCTAGAACTCAAGAGCTGATTCAGAGGATAAGCTCAGGGCCAGGCTGGCAAGGCCTGTCTCCAAACAAAAACAAACAGACGTTCAAGCCAATCAGCAGTTTAAAGAGCCTGCTTTGCAAGCATATAGACCAGAGTTCATATACCGAGAAGCCACACGAATGCCAGGTCGGTGGCAGCCCATCTGTAGTTCCAATGCTTGGGAGGCAGAGGCGGGGATACCCAGAGTAAGCTAAACAGACTAGCTATGTCAGTGAGTCGTGGTTTCAACTGTGAGAGCCTGCCTCAGTGTAAAGGTGGAGAGAGACCGAGGAAGACTCAGTGCCAACGTCTGGCCTCCACAAGCACATACACACGCGTGCAATACACACATTAAAAAAATATCTTGGAGGGGCTGGAGAGATGGCTCAGAGGTTAAGAGCACTGTCTGTTCTTCCAAAGGTCCTGAGTTCAATTCCCAGCAACCACATGGTGGCTCACAACCATCTATAATGGGATCTGGTGCCCTCTTCTGGCCTGCAGGCCAGAATAATAAATAAATAAATAAATAAATAAATAAATAAATAAATAATGAATAAATAAATCTTTAAGAAATCTTGGAAATAGGGAAAAAATGAAAGGGTGTTCAAGTGAGGGAAGACTCAAAAGAATATTTAATATGGGGTGATGAGATTCAGAGCTGGGATAAGCAGCTGAGGTGTCCTTAACCAAAGGAGACCTTGTCTCTAGGTTCTCCCAGCATCCCTCAGTCCCTATCCAGCCGAGGGGTGGGGCTTCCTCTCCCCAATGGGCTCTTCACTATATAATTCAGACATTGTGGTCTTCTTCTCTCTCTTTTCTTTGCATTTTCTCCTCTCTCTTTCTTTTTTTTTTCAAGACAGGGTTTCTCTGTGTAGCCTTGGCTGTCCTGGACTCACTTTATAGACCAGGCTAGCCTCGAACTCACAGTGATCCACCTGCCTCTGCCTCCTGAGTGCTGGGATTACAGGTGTGCACCGCCACCACCTGGCTCCTCTCTCTCTCTCTCTCTCTCTCTCTCTCTCTCTCTCTCTCTCTCTCTCTCTCTCTCTCTCTTCCCTGCCTCCCCAACCCTGCAACTTTTCTGTCTCCCTCTGCATGGCGACTTCTCTGGCCCCATTCCTTGGGACCAGGGAACCTGCCCAAGAGCTTCCCCCAATAAGCCTGCATTTATATACTCTAATTTGGCTTGAATTGCCTCATCTCTCTGTGGAGATAACCTACTAAGGGGCATTTAGGAAAGGCATAGAGTGACATGAAGAGGACAGTCGGTTTAGGGGAAAGCCAGGAGCATCAGAGGGTGTGAAGCAGAGCTGAGGAAGGAGGAGGTGGAAGAGAAACAGCGTTGGAGCACACAATGACTCAGGCAGACTACGTTTAAGCATAGCCAGGCACACTTCCCAGAAAGGAGAACAAAAAGACTTAATTACATAATTGAAGATGCATCAGGTACCTGGGAAAATTAGTCTGGAGTACCTCACCTAGTAAGACCTAGATTTCAGAGACAGAGGGGAAAAAAAAAACCATATCGTCCAGGCAACATGACCAAGTAACTTACAAGGTAAAACCTGAGCCATCCACATAGCTTAGCAGGTAAAGGTGCTTGTACACAAGCCTGAGGCGTTCTAGCTCTAGGACACCTACAAGTTGTCCTCTGATTTCCACAAAATAAAATATAAGTTTTTTTTAAAAGCAACACAAACTTGGTAGATATTCTTTTTCTTGAAGACCTAGGCAGCATTCACAAAAACAGCGTAAAGGATCCAGAAAGTCCAGAGATGTGACAACCGCATTTGAATCTGAACACAATGGAAGTTCACGTTGTCAATGGAAACAGGATGTGTCCCTGCTGAGGTTGAGAATTCTCCCTGGAGAAGACTCTAGGCTCTGGGAGAGCTCTCTGTAGATTCCCAGCATTCCCAGAGCAGTGTGGAGCAGAGTTTGCACCCAGGGCTAGAACCCTGGAGGGGAGGGACTAGGAAAGGACCCGGGGAGGGCGAGAAGGTAGGCAGGACAGCAGCATCCTGGTCCCATCACCTAGGAGCTTGTTGGGTCCTGGAGGGAGTAAGAGATCATGCAGAAGTCTGCGTGAGAGACAGTGGAATTCTAGTTTGGAAAGGAGAGAAAGCAGTCTATCTTTGAGCAGGTGTTACACTATCGAGAAATGAGGGTGATTTAGGCCAGGTGCGGTGGATGATTGAAATGTGTTGCGGATGGAGGAGGGATTTTAGGGAGGAGGCACTGAGAACCTGGCCTAGCCCCAGAAGCATGGGAGAGAGACCAGGTACATCTGAGAGGGCAGAGGTGGCTGCAGGAGGCCCCTTGAAGAGGAAGAAGAAGAGAATGAAGAGCAATGCAAGTCAGAGGGAGAGGCTACACTGATGGATGGTGAGGCTTTGTGGTTGGCCGGTGTCCCACCTGGAACACTCTGGAATTACAGACCATTTGGGATGGGTTGTGGAGGCTGGGGCAGATGTTTCATGTGGAATACCGACAGGAGGCAACCCTAAGTGAACAGGGGTGCTTGCTCCTTCCCTACACTAAGCATTCTGGGTTCCCTGTGGGCTGTGATGGACAGACACAGGCCAGAAGCTGTGACCCTGGCCTGGGGGAGGATGGTAGGTAGGTAGTAGGGTCAGTGACTAGGGGTCGGGGTGTGGCTAGGTACCTGTCCAGGGGTGTGGAAAAGTCTAGGAAGACAGCCACCAGCTCTGGGATGTGGTTCCGGGCCAGTAGGGTGATGACACGCAGGGCATTGTCCTTGGCTTGGGGTATTTGGATGGCACAGAGGTGGTGGTGGATGGCCTGGCCCATTTTACCAACCTGGGGTAGGGAGTAGTGGGAGGTGTCTGATGGGGATCCCACCTGCTCTGCACACCAGGCCTGAAGCAGACTGAGGCATATGGAAAAGCTGGCATCTGCTGTCTCCTTCTGCGGCACCCTTCTCATCCTATAGGGCTCATTAATCTCTCTTTGCACCCGCTGGACCATTCTGTGCACCTCTGTCTATATTCTGTTACTCCATCAGACCACAAGCTTTACAAGTTCTGGTCTGGTTTTTCCTTTGTCATCTCATTTCTCTATGTTCCATAGCTGCACTTAACCAATGTACATTTACCTCACAAACCCCATGACCCTGCAGTTGTCATCAGGGCCAATAGGGCTACCTATCCACTAGCCATCCATCCATCTACACACCCACTCTCCCATCTATTCATCCATCTATTCACACACCTACCCACTCACTCATCCATTCACCCACCCACCCACCCATCCATCTACCTACTCACCCACCCACTCACCATCTATCAACCCACCCACCCATCCATCAATCCACCCACCCATCCACTCACCCACCCACCCATCTGTCTATCTACTCATCCACTCACCTCACACACATCCATTTATCTACCCATCCATCCATTTATCCACCCAACCACTTACCCACTCACCCACCCATCCATCCACCTAACCACTTAACCACCCATCCACCCATCTATCCAACTACCCACTCAACCACCTACCCATCCTTCTATCTACCGACCCATTCACCCCCCACCCATCTATCTATCCACCCACCCACTTATCCAGCCACCCACCATCTATCCATTAATGGGATTGTCTGCTGCCTGTAGTAGTAGATGCTTCTTGCTGCCTACCCCAACTTTGCCCCCTCTCCTCCCTGGCCCTGGATGGGGCCCAAACCCTCACAGTCTCTAGGTTGTCCCCATACTCCTGGATGACAAGGAAAAGCAAATTGGCAGCCGCCTGCACCCAGGAAGAGCTGGTAGAACCCAAGCCATCGATGGCTGTCCAGATGAGGTCTGTCAGTTCGGCCATTGCAAGATGACTCACAGTCTCCTGTAAAAGTGGAAAGCCTGTCACCTTATCACTTCAAACCCCTGTTGCTGCCCCATCTCCCTTTACCCTTCTCCTTTTTCAGACTCCCTAAATCTCTGGCCATCCACTCCTCTAGGCTCTCTATGTGGGTTCAGTACATAATTGCGTCTACAGCTCTCTGTCCAAGCCAATGCCTAGGGACAGGAAGGGAGAGTATGATGCCCACCACTTGGCAGGCACAGGGCTCTTCCCCCCCATCAGTGTTGCCTTTGGATGCTGGTGGCCCTGGAAGCTTCATGTCATCCCCTCCTCTTAGCCCCAGGTCATCCACATGTTACCCTAGCTCCAGAGTAATATTTATTGCCCATGGTCAGGCCCCAGACCTCCTTATGAGGGATTTAATGAGAGAGAATTGAACTTCAGAGGTGTCAAGGATCTTCCAGGCCACTTGGTCTGACCTCTAGTCCTAGAGAGGTGCCACGGAACAGGGTGGGACTATGTGGGGCCAGGCTGATGTAGAACTCAGGACTACTGTCCCATGTAAAGCCTTTTGAGCCTACAGCTATGCTCGGGGGTGGGGTGAGGTGGGAGTGGGGGTGGAAAGGATACTTGAGGGAATAAATGCAAGGTGGTCTAAGTCCTCCTCACCTAATGCCCTCGGGAGTAGAGCTGGGATAAATCAACACACAGACAGAACCTTCTAGAAAGAATTTGACTCTGACTGTTCAATATAACAGCCTCATCACTCATGGTAGTTTAAATCTATGATAGACTTAAATCTATTAACATTTAATTTGTTCTTTGGTAGCCCTGTATTTATTTCAGGAACTTAGGAGCTCAGGAGCTCCATGTGGCCAGTGGCTCCTTTGGTCAGCACAGATGTAGATCATGTTCAACCTTATGGAAAGTTCAAATTAGAATGATGGTGGGATCCTTAGAATCCAGAGTACCACAGGCACAGGGATGGTAAAGATTCCAGTGATGCTGAGCTTTAATCAAGGCCATGAATGAATGTGAGGTGGTGTGGTAGTGATTGTGGTGATGGCAAAGGTGATGTTTAAAGGTGATGGTGATTACGACCATTGTGTGGTGGTGGTGATGGTGGTGACAAGGGAGGTAATGGTAATAAAATGGTAGTGGTGATGGTGATGATGACAGTAGGGATAGTGATGCTGGTGCAGGAGTGATGATAATGGTGATGGAAGTTATGGTGATGACAGTGGTTAACACTGGTAGTGGTGATAGTGAGTGTTGGTGGTTTTGGTGATGCTGGAGGTATTAGTGATGATGGTGATGGTGTGACAGAACTGATGGTACGGGTAGTGATGATACTGGGATGATAATGATAGCAACGATGAAAATGGTGATGATGGTGGTAGTGATAACAGTGGTGGTAGAAGGTGATGATGATGATGATTGACGATGGTGACCACAATAAAAGTGCAGTGTATTTCGATACTTCATGAGGAGTCTGTACCAAAATTTGGGACTAGAAATGAGGTCTAGTATATCTCCTTCTTCTTTGGAATTTTCCGAGGTCTGTGTCTGGCAATTAGCATAGTCTCCTAGGCTTGCTCCTCCTACGTTCTCACCCAGTCTACCTCTGCCTTTCCCTCAAGAGGTAGACAGAGCTGGCTTCCTTTCTCCAGACCCTGGACAACGATACTTCCCAGTGGCTCACCTTCCCACTGGCACCTGCTGGGCTGGCAGCCAGTGGAACACATCCCTTCTTGCTTTGCCTCTGGCCCCAGCCCAGGTTCTCTGTCTAAGCTAGGTTTTCTTCATTATAGGCAGGCCCATTGGGGTGCTGCCCCCAGGGGGTTCAGAGCTTCTGTACTAAACTTCTAAGGAGCTCCATCACTCAGTTTACTGCAGCCGCTGAGTTCTGGAGTCCATGGGATCAGACCAAGTCTTGCTGGGGCACTTACTGGCCATGTACTCCACTTTTCCATCATATGTCTGGATAGCATGTCATGGGTGCTTACTGAAGGGCAGTTTAACCACCAGGCCCCACTTGGACTCTGTTGAGAAGTGGAAGACTAGGGTCTGACAAGGACTGACAAGTGTGCCTATCACAGGGATCACTCATAGCCAAAGTTCAACCCAACCTGAGCAAACGGGAGCTCACACCTCACAGACTTCCTGATCTCACAGGCCTTATGCTACTATGGCAAGAGGCATCCAGCTAAGGTAAGGCCAGTATCTAGCTCATAGCCTCCAGTTGTGGCTTCAACCTGATTGAATCAACAGGTGTGAAAAGGGTAGGAGAACTGTAAATGAGAAAACAGTCTCGAGAAGATCGGAAAAACTTGAGAAAGGGATTTGTAAAAACCGTGAAGGTTCTCCTGCAAGGTACACACAGTCTAATGTGTGCTGCTGTCCCTCCAGTCTGCTTGGTTCCCCTTCAACAGTTGAGAAAAGAGTGAGTATATCACCACCCACAGATGCTCTGGCTATGCACCCACCCAGCCAGAAAGATTGTAAAGGCTTTGACCTTGATAGCGTGGTTGCTGCCCATGTAGGAGATGCTGTCGTTTTTGGATGCCATCTCTTGGGGGATCAGAAGAGTGCCCCTCTGGTCTCCACTGCTCCACAGGGTGGCTCCAATTGCACCAGGCTGGAGGAATTCCCGAGGGGTCTCCATCTCCACTTCTGGAGCGTCTCCTGCTGGTCAGGGAAGGCAGGGGTATGGGCAGGGGAGAGTGCGCTGGGGTTTATGGGACAGGGCAGGAGTCCATCTGGGGCCATTAGTAACTGGCCACAGGCCTGTGTCTATTTGGGTTTGGGGGTGGTGTTACTAGAACGGTATGGCTGAAGTCCAGGCTGGGCTGAAGGTGGATTTGGGAGAAAGGTGGGGTTCAGGGGTGCAAGTGTGAGTTCATGCAAGCTGAGGTGAGGAGGGGCCAGCTGTGCAGTGCTGCTGAGAATACTTACCTTTCTGGTGCACCAGGAGCTGACTGAGATGGCCCATGGCTTCTAGACTGAAGCACTGGATGGTCCTGTCAGAGTCCTGGCACAGGATCCCCAGCATGGCCACCAGCTGCCCGATCCTTCTGAAGTTTTCCTTGGTCTATGTGGAGAGCATGGCATTGGTGGTGGGCTTACCTACAGCATCCCACTGGCTAGCTACTCAGGCTTCCCAGAATGGCCTCCACCTGAGGGGCTCCTGGATTGTGTGGTAGGGTTAGGCAAAATATAAGGACTTGACTCCAAAACTTGATAATCAAAAGGAAAGAATGAGGTAGTGTAATAATAATAATTTTTTAAAAACTTAAAACAAATGCAGAAGACTCCCAGATGACTAGAGTGCTGAGGTTTTAGGACAGGATCCAACCGTGAACTTGTAGGACATTATCTAAATTCTTATTCTGATCTCAGCTATGAAGCCAATAAAACTATTTACAAAATAAGTGGCCTCTCTGGACCATAGTCACATTAAAAAAAAATTTACCAAAGGGCAGTGGTGCCTTTAATCCCAGCACTAGGTAAGCAGAGGCAGGCGGATCTCTGAGGCCAGCCGGGTCTACAGAGTGAGTTCCAGGATAGCCAAGGATACACAGAGAAGCCCTGTCTAAGATTTATCTTTATTTTATGTGCATGAATACTTTGCATGTATATTTGTATGCCATGTGCATGCCTGGTGCTGGTGTGCCGCATCCCATGGAACTGGAGTTATGAAGGATTGTAAGCTGCCATGTGGATGCTGGGAACTGATCCAGGTCCTTTGCAAGAGCAGCCAGTACTTTTGACTGAGGAGCCATTTCCTCCAGACCCCATAGTCACATCTGATCATATTAAAATGCAGTATATCTTCATTATGGAGGGTTTTTTTCTAAACCCCAGAAAATTAAAATTAAAAGTTATTTACTCTATTAAAAATAAAAGAACAAAAGTGGCATATTGTTTAGAGTCCTCTGCCATGGAGCCCAATCAGGTAGCAAGGTGTTCAGGGTCCACCCTGGTCTGGAGGAAGAGGCAGAAGTGTTCGTTTGAGCAGGATGCCCCACCCTTGAAGATATATGAGGTGAGGAGGTGAGGGGCTGTGGAGGTGAGGATCTGGGGAGGTGAAGGACTGTGGAGGTGAGGGGCTGTGGAGCAGAGGATCTTGGGAGGTGAAGGACTGTGGAGGTGAGGGGCTGTGGAGCGGAGGATCTGGGGCGGTGAGGGGCTGTGGAGGTGAGGATCTGGGGAGGTGAGGGGCTGTGGGGGTGAGGATCTGGGGAGGTGAGGGGCTGTGGGGGTGAGGATCTGGGGAGGTGAGGGGCTGTGGAGGTGAGGATCTGGGGAGGTGAGGGGCTGTGAAGGTGAGAGGCTGTGGGGGTGAGGATCTGGGGGAAATGAGGGGCTGTGGAGGTGAGGATCTGGGGAGGTGACGGGCTGTGGAGGTAATGCTTACATTTAGGCAGCGTTTATAGTTCAGGAATTTGAAGAGCACTGTGCATCTGTGCACAGCTCGTTGTCGCTCGTGAGTCTTCTCTGATGTCAGCCAGACATACAGGTGCTGCAGGGTGGATGCCATAGGTGCTTTCCCAGAACCCCAGAAATGGCTGTCCTTGCCCACCCCTCAGCAAGGCTCCTTGATTTTCACCACTTCTAGGTTCAGCTTTTCCTGCTCTCTTGTCATTTTCTGTCCCTAGAGCTACCCTTCAGGACTGCTTATTTCCTGTGCAGCGGACACATTCCTTTTCCCATAAGCTCTCAGCCTGCTGTGTGCTATGTGGCCCTTCCTAGAACCTTCTGCCATGCATACAAACAGGGACACGGTTGCCTCTGGTAATGGGTGGGCACTGATTTTAGATCACTGCATGAGTGAGGGGCTGCGTGGTCAGCTGATCTAGACACAGGGTATTTGGAGGTAGAGTGGCCCAGGAATGGGTGGGGAAACCATTAAGACTTTCCACGTGGTCACATTCCCAGAGTGGCACATTGCCTTGTAGCTTGGGGGTTCCCTTGCCTGTGTTCTCCCTCCTGACTTCCACCCGTGCAACTCAGGGCTTGGAACCCCTGCTTCTCCTGGCTTCTTCATGAGGCCCCGCCCCTGCTGGGCTGAGTCTCATCATCACTCCTTATCTTTCAGGTTTCAGTGGGTGAGCCTCCTCCTGCCTCTTCCTGGCCTAGGCTACTCTTGTGGTCCTTCTCATCTCAGGGGTGGCTATGGCTTTCATTCAGGGCTCTTTAGTGAACATCAATTGGTCCTGACCTCTGGCCTGGGTGCAGCTGGCCTGTCCTCTGGGCCTATGCCCTGCTCCTAGGCCCGAGTGGTCTCTGAACCCTCTAGATGCTCTAAACCTCTAGACATGGGAAGCCTACTGGCCAGGTCTTGCTTCCTGTGGAGTGTCCTTTTTGGGGCTCTCCGGCCAGAGCCGTGTATCCCTGCCCCACCCCCCAGCTGCCAGAAGCCCTCACCGACAGCAGGAAGTACAGCTCATTGGCTGTGGGGCTCTGCACTATGAAGCTCTGCAGCATGTGGTCCAGTGCCTCCATGGTTTGGCAGTATAGTCCCTGTGGGAGAGAGGAGGTCAGCCAGGTTCTGTGGGGAAGATGCCCAAGGTTGGCACAATGCCCAGTGGCACCCACTTTCGCCATGTGTCCAGGCCAGGCTCCCACAATGGACAGAGCTCATTACTGCATTTGCAAGGGGGGCTTGCCACACGGGTATGGATAGTAGCTAGAAAGGCCTTGGGAACCCACCCTCAGGCCCAAATATTTCAGTCCGGGGGGGGGGGCTCTCTCCACATGTAGACATGTGACCAGGGCTGTCTTGCCCCCAGAAGCCCAGGGTAAAATGGATAAAATTAATAAAAATAATTCTCTGCATTATTCATCCTTAAGGTCTGAGCAATTTTTAATTTTATTATTTATTTACTGTACATATATGTGTGCGCATGCATGCATGCATGCTGTAGCATGTATGTGGAGATCAGAGACGACTTTCAGGAGTTTGTTCTCTCTTACTATGGATTCTGAGACCAAACTCAGGTCATTAAGTTTGAGTGGCAAGCAGTTTTACCCAATAGCCATTTCATTGGTCCTCTTAAGAGGTGTTTTCTTTTTCTTTCTCTTTTTTTCTTTCAGAGATAGGGTTTCTCTGTGTATCCTTGGCTGTCCTGGACTCACTTTGTAGACGAGGCTGGCCTCGAACTCACAGAGATCTGCCTGCCTCTGCCATCACACCTGGAAAAAGTTTTTTTTTTTAAGGACCTGGATATACACAGGGGTGATGGGCAGCCAGCCCCATGTGATAGGACAGGAGACATATGGAGTGGTATCAAACAGGATGCCACTGGCTCCCAGTGTGGACACCCAGTCCTTGGTTGCATTTTCTGCAGGGTCAAGGAGTCTTCTGGTCACCAGGTGCTCTGTAAGATGTTGTGGCAGATGCTAATTCTCCCTCTGTCACTACCTGTCCCACAGTGCTCATTTATCCAGATAGAGCCTGAACAGAGCTTCATAGATGTATATAATACAAGAAGGGCCCTTGGGAAGGGTTCAGATCTTGGGATCCTCAATGTCAACTTTATTCTTCTGAACTGTGTACCCCATGTCCCCATGTCACTGTGGGAAGGTGGGAATGGGCCACAGACTGCCTGGCACAGGTGGAGGTCTCTTCACAAAGCTGTCCTGCCCTTTGCTATTGACATGCAGGGCTAGGACTATGCCTGGCAATCTCATGTGCCCTCTGGTGGTAACCATGAGACATGACAGCCCCCCCTTTTTTTTTAAAACCCTGCGGAGGGGCCTGCTAATATTGAACCAGGTGAATCAGGTGAGACTCAGGCAGCAGGTGTGGAAAAAATGGAGCCTACCCTGCAGGGACGGTGACTTCCTAAGTCACTTTCGTGTAATTGGATTATTCCCTGAAACATCAGGGAACTCATCCCTTTGAGAAGGCCATCTCCTCTCTTCTGTGAATTTCCTGTGTTGCCATGGTGCTTGGAGGGAAGAAAACACAGTGGAGACTCTGCCTAGTTTACCTGGGGTGGGTGGGTCAGCAAGGAGGCCGTGCATACCATTAGTAATCATGGCCGAAATGATGATCCTATGATCCTATGATCCTATCATCATGTCCCAGGCGGGCAAATAGAGACCCGGAGCCTTTAGGCAACTACCCAGGGCCTCCACAGTGGCCAGCCTATACTCCCCGACCTCTCTCTCTTTCCCCTCCCCCTGCCCCCCCCCCCCCCCACCACACAGAGCAGACTGAGCCTGATGCCCTGGCCTTAAGTGCAGGCTGCACCTGGATGTTGGGTGGTTCCAGGAAGAGGCAGGTGTGCTTCTCCAGGACATCCAGCAGAGGCAGGGTAAAGATGCTGCGGAAGCAGGTGGATAGGAGCCGGGATTTCCTGTCCATATCCATGGGGGGCCTCAGCGCACTGTTGGGAGGGTAAAGGATCCTGAGGGTCTGGGAGTGTGTGTGTGTGTGTGTGTGTGTGTGTGTGTGTGTGTGTGTGTGTGTGTGTATGCGCGCGCGCGCGCGCACGTGGGAGTGGATTTGGTGGTGGTGGTGGTCAGGGCTCAGGAATCCCTTTGCATCTGTTTGACAATGCACACCTTAGAACCCCTTGCTTATTAAAGGGTCCGTGCACACATCAGCCTCCCCAGTCTCCTACTCACTTATCAACAGGAGCACATGCTAGCTAAGGGCCTTTGAAGGTGCTGTTGCTGCTGGGCTCACCGACTCATCCATGGAGGACTTTGCTTAACAGTCCTTTGAGCCACCCGAAGTCAGCCTCAGGCCATGCTCTGGACTCCAGAGCACCGGGCTTACAGGACTGCTCAGGGAGTCAATGCTCTACCACCAGCTGTCAATCAGCTTCCTTGACCCAGTGCTGGGGCTCCGATACTTCCCAGCCCCATGAAGATGCTACACTCTCCCCTGTCTCACTTCCTGTTTCAGTCTCTCTCAGCACCTCCAGGGGCGTGTTTGGAGGACAGGGGTGTTCACTGCTGGCCTCCAGCTGTGTCCCCCAGAGACCAGATAGTGCCCAGCCCTCAGAGATCAACAATGACTGTGCAGTGGGTGAATAGGAAGTGAGGCGCTGGCAGAGGCGAAGCACCTGAGAAATGCCATGGGAGTGGATACTCACCCAGCCCCACCCACCACTCTGCCAAGGGCCATGTGGATTGACTGCTATGGTCTGAGAGCAGGCAGCTCTGAGGCCCCTGGTCTAACCTCCTCCCTGATTCCTGGGCAAAGAAGAGATAAGCAGGCTCCTGCATCCCAGGCTCCAGGGCCTCTGGACTCTCTGGACCCAGCTTCACTCCCTTTCCCTGGGGTTTGGGGTGGGGTTTAGATGCAGTTTCCGTTTGGCTGCCTTCTAGAGTTTCCTGGCCCGGGGCGGGGGGGGGGGGGCGGAAGGGAATCAGGTCACTGTGTGGAGTGGCTGTGCTCAGACCCCCTCACCACCCCAAGTGACCTGCTGTGCCTCAGCACCAAGCTCTCTACCCAGCAGGGCCTTGCTGTCTGACTACATCCCCCCCCCCCCCCCAACTCGTCCTGCTAGCAGCCTGGCAGAGAGCTGGTGTTTGGGCCAAGGCAGACCTGACAGACTGTAACCTACCAGAGGCTGGAGACGATATGGATGGCCTGCTGGCGGATGTTGGTGAACAGTGTGTCTTGCGGCTCTTTCTCCACCAGTATCTGCAAATCCACACGAGAAGGGGCGGAGGTTCAGGCCTGCCTTACCTCACCTCTGACACCAACTCTTATCCCCACTTCACGGAACTTGGGGGACGTTGCTGCCTGTCTTTATCCACCTGGTAGTGAGGCCTAGTCGAACCTTAGAGAGCTAGCATGGCTTCGGGGGTAAGATAGGCCAGGTCTGAATTCTGGCTACCTAGACCTGGTTGCCTACCCCTGGACTATTCCAGGTTGCTGTGACTCTTGCTTCTTTAGAAATTAGTTTACTTTGCTGTCAGGTCTCAGGCAGGGGACAGGAGCCACACTGTCTTGTCACCCTTTGCTCCTGACACTACTGCCCGGTTCCTTGCATATTTCCTACTATCCCAAAGAATCTATCTAGGAAACCAAAATCCAAAGAAATTGGTCTGGGGTCTGAGCCAAGAAAGCATACAGAATGGACGCACTGGCTTTTCTGAGCCTTGGTGGCCTTGCCTATAATGTGGGTGTATCTGGTCCGCTCAGAGGATCCCAGCAAGACCCAAGTAACCTTGGTACATGGTACATGGAGTATTTCCAGATGGGGCTCGGGGCAGTCCTTGCCCTTCCCCAGGTCTGAGGGAGGGGGACTTCCTGTGCCCAGGGCCTGGCACGCACCGTCAGACACTCGAGGAGCTCTCTAGTCTGGTAGAACTGGTAGCTGTGGGCACCCTCGCTCCGGCTGATGGCCCCTACCAGCATCATGATGGCGGTTAGGAAGCTTTGTTTCAGCGTCTCGTCCTGTGTAGGTCAGGCCCCAGGGCAAAGATCAGGCTGAGAGCCCAGGAGCTTGTGGGAGAGAGCAGGAAGCGAGGCCAAGACCACCATCTCCAGGCACAGTAGGGTCAGGGCGGAAGGGTGTGGCAGGGACTTACTAGGCTGGGAGCTCGTGGGCGGGGCTTTCTTTAGGAAGGGGCGCATGCGTTCTGTAAGCCTGGGCAAAACCTGAGAGGGGCCTCTGAGGGTTTCTGGGGTGTGGTGGCAACAGCCTTTCAACAACACACAGGGTACAGTGCTCCTTAGAGGCAGGCATCCTGCTGGGCCTCTAGGGGGGGGGCGGATATACCCCCTATTCCAAGCAAAAATCCAGCATTTGCTTTGTAAGAAGTGAGGGATGATGTCCTCATGAAAGACCAGAGACCTTTCCTAGGATAATGAAGGCATCAGGGCAATGCACGGGAGGCTAGGCCTATTTTTTTCGCCCCTCCTCAGGAGGGAAGGGCAGTGGGGAATTGGGCACAGGCCAGTGATGGCCATGGGCCTCTATGACTCTGCAATTGGGGCAGAGCTGAGGTGGAGCCCTGGCTTTGTCCTGGGGGAGGGCTGAAGGGGGAGGGGGAGGGCTGGAGGGGAGGGTGGATTCTGAATAAGGTGACCTGTACCCAGGAGCTGAAGCGGAAGTAGAAGGTCATCCTGGACAAGATGTTGTCCACCCATGGCAGAATGTGGCTCTTGGCCTTGGCTGCCATCTGGCCGTAGGAGAGGAGGATGGTGCTGCCAGCCCACTTCCACCGAAGGTCCTCGAGGCTCTGGCCGTGGGGGCCGGGTAGGAGTGGATTTGGTGTCAGGCCTTGCCCACAGTCTACTTGGGGAGTGGTGAGAAGGGGGTACCCTGATCCCAGCAAGGTGGGAGGAGGGGGTGTCTAGAGGGTCTTTGTTCACCAAATGAGAAGAGCAGAAGTGGAATAATTGGATTTTTTAGGGAGTCAGGGTGATTAGAAATGGGACACCAAGGACTATGTGCAGGTGCTTGGCTCTAATACAACTGGAAGAATTGGGGCCTCTCCTGTGATAGCCCTTTCCCCATAGCCTAGCACCCCTTTTCTTGCTGGATGAGACCGGAGTCGGGCACATCATACACTTGTGGGCTGCTGGGAGCCTGGAAAGATCATGCTCCTATCCAGACAGCCAGGATTTGGGCAAAGTGGAATTTCTTGCTTGGGTGTGGCCTAGAGTCACTCCTCTTCTCAGATGTCACCAGGGTACATGGTGATATTACATAACAGTGCCAGGTACCCACTGAGAGTCCGAGGCATGTGCTGCAATTCTGCCACTTGCCTGATGTGCAGACCCACCAGAGGCCACTGGCCTTCTCTAGGTTGCAGGGTTAACCACGAGAAGACCTGTGAGAGCATTCAAAGGCCTCCCCAAGCAAGGGATCCCCATGGAGAGTCCCCGCCCCAAGGCACTGTCTTCCAGGGGGAAGTCATGTAGGGTGCAGTAAGGTGGCTTAGGAGTGGAGCCCCCTCCAGTATTCATAAGCAGTTCTCTGGCCAAGTGTCCCGCTTTCCCGATAAATCCTTGCCTCGGTGACATCCCCCTATTCCCCCACCCCCACCCTGCAACCCTAAGGAGCGCTGAGTTGATACCTTCAGGGAGAAGTTCTGAAGGCTCCATTTAACGGGTGTGCTCCTTCCAAACTGCTCTAGGATGGCCCAGGCATCATCCAAGTGGCGTACTGCGACCAGCCCCACTGTGAGAGCAATGCCCTGTGAACAGAGTCCCCTGGGTCTGTCACCTGGACTCAGTGCCTCCCCAGTCCACCACTAGGGGGCAGGAACTCACACACACTTTAGGACCTGCAGCTCAGACTCTTAGGAGGTGTCTCTTGTGGAGTCTGGTGGGTAGAGTTGGGGAGGAAAGAGGTAAACAGGGGTTTGGGGTTGGTTGTCTCTCATGGCAGCTCTGAGCAGACAGGCTCAGGAGTAGCAATGGAGTGACGTAAGGGAAGAGGGAGATGAGGTTATGGTTTAGTTTGTGACCGAGTTCATGCTGTGGTCTGGGTTCAGGACATGACCAGGACCAGGGATTAGTCTAAGGCAAGGATCAGGCCTCAGTGTGTGCTCATGGCCAGGTCTCAGCTTGTGAGCAGCACTGGGGCTCAGTATGCAACCAAGATCAGGGCCTTAGCATATAGCCAGGATGATTAAAATGACAGCCCATTGTATGAGAATTAGATAAAGTCTTCGTGAGTGACCAGGATGGGGGCTAAGTATGTGAATGACCAGGGTCAAGGCAATGTGTGACAGAAGCAAGAGCCACTGTGTGATGGAAATCAGGGATCAGTAGGTGACCAGCACAATCCAGTTTATGACTAGGATTAGGGCTCAGTATGTGACCATGATCAAATCTGTGGTTTGAGCTAGGCAGTTATAGGATCAAAAGAGACTAGGTCCTCACCTCCCCTGCTTGGGTCCTCACCTCCCTTTGCTTAGGCCATTGGTGAGATGTTTCCAAAAGGGTTCTGAGGTGTGTCCTTATGGTGGTGCTGTTCTCCTCAGCTTGAAGGATTAGCCCATAGTAGGTGAACAGGAAGTCCTGGTGGGTTCAACATCCATGTCCTGAGCAGGCCCTACTTGACCTGAGCTCCTTTGAGCAACTTCCCAGGCTTCCTTCACCCTGAGGCCACCCTTCCCATCTTGTCCCAGGGTGGCCTAAAGCCCGGCCTGGGGTGAGGAAGGGAGACACTTCTAGTCCAGCTGCCCAGGCCTAGTTCTTGCTCCCTTTCGGCCCACCAAGAGCCCTATTGTTCAAGGGCCCTGTCTGTCCTATGATAGAGCCCATGGGCCTGTGTGGTGAGTGGGCTGGGGCCCTTGGGGACAGAGGGTCCTACCTTCTCTGGGGTGTATTCTTGCTGCATCCGGCCGGACTTGGTGAGGGTCCACAGCAACTCCTTGGACCACACGTCTATGTTCAGGAATGGCACCGACTTTCTGGCCATCTGTGAGTAGGTGGGACGAGCAGGGCTGGTCTTTCCCCAGCCTGAGAGCCCAGGCTCTGTTATCCCCTGACCCTAGGTGTCTAGGACTCAACACGATTGCCAGTTGAGTGGATCTCTGAGATGGGGAACACATTTCTCAAGGTACCCCAGATATTTTTGGGGTATCCACAAGCCTGGGGGACTGCAGTGTGGCATCTAGCCACAGCCCAGACATGCTTGTTGTCAACAAAAGTGGCTTTGAGACAGGGTGGGCACCACAGGCCAGGCTCAGTCTGTTTTCTAGTGCCTGGTGTGGAGTCAACCTGTGGTAGGTGCTCCAAAGTTTCCTAATGAAATGCGTGACCACGTCTCCTGGATGGGGAGACCTGGTGGCACTCAGAGGAAGGACAGCAGGCTACCAAGAAGAGACTTGATACCCTATGAGCATATACAGGGGGAGGAGGTCCCCCTCAGGAACAGTCATAGGGGAGGAGAGTAAGGGGAAAATGGGAGGGAGGAATGGGAGGATACAAGGGAGGGGATAACCATTGAGATATAATATGAATAAATTAATAAAATAAAATTAAAAAAAAGAAATGCATGATGAAGTGAATGAATGCAGTGACCTTTCTTTTTTCTTTTTCTTTCCTTTTCCTCTCTCCTTCCCCTCTCTCTCCTCTCTCCTGTCTCTCTCTCTCCTGTATCTCACCCCCTCCACCTCCGCGCCTCTCTCCCTTTGAAACAGGGTTTCTCTGTGTAGCTTTGGCTGTCCTGGACTCACTTTATACACTAGTCAGGCTTTGAACTCACAATGATCCACCTGCCTGTGCTTCCCTGAGTTTTGGGATTACAAGCGTGTTCCACTGACCCTTAACTCAACAGGATGGCTGCAATGACAGCCATGAGCTCTTCATTTCTAATGTCCCAAGATGCCACACATCAACGAGACTGAGCTTTTTTTGTTCCCAACACTCTTTTGGTGTTAGGGACACCCCTCTTGGCCCCCCAAATCTTAGCAAATATTGATAAATGTTCAAAGAAGTGTGTTTAAACAATATAAATTGAGTTGCAAAATACAGTTGAGAGTGAGAGGCTCCCTTTCCTGTCTTTTGGAACTGTAATGTATATTCTGTGCCATTGCAGGTTGGATGTACGTAATTTGATTTTTTGATTTTACAGGTTACAATTAAGAGATTGCCTTGAGTCCCGAAAGAGGCTTTGAACTTTGGACTTTTCAACAGTGTTGGGACTGTGAATAGCTATGGAGACTTCTGGAGTTGGCATAAATGCATTTTGTGTTATGATATGGCTGCAAGCCTGTGGGGACCGAGAATGGAATGTGGTAGTTTCGGTGATAATGCCCCTCACAGCTCATGTATTTGAATGCTTGGTCCCTAGTTGGTGGAACTATTTTAGGAAGGATTTTTTTTGGAGGTGTGTCCATGAGGGTAGGCTTTGAGGTTTCAAAAGCCCACAATATTTCCAGTTTGCTCTCTCCTCTCCTCTCCTCTCCTCTCCTCTCCTCTCCTCTCCCCTCCTCTCGTCATCCCTCCCTCCCTCCCTCCCCCTCCCTGCCTCTCCTCTTTCTCTCTCCCTCTCCCCCTCTTTCCCTCTCTCCCTTCCTCCCTGCCTCTTCTCTTTCTCTCTCCCCTCCTCCTCCTCTGTCCCTTTCCTTCCTCTCCCTCCCTCTCTCCATCCCTCTCTCCCTCTCTCTCTCCTCCTTTTCCTCTCCTTCCTCTCCCCTCTATGTGTATCTCCTGTTTGTGGATCAGATTAAGCTCTCACCTACTGCTCCAGTGCAATGCCTGCCTGCTTGCTACCATGTGCCCTGCCACAATGGTCATGGACCTTCTGAAACTGCAAGCAAACCCCTAATTACATGCTTTCTTTTATAAATTGCCTTGGTCATAGTGTCTCTTCACAGAAACCCCAACCCAACCCAACAACAACAACAACAAACAAGTCAGGCAATATTGTGTGTGACTGGTATTTGAGCACTGGGGGTTGGGGAGTGAAAGCAGGTGGATTCTGGGAGCTTGCTAGTCAGCCAGCCTTGCCTAAATGGTGAGCTTCAGGCTCAGTTGGAGACCCTCAAGTCAGTAAGGCAGAAAGAGACGCCCAATGTTCAGATGGGTGTGTGCACAGACACACCCACATAATGCTCCACAATCTGCCCCAAATAAATAGATAATGAATATTGAAAAAGAAATGGAAATTAAGGTAATATATAACTTAGGTCAAGACTGCATAAAGACTGGAGGCATAATGTCATTTCCATCAACCGTGGGCCACAGGCAATTTTCTATTAAGTTAAAATGGGGCTGGGAGATTGCTATTGCAGCTGTCATAGTGTCCTTGCTCTCTCTCTCTCTCTTTCTCTCTCTCATGGTAAAGTGGTGATGCTGGAGGGAACAGGCCTAAGCGCCACCAGTCCTGTCAAACCCGACACACACAATTATGATATGGCAATATACTCCTTGATCATGATAAATGGCTCTGTTGCTGGCATATGCATCTATTCCTCCTTTGATCATTATTTGAGTATACTTCCTGCTTATAAAAAACCAAACCAAAACAAAAACACCTCGCTGTACAACAGTGTCAGCTGGCAGCAGCCCCATACAGTGTGTGAGCGCCATTTCTTACTTTCATCAAGGCCCTGTTTGCACAGCACTGAAAATGCCCAACAGATCTGTAACTAAAAAGAAGTGTTCTCTGGTGGCAGGGTGATTGAATTGACAGCTTTTTTTTGTGTGTGTGTATCTGTGAACGTTTTGGCAACAGCAAGTAAAAAACAATATTGACATCAATTAAAACCCAAAATTTGTTTGTCTAAGCAACTAAACTTTTAGGGATTTATCCTAAAGAAGTCCTAAATTAGAGACACTGTGAACATAACGGGGAGTGTCTTGCAGGGCAGAAGACCATCTTAGAGCGCCCCCTGTAGGGAGGACTGTGTCTGTCATCTCTAGTCTTTTCTTCCTTGCCTGAGATGGAAATTCCTCTCCACAGATGGTGGAGCCTGAGAAAAGCTTGCTTGTCTGGGCTATGTCTAGCTCTTGGTCCCCTCCCTGTGTTCTAGGATACAGAACAGATGCCAAGTTGATCCCAGAGAACTGTGGCCCCTGGGAAGCCTCTGGGTTACCCAGAAGCAGGTGTGTGTGTGTGTGTGTGTGTGTGTGTGTGTGTTCCTGTCTTTTCACCCGCTCCCTTCTGTCTACTCACTGTGCTATGTTCCAGAGTCTCTTGGTTGCAACGCAAATTTCAAAACTCAGAAAATTAAACATTTTCCTCCTGATAGCTCTGCAGTTTCCTCAGTGTGTGGCCCCATCTGACCCAAGATGCTGCGGCATGTGTTATAGGAATTGTGCACTCCTAAATGTCTCACAGCAGAGGCATTGTTAGTGTTTCTGTCTGTGTGTGCTGTACACTCTGTCCAGAGCATCCAGGGATTATATAGGGCAGGCACCATTTTACTTAGAAGATATCTAAATATTTGAAACTTCAAAGCCTATATATTACCAATATATATAGATTGTATTATATATGTGTATACTATATGTTACATATGCATATACATGTATGTAACATATGTATAACACACACACACACACACACACACACACACACACACACACACACACACACACGCCAGAGAGATGGCTTAATGGTTAAGAGCACTGGCTGCTCTTCTAGAGGAACTGAGTTCAGTTCCCAGCACCCACATGGTGGTTTCACAGTCATTTGTAACTTCAGTTTCGGGGAATCCATTGCCCTTTCCTGCAAGTACTGCACATACATGGTGCACAGACGTACAGGAAGGCAGAACACCCATAGATGTAAAATAAGAATACATTTAATTTACCATTATTATTACTATTAGTACTATTATCTCTCTGTGTACACATGTGACCGTATATGTGTGGTCAGCTGACATCTTGCAGGAGTCAGTTCTACCTTCACAGAGGCCCTGGAGATGAGACTCAGGTCACCAGGGTTTGGTGCAAGCACCTTTACTCATGGAGGTTCCTCATCATTTAAAACATTCAGGCATAGTTAGTTAGCCTACAGCGAAATTCACAGTGCACAGCGCAAGAGGTCTGCATGCATGCTAGAACTGTGAGATCCATGAGCCATCAGCTGCTGACATCTGCACAGAGCTCCCGAGACTCACCTCTATCACGACTCTTTCTGATTATAAATTAGTGTCAACCTTTCTGGATTTGTGGGTACCTAGAGTCCTTCAGTGTGTGCTTTTGTGTGTCTGATGTTTCGTCACTAAGTACTTCTGAGATCCATCCGTGCTGCTGTTCGCATCAAACTCCATTTTATTTCTTTTTTTTCCCTTTTTTTTTTTTTTTTTTTTGGTTTTTTTTTTTTTTTTTCGAAACAGGGTCTCTCTGTGTAGTCTTGGCTGTCCTGGACCCACCCTGTAGACCAGGCTGGCCTCAGATTCACAGTGACCTGCCTGCCTCTGCCTCCCAAGTGCTGGGATTAAAGGCATGCGGCACCACGCCTGGTTCCATTTTATTTCTTAACTTAAAACTTGGTTATTTTTAATTAGTTTGGGCCCAGGAGGCTTCCCTTTGTCTGGCTTCCTAAGGTGGACACTGGGTCATGGGTTCAGACCTCCAGCTAGAGTCATTGCTCTGCTCAGCCCTACATGTCTCCAGTTTGAGGCTAGAGCAAGGATGGCTGCTGTGCACTTTTTGTAGTAGTGTGCAGGGTCCACAGAATGACTCCACGGGGTTCCTCGGGGTCCACAGAATGACTCCACGGGGTTCCTCGGGGTCCACAGAATGACTCCACGGGATTCCTCGGGGTCCACAGAACAACTCCACGGGGTTCCTCAGGGTCCACAGAACAACTCTACAGGGTTCCTCGGGGTCCACAGAACAACTCCACGGGGTTCCTCAGGGTCCACAGAACAACTCCACGGGGTTCCTCAGGGTCCACAGAACAACTCCACGGGATTCCTCAGGGTCCACAGAACAACTCCACGGGATTCCTCAGGGTCCACAGAACAACTCTACAGGGTTCCTCAGGGTCCACAGAACAACTCCACGGGGCTCCTCAGGGTCCACAGAACAACTCCACGGGATTCCTCAGGGTCCACAGAACAACTCCACAGGATTCCTCAGGGTCCACAGAACAGCTCCATGGGGTTCCTCAGGGTCCACAGAACAACTCCACGGGGTTCCTCAGGGTCCACAGAACAACTACACAGGATTCCTCAGGGTCCACAGAACAACTCCATGGGATTCCTCTGGGTCTAAAGATTCCTTCAGGTAGAACTGGGAGGTTTTTTTTTTTTTTTTTAAATGGAAGCAAAACTCAGGGAAGAACCTGAACAAGCCAGCTGGGGTCCTGAATAGGCCGTCCAGACCTTAGCTGACTGTGGCGACACCTCCAGTCACCTCTCCCCAGGCTTGGAGGTGGATTTCAGACCTGCTTTCTTGTGTCAATTTGCTAGGCAGCTAACGAATAAATTCTTTACTCGTGCAAACATGCCATTCAAGAGACTGGCATGCATGCTGTATAGCTGGGGAAAAGGCTTGGCTCAGAACAGGATGATTTCACACTGTTATTCTCATTTCTTTAATAGACACAGGACTACTGCAACCTTCTGGTTCTTCTTGTTTCAGTTTTGATGATCTGTGTTTTGCAGGGAATCCTTTAATACCTAAAGTGTTTGTGTAATTGTTAATTATTCTGTGCTGAAAGTGAAAAATTTCCCTCTTAATCAGTATAGTGATTTTTTTTTTATGAACTTGCTTTTCTTTCTTTGTACTTGCTATGTAGACCAGGCTAGCCTCAAAGTTAAGGCACTCCTCCTGCCTCTGCATTCTGAGTGGATTTTCCCTCTTTTTTTTTTTTTACTTTGGGTTTAGTTTGTTCTCCCTAGGTAGCTTCTAGCAATGAAGTTTTATACCCTTTCTAATATAAAAAACTTTTTGTACCTCAGTATGTCCAAATATGTTCTCATTAACACTCATTTAAATATATTTTCTGATTTTCCTTCAGATGTCTTTCTCTACATTTACTAAGAGGTGAGTTGTTTAATCCTGAAGCATTTGGAATGTCTTCTGATATATTTTTAGCACTGACCTCTAGTTTAAGTTTTGGTCCTAGAAGTCTTCGGTTTGGTTTTAGCCCCTTTAAATGTATTGGATTGTTGAGAGAGGCAAGTCCTATTCATAGCATCGAGGATTGCCAATCAGATCAATGTGACTAGTGATGTCTCTGGTCTTCTAGTCCTCAGTGACTTACTTCTTGATGTTCTGCTCCCCCTTTCCAACCCACTCCTGTTTCTCTACCTGTCCCAGTGCTGACAACCAACACTGAGCAGGACCCCTTGTGTTCTGCACTGGATGAGACCCTCACAACCACCTCTAGCCCCATTTCGCAGATGAGCAAACTAAGCAACAGAGAGAGGCAAAGGAAGTCAGCCTGGGCCACACTTGTGAGTAGTTGAGCTTCGACTCAAACTCAGTACAAGCCCCTCCACTTGGGAGAGGGTCCAGAGATGGGCCTGCCCCGACATGGCTTCTGAGACTGTCACATATTCAGTAAACCCCAGCCTGTCTCCATTTTCTCCAAGTCTTAACTCTGGCCCTTTTGTCTTTTCTAGTCCCCCAAATGTGAGTGGCCACTAGCTTGTCTGTGTTGAGCATCGACTCTGTGCCAAGTGTCTAGAGATCAAGATTCAAATCCTGGCTCCCCCAGTGACCTTGGTAAAGCCACCTCCTGCCTCTATGCTGTGTGCTTATCTGTCAGTGGAGATTCTGTCTGCCCACTGCTGTCTCTAGTTCCCCTTCCTCCTTTCCACTCCTTCATTCTCCCCACCTCTCCCTTTCTTCTCTTCCTCCCATGTGAACTTGCTGATGTCCCTCAGAAGATCTGGGGTGGTAGGCTCCCTCCCTACCTTGAAAAGCAGATCTTTCCAGCTCTCTCTGTCTTCTTTCTTGAGAAGCTCCTCTGTGGCAAAAGAGGGTAGGCTAAAGGCCAGGTCTTGCACATCCCTCAGACACTAGCCTGCTCCGGCGCAGTGGGAGCCACAGGGAAGGGGGAGGGTAGGACAGCCTCCAGTAGGAAGCACATGAGCTGGAAGGGGGATCAGGGCCCAGAGAGCTGGGCTGGAATCCTGGCACTGCCTGCGTGCTGTGTCCAAGCAGGCTGTCTGTCTTCTTCAGACCTTGTTTTCCACTGGTAAATGGTGAGGCCCTTTGAAGCATGGCCTTTGGGGGATGTGCTGTGGTGCCTTTAAGTAAGGCTAGGAAGGGACACTTTATGGGTTTGGAAGGCCTTCAATAAGAACATTTGGAAACTCTATGATATTAAGGAGGGCTTGCTTTGGGGATCCCTCTGTACCGGAAGAGCCTCCAATCAGCTTGCTAATTTGGAGAAGGGCAGGCGGAGCTAAGCCAGATCCAGGCTTGAACACAAGCTCCCCAGAATATCTCTGGAGACACCTCTCCTTTTCTCCTCCCTGCCTGACCTTGTCTATTGCTGACTTGCTGCTTCCAAGGCCTGGCTAGATGGGGCCCACACTGGTTGTCTCCTACTGGAAGCCCTCTCCAGTGACCTTCTGGGAAGCTGGCTTCATTGTGGCCAGAACCTTCCCAACTGGGCATTTTTAAGGATAGCATATGCTTGTGAAAAGAGTGAATGGGGTGAAGCAGGCCGAAGGTCAGGGTTTGAGGTGAGGCAACCTGGGTGACCCTGACCATCAAAACTACTCTTTTGAGCTGGGATTCTCATCTGCCTTGTGTGGCCAAGGGAGACCAATGAAACAACCAGTATATAGAGGTTATCAGGGCAGAGTAACAATCTTACAGAGTCTGGGCCAACTCCTGGACCAACAGCACTGTTGGTCTATCAGACAGTGGTGTGGAGGTCCCTAGAATGGCCAGGGTTACTCAGGCCTTGTGGGGCATGGAGCTCAGAGCTGCAGAGGGTTGCTTGCACTGCAGAAGCTTAGGTGCATGACCCATGTGCAGCCATAGGCATGGAGAGAGGGGGTGGTGGCAGAGGCCCTTCATGGCCTCTTTCTCTGCCTTGGCCTTGATCTGTCCTATGGCAACATGTACCTTGAGAAGACAGGATGCCCATCACATACAACAGGCTGCGGTGCGGGAAGACGCCTGTCAGGAGCTCCGTCTCCAAGTGCTTGGCCACTGCTGGCCACGAATGCCGGCAGAGGGCCAGTAACACATCACTGGCTGCGTCTTGATATGTGTCATCCAGTTCCTGGGTCAGAGAGGAGGGGTGGTGGTGGGTGGAGTAGGAGAGGAACAGTGGCATCATCGAGCTGGGCAATTCCATATGTATTGCCTTTCCCTAGCCATCTTTTGGATAGAGCACAGGCTAAGGGATGGGCTGTCTCCTGATGCTGCGTTCTCCTGAGCCCCAAGAACACAAGCACCGTTTTTGCTCCCTAGCCTTTGCTAACACTCTGCCCTCTCCTGGAGCCCCAATCCCACATGTTCTATTCATCTATATTTCTTTGTAAACCCACCCCAAGCCTGTTTTCAGGACTCTTGCTCACAGGGCTATCTGGCTAAAGTCACCTTTCCCATGGTGCCCAGGCAGCGTAGGGCATCAATCATCCCCTTCAGCTGGACAGCCAATGTTTGGAAAGCTTCCTAGCAGAGTCCTGCCAATGGGCTCCCTGTCTGCAGCATGAGGGCCATCCCCAGACAGCTAGGAACCCAGTGCCTGAAGCTCAGCTGGGTGCTACCCAGCATGCTCTTCTCAGCAAGTGTGCTGTTTTTTTTGCCCAACCTGCTTCTACCCACTCAGGGTGCTGCTGGGTGGGGTTGGAAAGAGGTAGATCCAGCAGGGTCCAGCTGCCTGCCTGCATTGGATGGTTTGGCAGCATCTGTAGGGGTAGGTGTCTGAGGGCCCCCCTCCCACTCTCCCTGTGATGCAGGAAATTGTCCTATGAAATCAATATACCACTTACAGCTTATTATAGGCATGGCTGTGAGGGCCTCTTGTTAACACACTGGATTGAATATGATTTTGCGATTAAAAGAAAAAAAAACCACCCAGAAGTCCCTCATCTAAAACTATATTTAGGAGATTAAAAAGAAGGAGCAACAGCAATCATGTTCTGAAAGCTGGGAACTGAAGGACAGTGGAACTGAAAACCTAGAGCTATCCCAGCAGCAAGGAGGGAGATGGGAATCGGGTCCTTCTCCCTCGGCACCATCCCCTCTGTTTGGAGGCAAGGGGTGGGGGTCTTGGCTCCCTAACCTTTGGAACTGGGGTCACAGGGAAGGGGCTGGAAGACAGGCCACACTGGGCAGAGCTCTGGGCACGAGAGGAGGAAAACCACCCAACCTGCTGCCCAGCACGACCCAGAAGCACCTGACTGATGAGACTAGATGCTGAACATAGACAAAACATTGGGTAAAACTCGAAGGGTGAGGGAGTCTGCCCAGTTGGTTAAAGCACTCACTGTGGAAAGTGCAAGGCCCCAAGTTCAACTCATGGTGCCCACAAAGGAGGAGGGCACGGTGCTGCATGCTTGTGATCCTAGTGCTGGGGAGGCAGGGAGGGATGGACCCCTAGGATTGGGCTGGTCAGTCAGTCTCTCCAGACTGATTCTAGTCAGAGCTCCAGGTCCCAGTGAGAGATGGTGTCTCAAGAAACAGTGTCCTCCTGAAGAATATCACCTGAGGTTGACCTGTGGCCTCCATGTGCGTGGGTACATGTGTGCACACACATGGGTACCTGCAAACGCAGGAACATGTACTCACGCTGAACAAAACGTGAAAACTGGTTGATACCATCAGAACATAAAAGAGATAACATCCCTGGATGCTACAGGCAGGTGCATAGTGTGACACACACCTTTTGTTCTTACCCATGGTTCCTTGCTCATAGGCCCTTTCCCAAGGTAGGGCAGATATCTAGAGTTACCTTTCCATGTCCTATTTTCCTTTCTGCTGCTATGATAAATACTGTGACCAAAGTATTTGGGGGTAGGAAAAGGTTTATTTTCACTTTATAGGTCACAGTCAGCCATGTAGGGAAGCCAGAGCAGGAACTCAAGGTAGGAGCTTGGAGAAGAAACCATGGAGGAATACTGTTTATTGGCTTGCTCCTAGGCTCACAGTCAGCTACCTTATTTATACAGGCCGGCCCCACCGGCATAGGTATGGTACTGCCCAAAGTGGGCTAGGCATCTCCTACAGCAATCAGCAAACAAGAAAATGCCCATAGTCATGCCCATAGGCCAGTCCAATGGAAGCAGGCCCTCCACTGAGGTTCCCTGTTCCCAGGCATGTCAGGTTAACTGTGAGGACGAAGCACCACATTCCCCAAAGCAGGCTGTCGAGACCCTTGTCTTTCTCTACTTTTTGTCCTGTAGCAGGTCACAGATACCCTCAGGCCTGCCTTGTCCCATGATGGGTCATGTGACCTCCTTATGCCAGAGAGTTAGTGCCCAGTGAATGCCCTGAAGGGAGGAATGCTGCACACAACAGCAACAAGCACCTGAGCAGGCCTTGATTTCTCCCCAAGCCAGGTCATCGCAGGTGAAATAGGAACCAGAGAGGTCAGAGTTCACAGATTCCTTGACAGCTCAACCCAGAGAAGTTTCTGGAAATTGAGAGTACCTGGAGAGGGCAGGGATGCTTCCTTCCTTCCCCACACCTCTCTCCACACACCTTTTCATCTGAATGCTTTGTAATTTCTTTCCTAACAAGTGAATATGCTTGAGAGAATTCCAGCCCCGCTCCCCTGCCCCCGCTCCCCTGCCCCTGCCCCCCCCCCCCCAGTTGCCTTAGCTGCTTGAGAAAATTAAGTGAAGATGTGGAGGTGGTTGTGGGAATCCCGATCTGTGACTGTTGGTCAGGGGACCAGGCTGGGGCTGTGACAGTATCTAAAGGGGACAGGCAGCCTGGGGACTGAGCACAGCCTGTGGAAATAGAGGCCACCACAAACAGTAGAGAGCTTCCTTGGCTTAGGGGATGCCCTGCTGGCACCTACAGCCTCAGAGCTGCATGGTGTGACCTCCAAGGTCACACAGGCTTCTGCAGTGACTGAAGTGGGACAGTGAAGGCGAGATGTTGGTTTTCCCTAACCAACGATTCTGTGAACAAAATCGAGATCTCTTGAAAATGAGACTTCCAAGTAAGGTGTCACGTTAGAAGCCGCCTGTGTGTGACTCCTGTGAAGGAGAAGTGTCACAGTAATGGAGGGAGGGATTTTATTCCAAAGAGGAAGAGAGAAAAGCTGCTGGGCTCCTCCTGAAAGAGGACAGAGAAAGACAAGCTGCACAGGGGACAAGGATGGGCCTAAGCCCTAGCCTCAGCTCCTCCCCAGACTGGGGTAGGGTGCTGTGAGGACAAAGCCTCATTTACATATGTTACAAAATTTGACAAAAAGGCAGGGGGAGGGGTATTGGAGGCTGGGGAGGTGGCTCAGCAGTTAAGCCCTCTGCTCTTGCAGAGGACCCAAGTTCAGTTCCCAGCATTCATGTTGGGCAGCTCTCAGCCACCTAGCTTTAGGGATCTAACGCCCTCTTCTGGCCTCTTTGCACACCTGCACCCGCACTCACATACACATACACACAATAGACACATCATTAAAAAAACTAAAACAAGCAGGGTGTGATGGTGCACGCCTTTAATCCCAGCACTTGGGAAGCAGAGGCAGGTGGATCTCTGTAAGTTCGAGGCCAGCCTGGTCTACAAAAGTGAGTCCAGGACAGCCAAAGCTAAATAGGGAAACCCTGCCTCGAAAAAGCAAAGCAAAGCAAAACAAAACAAAAAACAAAACCCAAAAACCAAAAAAAAAAACCAACAACAAATTTTAAAACATCATTAGTGTGCATGTGCCTGTATATGTGAGCACATGTGCCAAGGTATGCGTGTGGAGGTCAGAGGGGAGCTTTGTGGAGCTGGCTCTCTATTTCTCCTCTATGTAGGTTCCAGGAATAAAACTCAGATCTCTCTAGGTTCACATCAGTCCAGGTTTGCCTATTTTATCTTACTTTTAAAAGCTTTTGTATGTTTCATCTCCCTCTTACCTTTATCTAATATTATTTACAAATTGTTCTTTCATGTTCAGATTTTCATCTCTTGCTCCCTCCCTTTTCCTCACCTTCTTTACCTTTCTCTTGTTGGCTTTTATTTAAGATTCCTTCTTCCTTTTCCCTTTCCTGTCTCCTTTATTTCATTCATTATTGTTATTATATGCATTACTTGATTGCTTACCTGAATCATTGCACCTACACAATTTTCTCTACACTGTTTTTGCCATTTACTTTTCTACAGTTATTGGTGACATGGCAGCTAGATTTAACTGATTTTAACTATTCTTCTTTATCTGGTTTGGTTTGGTGTTGTTGCTGTTATAGTAGTTTGTTTTCTCTTATCTGAGTGGTACTTGGGATTAAATCCTCAAAGAGAAAGACTAGGAAGAGTCCAAAATAAAGTCAAGGTTCACTGTATAGCCTTGGCTGTCCTAGACTTGCTTTATAGACCAGGCTGGTCTATCTGCCTTTGCCTCCCAAGTGCTGGCATTAAAGGCGTGTGCCACCACACCTGGCCTCAGACAGGATTTCTAATGGACAGAGAGGAACACCAAAGCACCCACAAAAACCCAAAATTTACCCTGACTACAAGATGTGCAGGGATAAAGTTAGAGCAGAGATTGAGGGAATGTCCAACCATTGCCTGGTCCAACCTGAGACTCATCCCATGGGAGGGAGTCAACCCCTGACACTACTAATCGTATTCTGCTATGCTTGCAGATGGGAGCCTAGCATAGTTTTCCTCTGAGAGGCTTCATCAAGCAATGGAGACTCTCAGTCAAACATTAGGCAAAGCAGGAGCCTTGTGGAAAAGTGCAGGGAAGGATAGAAGGACCCGGAGGAGACAGGAACTCTATAAGAAGACCAGCAGAGTCGACAAACCATGGCACAGGTGGGTAGATGGAGACTGAAGCACCAATGAAGAACTGTGCATGGACTGTACCTAGGCCCCCTACTCATATGTAGCTGATAGGCAGCTTAGTCCTTCCTCGTGTGGGCCCCCTAATAAGGAGAGCATGGGCTGTTTCTGAAATGGACTCTGTTGCCTGTATTTTGATCACTTTCTTCTGGCAGGGCTGCCTTGCCTGGCCTCAGTGGAAGAGGATTCCTTCAGTCCTGATGTGACAGAGGGTGGATTGGTGGTGGTGGTGGTGGTGGTGGTGGTTCCACTCTTCTGAGGAGTAGGGGATGGAGGATAGGGGATAGAGAGGGGGAAGGTGAGACCAAGAGGAGAGGAGGGAGGGGGCTATGATCAGGATGTAAAATGAATAAAAAAAAAATAGCTCTGAGAGTAAATAGCTGCCAACCAAGATTACCAAACCCATTATTCTTACCTTTAATAATAAAGACTTTCCAACATAAATGCAAACCAAAGGAATTTGTGACTACTAGGCAATGTTTCAGGAGATACTTAAAGGAAAATAAAGATCATCACAGATCCAGAAACTCAGAAAAGAGTGAGCTTCATTAGAGAAATAGATAATCAAATGAGAAGTAGGAAATGATCAAACATGCCCAAATCAGTAAACAAGCAAAGCTGACATGAATAAAGGAGAAGAACACTGTTTAAATAAAATATGAAGACAAAAACCAAATTGTAGAAATCAGCAACTATCTCTCAATGATGAACTAAATATAAATGGTCTCAATTCTCCAATTAAAAGATACAGACTCACTGATTGGATTTACAAACAAGAATGATTTGTTGCCAAAAGACACATACTCTTCCTAAAGACAATGCAGGCTGTTGAGAACACTGACAAGAGTTTAGAGTTCACATTATGGCTAATTCAATCCTGGCAGAACCTGCCAGAGTTGTTCACTTTCCTTTGATAATGAACACACACACACATATATTATATATATATCTACTTTAGGAAATAATAAATTTATCCATTAATTTTTTTAAAAAGTAAAAACCAGAAAAGGGACATTTATTCAATGTAGCCACAATGAGAAGAGCAATTCCATTCAGTTTTAAACTAATTCACTGTTAAAGAGTTCAAAAGATTTAATTTCATAATCAGTGAGGAAAAACAGAAAAAAATATAGTGTTGGCTGGCCCACACTAGAGCTGTATGTTTTCTCCAATAGATACATGTATGCAAAACAGGAGCACAACAAACAGTTCTATAAATAATGCCAACATTTTATGGTTTGGATCATTCTGACAAGTTAATTTATGATATTTTGAAAAGTTAAGTTTAGTAACTCTGAGATTCATAAAACCTAAGCAAACAATCTACTAAAGAAAGCAGCCCTGTTGGAAAAAAAAAAAGGAAAAAGGAAAAAGAAAACACTCACTGGCCAACACATACACTGACTAAAAGTGAAAGGGCAGAGGTTAATATGCCAAGCAACAGAAACCTAAAGCAAACAGGAGCAGCTATAACTGTCTACTGAACACCCACAAGGCTTTCTCCAAAACAAATACCATTTATAGTTTATAAAGCAAGTCAGTACATACCTATTTAAAAACCTGAAATAAATGGATTACACCTTATCACATCATAATAAAAATAAAACCAGAAATAAATATCAAGAGAAACTACAGAAATTATACAAACACATGGTGGCTAAATGGTACACCCTTGACACGAGTTGCTGAAGAAATTGTGGAGGAAATTTAAAAATTTCTAAAAATAAAATGAAAATGAAAACATAGCTTCCCAGAATGCAGCAAAGGCAGTTCATGGGTGAGTGCTTATATGAAAGCAACAACAACCAGACAGAGAAACAGCTCAAATAAAAAACTCAACAGTGCATCTCAAGGTCTTGGAGAACAAGAGCAAAGGGATGGAAATGAGTAATAAAGACTGGGGAAGAAATAAGTGAAATGGAGGCTATGAACACAACAGAAAGGACCAGTGAATCGATGAGCTGGATTTTTGTAAAGACAAACAGTATTACAAACTCTTTGTAGTGGGCACAGACGTCTGTCTCTGTGCTTACAGACACTACTAGGGGAACCTGGAATGCTATGCACACAGTGTTGTTCCTTCAAGGAAAAGAACGGAAAACTTGTTGTCGGCCTAGAAGTCTGGAACAGATCTGCTTTCTAGTCTGGTGACCTTTGCGCAATCTGTGTGGCAGGAGACTTTCTGGCACCAGACCCTCCTCCAGACCCGTCTCACGATCTTGTTTTCCTCAGGCAATCTATGGAACCTATCTTTATGGAAGATGTCACAGGTGCTTTTCAAAGAGTTTCCGAGGAGTCACATGGATTTGTACTTGTCTTGCTTTGTTCCTCAGAGAGATTTAGGTAAGCTTTGTTGTTCGCGTGGAATTTCGTTGATTATCACAAAAATAGTTTTTCGCCAGATTGTGCTGTGTTTAAATAAGCCCCAAAATAAAGCACTCGGGAGTCAGGCTTCTGACGCTGGAAGTGAACACCAGATACTGAGTCGTGTTGAGCTGAACTGCCTTGCTGCCTCCCACAGCTCATTACTCTGCTGCTACGAAGGTTGCAGAGACTCTTTCAACTCTTAGCAAAACTAACCAAAAGAAGGAGAGAAGACAAAGAATTAAAGATGAAGTGGGGGGGGGGGTGCTGGTGCAGGAGGAGGCGGCATTACACCAGACTCCAGTGAAATCCAGAAGATCACTAGAGAATACTTTAGAAGACCTGGACAAATTCCTAGACATGTATGACCTGACCAAATTAAATCAAGTGGCCAGAAACAACCTAAATAGATGTATAGTAGTAAGTCATGAGGGTGAGGCAGTAGTGAGGCACCTCCTAATAAAGAGATCCCAGAGCTGGACAGATCTTTAAATAGTTAACCTCAGGGCTCCTCAAATTGTACACTCCACAGAGAGAGGGAGACTACGGCATCAGCCTCATTCTATGAAGCCAACATTATCCTGGTGCCTGAGTTAGTTACTTTCCACACTCCTGTGACAAAGTATCAATAAGTAATTCAAGGGAAGAATGATTGACTCTGGTTCCACTTGGGACAGCATAGTCCCTCACGGTGAGAAGAGCATGACAACATGTGCGAGGGATTCCTAGCATCTTGGTGTATTCGACAGCAAAGAAAACCTGAGCTATTACAGGTCAAGTCCATCCTTTTCAAGGCCTGCTCTCCAATGGCCCTTTTCTGTAACAAGGCCCCACCTGATAAAGGCCCCATATCCTCCCAAAATAGAACCACCATCAAGGGACCAGCTGTTCAAACACATGAAGCTCTGAGGGACATTTCACACTCAAACCACAACAATACCTAAATCAGATGAAGGTGCAAGTGTGATACAGCTGAGTCTTGAGGTAGAGCTGTTCCCAGTTTTCTGAGAAAGCACCGACTTGATTTCCAAAGTGGTTGTACACGTTTGCACGCTTACCAGTAACGGAGGAGTGTTCCCCTTTCTCTACATCCTCTCCAGCATGTGCTGTCACTTGAGTTCTTGATCTTAGCCATTCTGATGGTTGTAAGATGGAAACTCAGAGTTGTTTTGATTTGCATTTCTCTGATGACTAAGGACGTTGAACATTTCTTTAAGTGTTTCTCAGCCATTTGATAGTCCTCCATTGAGAATTCTGTTTAGCTCTGTACTCCATTTTTAATTGGATTATTTGGTTTGTTGGTGTTTAATTTCTTGAGTTATTTATATATATTGGATATTAACGCTCTGTTGGATGTACGGTTGGTGAAAATCTTTTCCCAGTCTGTATGCTGTCATTTTTTAATTGACAGTGTCCTTTGCTTTACACAAGTTTCCCAGTTTCATGAGGTCCCATTTATTAATTGGTGTTTTAGAGCCTGAGCTGTTGGTGTGGGCTTATTTCTGTGTCCTTGACTTAATTCCATTGATCCACCAGTCTGTTTTTTGCCAGTACCATGCCATTTTTATTACTGTTGCTCTATAATACAGCTTGAGATCAGGGATGGAGATACCTCCAGAAGATCTGTTATTGTACAGGATTGTTTTAGCCACTCTGGTTTGTTTGTTTGTTTTTCCATATGAAGTTGAGAAGGAATTGAAGGAAAGCTTAAGGAGCAAAGGAAACCACCAACAAAGAAAAGCCGATGCAAATGCTACTCAAGGAGAGGCTCAGGTTTCAGCCCCAAAGCAAGTGGGAGAACTTGGCAACTTTCACCATGTGGTTCTGACTTTAGTGTAAAGACTATACGAAAGGGGTTGTGGAATTTTCCTCTCTGGTTAAGGAAAGCTGCTGGAGCCAGGCGTGTGTTGGGGGAGGTCCTGCGTGGATACCTGGTGGGGCCATTGTGTGAAGCTGTGAAGGTGAGGCCTGGTGAAGTGTGGGAGACCTCAAGATGTTGGAGATGCCATGGGGTACATGCTGAGGAGAGCTAAGGAATGGAGTGTGGAAACATCTCAGGGGAGAAAACTGTTGCAGCCAATGATGCTGGAAGGGGTTGGAGATGTGAAGAGTGCTTTGACATTGGACATGGAGATGCAGAGTGTGGAGTGTGCCCAGCTGCGTTTCGGATTTGCTTTGGTCTTGTACTTCCTCACTATGTTCCCTTTCCTCCCTTTTGGAATGGTAATGCATATTCTGTGCCATTACATGTTTGAGGTATGTGGTCTTTTTTATTTTTATTTTATAGGGAGTTATAGTTAAAAGAATCCTTTGAGTCTCAGAAAAGACTTTGGATTTTTAAACAGTGTTGAGACTGTGGTAGACTATGGAGACTTTTGAAGTTGGACTGAACACATTTTGCATTATGATAAGACTATGAGTCTATGGGAGCCAAGGAGTGGAATGCGGTGGTTTGGGTGGGATTGGCTCCCATAGGTTCATATATTTGCGTGCTTGGTTCTACTCGGTGGACTCCTGGGAAGGATTAGAGGGTGTGTCCTTATTGGCTGAGATATGTGCCTGGGGGTGGGCTTTGAGGCTTCAAAAGCCCATTCCAGAGCCAGTCTCTCTCCTCTCTCTCCTCTTTCTCCTCTCTCTCTCTCTCTCTCTCCCTGCTGCGTAAGGCTCAGGATGCAAAGTGCTCAGCTACTTCTCCAGCACCATTTCTGCCTTCCTGCCACATGTTCCTGTCATGATGATAACATGCTAACTCCCTGAAACTGTAAGCAGTCTTCCAATTAATGCTTTCTTTTATAGGAGTTGCCTTGGTCATGGTGTCTCTTCACAACAATAGAACAGTAAACAAGAAAATCATACACCATAATGAAGTTGGTTTCACTTCAGGGATGCAAGGGTAGTTTAATATATGGGAAATCAATAAAGTGTCTATAGGATATAAAAAGAATCAGGGATGGAAATTACATGATCGTATGAACACATGCAGAAAAGGCAATTGATAACGTTCATATCCCCCCATAATAAAAGCTCTGAAGTAGCTAGGACAAAATATAACACAGGCTATATATTCAAAACATCCAGCTACCATTCAATAAATGAAGACAACTGAGAGCATTTCCACTAAAATCAGGAACAAGATAAACATGTCTGCTCTTTACACTTGTATCCAATATACGGCTTGAATTACTTGCTAGTGTACAAAGACAAGATAAACAAGTGACACAAAGGGGAAATTAAGAACTCAAATTATCTCCATCCTATTTGCAGATGACCTGATTCTCTACTGCAGTGGGTCTCAGCCTTCCTAATGCCACGGCCCTTTAATACAGTTCCTCATGCTGTGGTGGCCCCAGCTATTACATTATTATCATTGCTACTTAATGGCTTTAATTTTGGTACTGTTACAAATTGTAATGTAACTACCTGATATGCAAGGCACCTGATGTGCGACCCCTGTGAAATGGTCGTTTGACCCCCAACGGAGTTGCAACCCATAGGTTGAGGACCACCGCCCTACACTAAAGACTGTAAAGACTACGCTGGAAAACTCTTAGGTCTGACAAACTTTAAATCCTTTAAGTAGCAGGATACAAAAATCAACAGACAAGCCCAGCAGTTTTCTATATATCAACAATTCACATGCTAAGAAAGAAACCAAGGAAACAAAACTTTTTTTTTCTTTTTTTTACATATACATTTATATCATCATCACACACGTATATACAATAAACTACCTACAGCAAGAAGAGCCAGGAAAACAATCAGGAATTATATAAATGCTACACTTATAGTGCTTTGGCTATTTGTATTTGGCAACATTGAAGAGTTCATCGTTCCTATCTTGGTGAGTTTAAAATTATGAATGTGAATCAATATCCATCACATCTCATCTCTATCAACTTAAAATATCTATCCACACCTAAAAACATCTTAACCCCCCAAATAACTAAGCTGAATTGCAAGACTAAACTATCTGGTCTTCAATCCCATCAGAGACTTGAGAAGGAATAAAATTAATTATCTGAGTAGACAGCAAGTGCAGGTTAGCAGCTTATGATGGAAAACATCTTATTCACAGTAGCCTCAAAAACAGTAAAAGCCAAACATAAACCTACAAAGGAAGCAAGAGACTTATAGTATCAAAACTTTAAGACACTGCATAAAGAATTTAAAACAGGAGGGGCTGGAGAGATGGCTCAGAGGTTAAGAGCATTGACTGCTCTTCCAGAGATCCTGAGTTCAATTCCCAGCAACCATATGGTGGCTCACAACCATTTATAATGTGATCAGATGCCCTTTTCTGGCCTGCAGCTGTACATGCAGGCAGGGTTCTGTGCACATAATAATAAATAAATCTAAAAAAAAAAAAACAATTTAAAGAAAGGACTAGGAGACAGACCTTTCACTGTTAATAGATTAATATTATGAAAATGGCTATATTATCAAGAACAGTCTACAGATTCAGTATAGCCCCTATCATTTTTTTTTTTTGAGATAAGTTTTCTCTGTGTAGCCTTGGATGTCCTGGACTCACTTTGTAGACCAGGCTGGCCTAGAACTCACATTGATCTGCCTGCCTCTGCCTCCCTGAGTACTGGGATTACAGGCACCTGGCTTTTTTTCTTGGTTTTTGAGATTGAGTTTCTCTGTGTAATCTTGGTTGTCCTGGTCTTGCTTTGTAGGTCTAGCCTCGAACTCACAGAGGTCTGTATAAAAATTTAATGATGTTCTTCACAGAAAGAGAAAACATCCTTTAATATGGAATCACAAAATATGCTGAATACCAAAGTAACCCTAAGCAGTGACAGCAATGCTGGTAAGTATCTCAAATTATATTACATGGCCACAGTGATGAAACCAGCATTGTGCTGATACAAAACATAGATGAACAAACCAGTGGAATAGAATAGGGACTCCAGAAATAAACCCACTATAGCTTCTTAATTTACAACAAATTTGCCAAAAATATATGTTTGAGAAAAGATAGGTTTCAACAAGGGGTGTTGGAAACAAACAAGTCATCTACATGTTGAAATCTGAAACTAGATCACTATCTCTCACCATGTATAAGAATCAAGACCTTCATGTAAGACCTGAAAGCTTAAAACTGCTAGAAAAAAAAAACCCCAGAAACACATTAAGATATAGGTGTTGACACTAAAACAGAGCTCTCATCACAAAGAGGATAAGAGAGAATTTATTTTGGAGTCAAGTCTGAGTGACTATGGCTCCACAACATAGATTTAGTTTATAACAAATTCTCTGTCCCAATGAGGTAGCATTTCTATGAACTTTCTATAGCGACAGAAAAAAAAACCGAAAGTCATAGTCAAGGTGTTTCCCAAATAAGTTGGTGGGTAGAGCAAAAAGGTGAACTACAGCAAGATGGAATTCTGCTTCACGCCTTAGATGCTATCTGATAACACCTTATTCAGTCTGGCTTTATCTGTCAGTGATGCAGTATTTGTTCTGATGCAGAGGGCCAGAAATGGATATTTTTAGTAGGCTAAAGATAGCCCAAGATAAACTGCAGTTTGGCTTTGGGTCTTTGGTATCCCATCCTGTCCACACGGCTGAAGTCTTGGTTCATCAGCCTTTGCAGACACAGCTTCTTTCCAGGAATCCTGGTTCACACAGGCATGGCAAGGACTTTCTGAAAAGGATTCTAACAGCTCAGGAAACAACTGCAAGAATTGACAAATGGGATTGCATGAAATTAAAAAGCTTTGGCACAGCAAACGAAACAATTACCGGGGTGGAAAAGTCAGCCCACAGGATGGGGGGAAAATCATTGGTAGCTATTCATCTGACAGGGGATTAATATCGGGAGCATTTAAGGAACTAAGAAAATTTAACACCAAGAGACAAATCATCCAATAATGAATTGAGCAGGCAGTTCTCAAAAGAAGCAGTACAAATGGTCGATAAGCCTCCGGAAAAAAAAAAAAGAAAAAAGGTTCAACATCTTTAGTCATCTGGGCAGTCCAAGTCAGAACTACATTGAGATTCCCTTTAATCCTACTAAGTAAGAATGGCTGTGCTATAGTTTTCTTTTCTGTTGCTGTGAGGAAACACTCACTGATTGAAATCAATTTATAGTAGGGAAGGGTTTATTTGGCTTATACTCCGGGAAATCAGGGCAGGTGCTCAAGCAGGAACTGAAGCAGAAACCATGTTGCTCCATTCACTGGCTGATGCTCAGCTGTCTTTCTGCCTAGGGATGGTACTGCCCACAGTGGGCTGGCCCTCATACATCAATCAGCGGTCAAGTCAATGCCCCACAAATAGGCTCTCAGGAATTTTCTTTTTCCATTTGATTCTAGCTTATGTCAAGCTGACAGTAAAAACCTAAGGAGTACAGGGGGCACCATAAAGAAAATAAACAGGTCCTGGCAAGGATGGTGGGAGGAGGGGGTGGGACTTATACACTGCTGGTTGGTGGATGTATACTTGTGCAGCATCTGTGGAAATAAGTATGGTCATTCCTCAAAGAACTAAGAGTAGATGTGCAACGTGATCCACCATTACCATTCCTGGGTCTTAAGTCAACATACCACAGAGACATGTGCACATTCATGTTTACACGGCATTGCTTGCAATAGCCAAGGTATGGGCTTTGCCTCCTCATCCATCAGAAGGTGAATGGATAAAGAAGATGCAGCACAAATACACAATGGAATTTTACTCAGACATACAAAGGATGAATTTTCCATTTTTCATTTTTTCCCCAGGGAAATGGAGGGAATAGAAGATCAAGTAAAATAAACCAGAAGGAAAAAGATGAATATCACCTGTTTCATCTTCTACCTGGTATCTAGATTTAAAAATACATAAAAAGACATGAACATGAACAGACAACTATGTGGGGGAGAGGAAGATGATCAGTGGCAGTTGGGCAGGAAAGAATAGCAAGGATAAATAAAAGCAAATGCACAATGCATGCGTTTCTATGTGTCATAGCAAGATCTGATGTTGTGTCCAACAATTATATATCCTAAGAAAATAGAATTGTTTTCTCCCAAAAGTTCTAGGTGCAACACTACAATGCTTGGTGAAATGTTTGAAATGTCATGAACTTTCAGTGCAGAGAGATGGGCTAGGAGAGGAGAAGAGGCGAGAAGCTTGGGGAGAGAGTTCTGGAGATCAGCACTGACATGGAGCAGAGGGACGGTGTCATCAGTACAGGGTGCTGAGCAGTTTTCTGGAATCGAAGGATACTGATGACAGATGTAGGGCACGTGGCCATGAGCATGGCTCTGTGACCAGACTCAGGGTAGAAGTCTGGAGCATGCAAGGCAAAGCCACATTACACTCTTGGAGGGAAAACAGGACGTATGAAGGACCCAGGTTCAGATGGCTCTGAATTTTAACAGCCACATTGAGGGTACAAAGACGAGGGGATGGTGATTTCTAGTCCATGGTGCTGGAGAATGGGGAGATTCCTAGAAACTGACAACTCAAAATTGCACCTTCCAAATGTTCTTGGTGAGGAAACTGCCAGGGAATGTGTGCATCCTGAGCTTTGGACTGGCTGAAGACTATTTCTGCTTGGATAGTATGAGCCACTATGATAAGCCCTGAAACTGACTGTCCTGGAACAGTCCTGGTACAAAGGTGGAGGCACATCTGGATGTATTCTGAGGCAGAAAATGCTGGGCAGCCCTGCCCCCTTTCACCCCCATATCTAGCTTGCCAAACCCAGGCTCATGTCACGAGGGACCTTGCCCACTCCAGGGAGATGCTGCCAGACCATACCTCTTCAGGCAGACCTGGAGCCTGCTCCTCTCACATTTAGCTGTGTTCCCTGCCCAAAGAGCATTACTGCAACACACCTGTGAGTGCATCCATGCGTGTTACTTTTTTTTTTTTTTTTGCTTGTTGTCTTTCAATATCTTGAGACAAGGCCTTACTCTGTAGCCCAGGATGGTCTGTAACACACTGTGTGGTCTAGGTTGGCCTCAAATTCATGAAGATCTTCCTACCTCAGCTTCTCCTGTGCTGGTATGACAGGCATTCACTGTCAGACTTAGCTTTGCTGTGTAGTTCTCCAATGAATCTAATATACTTCACAGTGGTGAACAATTAAAAAAAAAATACTTGAAAAAAGGAGTGAGCTGGACACAGCCTTTGCTCCTCTCCTTTCCTCTGCAGTCTGCATCAAGGCTGTTCAGACATTCCTGTAAGGCAGGCATCAAGTTTGCTTTCTACTACTTGGGTTGACAAAAAGTCCCACTGCTTCTGTGAACCCCATCCCTCTTTCTAAAGAATCTGTTGGTGGGAGCAGATGCACTTCTTCCTGTAATAAAAACCACCAGGTGAGCTGGGCTGAGCACAGGGCTGAGCAGAACACGCAAGGAGCCAAAGTTCTTTACATCTTGTTGGGTGTGTGAGCTTTGCATAGCAGATTGTGTAATTCTGTAACCATGGGCCCTGGCCAACCTGTGTCTCATCAGTGGCCCGAGGGCCACTCCATTTAATTACTTACCTATAGTCTTTCAGAACTTCCCTTTGTCTCCTGCCCTTGTGTGGGACTAGCTTCCACAGCCCTGTATAGCACTGTGCTGGGGATGGTTTTGATAGAGCAGAGAGGGGATAGCGTTACAAACTTTCTCCCCACAACATTGGCCTTCTGAGCTATTTAGTGTGATAGAGAAATAAGCCTGGTTTCAGGCTTGTAGAGGGCTAGAGCTCGGACTGTGGCACACCTCGGTATAGGGCACTGTTCTCTGAGCATCCTTGTGCAGTGTATGTAGAGTAATTCAACACGGGGCTTCCCAGGGCCAGTGGATCTGGAGAAAGTCATCTGTCTCAGGTCCCTGGAGCCCATTATGGCCTACAGGGTGGTGGTGCAGCACTGATATCTCTGGGTTCACATGTGGTTTGGTTGGTGGGCCAGGGCAGGTAAGTCCCAAGCTTGCCCGTCTCCATCAAGGAAGAAACCGAGAGGCAGGAGCTGCAGCTGGATTTGGGCCTGAGGAGTGGGTGAGACTGGCAACAGGCCATCCAGATGCTGGTGAGTGGGCATCAGGGAAAGGGTGGTGAGGAAGAAACACTTAGAGAGTGTGGGGCTGCAGCCAAATGGTTGGTTCCTGCATATAAGTCTAGGAGGGCCCTCCAGGAGACAGTTCTGCTTGAAGAGGCCATTTCAAGGCCACAGACATATAGAAAGCACCTGGGACAGCTCAGGAACTTTGCACCCACATGGTTTGGACCCCCAGGCAACTGACTGAACCCAAAAGCTCTTGGGGAGCCAGTCTGTGTGCTATGGGAGGGAGGCCTACCGTGGACTTAGTCATGTGCTCCAGGGCCAGCTGCAGGAAATACTTCTGCCAGGTCTCCTCCAAGACATCTTGGGCTCTAATCACAGCCTTTATGACCTGGAACAGCCGGAATCTGTGCCTGCTGGAGATCTGTGGAAGACAGAGGTTATGTGGAGACCATGGTGTCTGACAATAGGTGGATGCCAAGGAGAACGCTGGTGGGAGAATATGAAAGGAGGCTGGAGGGAGCACATGTAGACACCTGTCTTGTGCTGACCTTGAGCCTGGCCTACAGACCCTCAGGAAACTGCTGTGGATTTAAAAACTCCGCCTCCAAAGTGAGCCCATCTCTTCATCAACACTTGGCAGGTTTTCCTCATTCATGCATGAATGCATTTATGCATCCAAGCATTCATAAACGAATGCATCCATCCCCATATTTACTCACCACCTACATACCCTTCCTCCCCTCCCTGTATCATCCCACTTCTCCATCAATCACTATATCCATCTGCCTACCAGTCTATCCACCCAGGCCTGTATCCATCCATCCACCCATCAATCCATCATCTGTCCATTTTTTCACCTCTCATCCAACCACACATTCACCCATCAGTTTCCACCATTTACTGGTTCTGTGACCTTAAGCAAATCCTCCCTCTTTTCTAAGCTTATAGCTTATCTTAGAGAGTCATAACCTCTACATCACAAGAGTGCTCTGAGCATGGTGAGTGGGGACATTTCCTTCCTCCCTACTTAGCCTATTGGCACACAATGAGATTGTGATTTTGCCAGAATGATATGCCTTCCTGATGTAGGATTCAGAAGTTTGAGGCCCCTTGGGGTCCAGTGCTCCCCTATGCTCCCATGCCTGCTCCAGGGGCCTAAGAAACACCACCTGTGGGTTGTCTTTGAAGTAGTCATGGATGGTTTCCATCACCAGGTTGGGGGACCTCTGAGCCATCTTCTTTATCTTCTTGGTGATGGACTTGAGTTGGAGAGAGTCTGAGGTGCCTATGTCCTGGAGCATCTTGAAGCAGATGGCTAAGGATGACAAGAAGGGCGTGAGGATGGTGGGCCTTTGGGAGGTCATATTGTAGCCGAGGATTGGGTGGGGAAGGAGGGACAAAGCATATAGCGAAAGCAAGAGCTAGACACATTGGGAAGTCGTCTGTTATTCTGATAGCTGGTCCCTCATGGAGTTTAAAATGGGACAAAACAAGAATGCATGCTTAATCTGCATATTCTTTTTTTTCTTTTTGGATTTTCGAGACAGTGTTTCTCTGTGTAGCCTTGACTGTCCTGGACTCATTTTGTAGACCAGGCTGGCCTAGAACTCCCAGTGATCCGCCTGCCTCTGCCTCCCGTGTGCCGGAATTAAAGGTGTGCGCCACCGCTGCCTGGCTTTCATCTGCATATTCTTGTTCTCTACTCATTCATATTCCCCTCCACTTACTAGCTCTTCATTCCCTGTGTCCCCATTTCATATTTGTTTAACCACTGATTTACTTGGGCACTCTCAAATCCACTGACTGACCAAGCCCATTCATACACCTAGCAAGCTACTATCTATTAAAACATATTTTGATCCATTTTGCAATGTATGTATCCATCCATATAGTTATGAATTCACTCAAAAAAACCATCTCTTTATCCTTACATACTCCGATTTGGATTTTTTCCCCCACTGTCATCTAGTCATCTGACACTCCTTGGCACCAGAATAAAGGGGAGAGCATTCCAGAATGAGGAGTCCAGGTCTAGGCTGAAGGGCTGGCCCATGAAATGGTGGAGAGGAAGAGAAAAGGGTATAGATTATTGATTTTGTTGGTGCCTCAGGAGCCAAGAACAAGCCAGGGGGCTCACAGACAGCCGCGCATGTCCGCAGCCTTTGTAAACCGCAGAGTCTTGGAGAGGGTCCTTCTCTATGCCTCACCCTCAGGACTGCTTCTGGTGGAGGCACTTGATGGGACCTGTCATCCTGGCTGCATCACTCCGAGCCAGCCTCACCTGAATTGTAGGCCTCTTCCGTAAACATCTGGTGGTTTTTTGGCACCAGAGATGTCTGGCTGCTCTCGGATGTGCACAGCAGGACGGTAGCAGGGTGGGACTGTCTGTCTCGGGAGGCATAGTCTTGAGGTTCCTGGGTGCACCCTGACTCCTTCGTAGAAACAGGGTGGGAGTGGGAGACGATTCTGAAATGGAGAAAGTTCTGTGTGTAAATGTCATGTGCACCTGTGTGTGTGTGTTCAAGTGCAGGGGGCACAACTTGCTCCAGCCTAGGATCTGAAATGTCCTTCCACGTGTCTGCCCTTCTGTGTCCTTGAGGCTCCAGGACATTGTTGAATAAGCCAAAGCTTCTTAAACTGGCTCTGACCCCACACAGGGTCATGTAACTGCATGTTGGAGCCTCAAAAGTTTTAATAACAGTAAAATGTTTTTGAACATGCAACAACAAAAACAAACTCAAAAATCAAACACACTATAAACTGGAGGTGTTTCTGAAAATATTTGCCTGTGCTGCACTGTGTGACTTCACTACAGCCTAGGCCCTGAACATACCTGTCACCCACACATAGTATCACAGAAAACAAAGACATCGAAGACTTCCTTGCCAGCATTACTCAGCATGGGAATATCAAATTAGCGCAACTTTGGATTGTATTGTGTTTGACAAACAAGCACATCCACCTCATTAGTAACTAATTTGCTTTCATCTTTAATAAATGGTAAGATCCTACATACCAAATAATTGATTAAGATAAATTGTTTTATGGCTTATGATCAGCTAGTGTTCGGCTTGCATGCCTGTTGTATATGCCCATCTAGGAGGGATGTTTGCTTTATGTGCTTATTGTATAAATCTGTATCCCCAGGGTCTCATAAGAGTTTCTTAGGCAAAAGATTCTTTTTTTAAATTTTATTTTATTAATTTATTTATATTACATCTAAATGGTTATCCCTTCCCTTGTATCCTCCCATTCATCCCTCCCTCCCTTCCATTTTCTCCTTACTCCCCTCCCCTATGACTGTGACTGAGGGGGCCTTCCTCCCCCTGTATATGCTCATAGGGTATCAAGTCTCTTCTTGGTAGCCTGCTATCCTTCCTCTGAGTACCACCAGGTCTCCCCATTCAGGGGACATGGTCAAATACGAGGCACCAGAGTACGTGTGAAAATCAGACCCCACTCTCCACTCAACTGTGGAGAATGTCCTGTCCATTGGCTAGATCTGGGTAGGGGTTTGAAGTTTACAGCCTGTATTGTCCTTGGCTGGTGCCATAGTTTGAGCGGGACCCCTAGGCCCAAATCTGCCTATCATAATGTTGTTCTTGTAGGTTTTGGTTTCTAGGATCCTCTGGATCCTTCAACTTAGGCAAAAGATTCTTATAAGCAGAGAAGTTGCAGCTCTGGAGTAGGCAGCCTGGCTGAGCTAGGAGACCAGAAGGGCTCAGAGTGTCTCATCTCAGCCCTATGTCTCATGTTAACTTGGATAGCAAGGCTTTTCATAGGTGATATCCTGTCTACACAGATGTCCCTTGAGGGGTCTATATGTGGGCAGATTGGTAGGAGCAGTACTGGTAAGGGCTTTATGGTTTGCAAAAGGATGGAACATATTTTCCCTAGACTGGCAGCTGCCATGAAGGGTCAGAAGAAAAAGCACTCTTGCTCTGGGTGTTTCACAAGTCTAGTTCTTCCACGACTCCATCTTGGCTTCTGTCCCTGGCTTCAAGACCCCCATCTGCTTGTTCATGTGTAATTCTCAGTTCCACACACTTCCCATGGGGGAAGGCCTGTTCTAGGATGCTCCTTGGGTCCCTAGGTGAGGAGGATAAACATGCCTCCGGACTGAACTAAACAAGATCACGAGGCATATTATAAAGCAGCCATCATGGTTATACTAGAAGGTAGCGGTCTGTAATGCTTTATTTATTCACTATTTGTTGTTTCACATGTGACACTTGTCATGCTATGTTTCTGTTTCCTGCCACCTGTGCATCCATGATGGAACAACCAGGACCATACTTCTTTCTTGCCTGATGACATCAGAAATTGCCACAAGATATACAAGATCATAGTCATCAGTAGACACCATCCGTGCAGGACAGTGATTCCCTAAGAAATGGGAAACCTACAGGGTGAGCTTCAGGCTGTGACAGCTGGTTGCTGAGACACAATCCAGTCAATTCCCAGTGGGGACCAGGAAAGTCTGTGGCCTTGGTGAGCTGCCGAGCTGGAGGTGACAGTGTGGGGAGACCTCAGTGGTCAGGGTTTGAGAAGAGGCCCAGGAGGAACTCTGAAGGTCTAGAGAGTCCCTTCCAATCTCATCTTTATCTGCACATAGTCCATGAAGGATGCTCTTGCTCTCCCTGTCCGAGCTCTAAAAAACAAGGCTCAAAGAGATGTTTTAACAGCCTGTGTTCCAGACAGAGACGAAGGATGTTTATGTGCTTGGCAACAGCAACAAACCCAGAGCAAGGTCTAGTTCATGGTGTCTGGCAGTCACTCAAACTTCCCAGGCATGCAACATAGCAAGAAAATAATCCTCAAAGAGGAAATTAAGGCCAGGTGGTGGTGGTGTACACCTTTAATCCCAGCACTTGGGAGGCAGAAGCAGGCTGATCGCTGTGAATTTGAGGCCAGCCTGGTCTACAAAGCAAACCTAGGATAGTCAAGGCTACACAGAGAAACAAAAAAAAATCAATCCCCCTGAAAAAAGAGAAAATTAATGGACCACAATCAATACAGAGGGCCAAATATGAGGTACATCCAGCATTAGGGAGGCTGAGGTGGGGTTGGGGGAGGGAATCTCAGCAAGTTTGGTCTACCTTGTAAGTTCTGGGCTAGCCAGGGCCAAATTGTGAAATCCTGTCACAAACAAGCAGATGCAATGCCAACACAGGAAACACAAAATCAGTAGACAAGGGCGTCTTGTGCTCAACATGACAGAGTGAGACATGGGGATGCTGAGGAGAGACAGGGAAGAAATAAAAAGGGAGAAAGTCATGTTTCAGGTTGAGACTCCAGTGGATGAGTTAAACAGGAGACTAGGCACCCTGGAAGGTGAAACTGGCAAACAGAAAAGGTCCAGAAATGGAAACACAAACAGACTGGACAAGATGGAATGGAGTTTTCAAGCTGTGGAACAATTTACAAGTGTTTTGTACATGTTCCAGGTTGGATAAAAACTACAGGTCCACACATTAGGACACTCGATGAGCCTCAAGGAAAGAAACACAAGGAACATACCAAATGACATCAAGGAAATGCCACCTAAAACTGAAGACAAGAAAAAGTAAAGCAAAAACAAAACAAAACAGCCCACAAAGGGCAAAAAAAGATGCACAAGAGGAAACAAGGACAGCAAAACAGAAAACCAGAAAGTGTAGGTCGGGGATCCCAGCTTTGCAGAAGGCTCTGCTCCAAAAATATCTCTGAAACTTTCAGGCGAGACACAGCTTTTCATACCTGCAACCCTCCCGCCCCAGACCACAGATAGGGTTAAAAGAGCCCTCCAAGGCAGGAGACTGGCTGATAGATGTACTGAAACGACAGAACAAACAACACCAGAGAGGCTGAATATGTAGCGAAGTAGAAAAGGTCTTGGCTAGTTTTAAAAATTTAATGTGAAATTGTGGGTTAATAACAAATGTAGAATTAAAATATTTAACACCAGGGTAAGATCAGGGGAAAGTTGCAAAGATGAGCTGACAGTTCTGGCACCGTAAAGTGGTGTGACACAACTCAAAGGGAGGAGGTACTAAGGCTGCATTGTGTACTATAAATATCTAAGCAGTGACTAACAAGGATATGCACACAAAATCAAAACTGCAAAAGGACAGTAAAGGATATAGGTCAGGAAGACCAAGTCATATCAACAGTCACACCAAATGTAAGTAAATCAAACACTGCAGTCTAGCAGTGGAGACTGACAAAGGGAAGTTCGAAAGCAAGACTCAAGTCTGTTTCCTATATGAACTGTGTCCAGAGTGGCAAGGCTCAGCTGTAATCTGTACTCACAAGACTCAGGTAGGGCGATTATGAGTTCAAGGTTAGTCTGGCCTACATAGTGAGATCCTATTTAAAAAATAAACAAAACAGGTGCTGGAGAGACATCTCAGACATTTAAGAGCATTTGTGGTTCTTGAAGAAGAGCCAGGTTGGACTCCTAGCACTGACATGGCGGCCTACAACTGTCTATAACTCCAGCTTCAGGGGTCCTTGACACCCTCTTTTGAACTCTATGGGTACCAGGCATGTATGCAGTGCACAGACAAAACACTCATATACATAAATTAAATATGTAGGGACTGGGATTCTACCTGTAAAAATATAACAGAACATTAAACGCATGGAAAGAAAACAGTGAGAAATGGAGGGTTGGTGAGGGGCTGAGCAGTGAGGACATTTCCGTCAGGCCGCATGATCTGAGATCAGTCCCTGAGACCCACATGATGAAAGGAGAGAATTGATCATGAAAAGCAAAGTGGAAACAAGTGAAATAAAGAAATAGTAGCAAATCAAGGTGGGGGAGGGTCTCAAATGAGATAGGATAGAGGAAAGAATATTATCAAAATATGCTATATGAAAAAATCAAAATAAAAAGCAAACTCCTTCTTCCTACACAAATAGAGAAAACCAAAGGATCCTGATACTGCTTCTCTGAAAATTCAAATTAATTGCCAAATTCCTTATGAGATTATTGGAGCAAAAAAAGCAAAGAGGAGAAGCTACAAAGAATGAATTTACAATAGAGTGTTACATAACTATAGATCCTACAGGCGCTTGTAGGATGATAAGGAAATACCACATAACTTGAATAACTTTACTCAAGCTATCATGACAACTTAAATAGATTGAACAAATCCCTTAAGGACATAAAATGCTAACACTCATTCAAGAGGCAAATAACAAAGAAAGTGCATGTGTGATAAAACTTATTTTATATTGAAACTTCCTACAGTGAACACTTCAGGCTTACTAGCTTCTTACTTTTTACGGAGCTTTTTGGGGGGAGAAATAACACTGACATCCATCTAGAAAACAGAAGAACACAGTCCAACTCATTCTGCGAGTTACTCAAGTATCCTTCATCTCCTCTTTCTGATAGGGTCTCAGTGTGTAGCCCTGGCTGGCCTGGGGCTTGGAACTCACAAGATCCACCTGCCTCTGCTTCTTGAGTGTTGGGATTAAAGGTGCACGCCACCACACCTGGGCCATCAATGAGCTTCAGAAAAAGGAAAGGATAGCCTCGCATGCTTCATCTAGACACAAGCTTTCCTTAAAAAAAAAAAAAAAAAATAGAGAACTCCTCATCTGCCATTGCCAAGCGGGGCTTCTCTTGAGAATGCAAGGAAATCAATGCAACTTTCCGTATCAACAGACCAAAGAAGAAAATCACAAGAGAGGACACATTTGAAAAGGACAACCACTAAATTACAATAGAAATGGCAATTAGAGGGGCCCCCTCAAATGGACAGAGAGAACATAACCGGCCCCCCTCCCCGCCCCCAGCTCATATCACATTTAACCATGAGAGACAGACTCTTCCCCTCCCAATTAAGATGAGGCAAGGCCATCTGCTCTGGTCACTCCAGTACACACTGCACTGTGGGAATGACGCTGCCCACAGTGGGCAGAGCCAGTTACTAGTCAAGACAATTTCTCAACAAAGACAGTCCTTCTGAGGCTGGAACTACAGGCAGGTTGCCATGACTACCCAGTATATCTATGGGTTTCTGAAGATTCAAATTCTAGTTCTCACGCTTCCTGGGTAAGTGCTCCAACCATTGAGCAACCTCCCTAGACCAGGGCAACTTATTTTTTTGACAAGTATGCAGAAGCAATTCCAACAGGAAAAGCAGGCTGGATTTGACAGTGTACCACACTGAAACATTCACTCGGACACACGTTCATAATGCAACCCCTATCCATATTTCAAACACATGCAAAAACAAAAAATCAAAACCAAACCAAAACCAAACCTCAAAACAGCATTGAGTTAAAAGAAAGGCTAAACTCTTGAAAATTCTAGAAGAAAACAAAATAAAATCTTCATGACCTTGAGTGACAAAGAATTCTTAGATGTGACACCAAAAGCAATTACCCACAAAAGAAATATGTGTGTGTGTGTGTGTGTGTGTGTGTGTGTGTGTGTGTGTGTGTGTGTGTGTGTGTATTGCACACACATATATTTTATTTAACAGAAATAAAACTTATGAACAGTATCCAGAAGGAAAGACAAGTGGCAGGCCCGGAAGCAATCCTTGCAGATCATACAGGTAAAAGAGAGATGAATCCCAGATACACTAAGAACTCTGAACCAAAGCTGAATACAGACAACTGAACAAAACACAGGCAAAAGAGTTGATGGGACAGCCACCTGTGGAGAGAAACAGATGGCAGAGCAACAGATGACTGGGGCCCTGCTGTTCCTCTTGAAGGACAGAAACAAATCCAAAGCCATAGCAGGAGAGCACTACGCATCCCTAAAATAATAAAATCAGGAAAACGGAAGACATTGAAAGCTCTGGGAGTGTGGAAGCAGGAAGTCCCTGCAGTGCTGGGGTAGGGATGTCACTCCTTCACACTTGAGGAAAAAAAGTTGGGTGAAGTTGAACTCAGAGTGAGCCCATGACTTAGGCAGCCAGCCCTGTGCGTTCACGCAGTGACTTATAGGCATATGTGAATTCAGTGTTTAATAGTTTAATCCAATGTTTAATGGTGCCTGACTTACACCAGCTAAAAATGCAAAGTATGTGAATGTGCTTTCTAAACATGTCATTGCACACCCCTAGAAATCCGACATTAGACATCAGAAAACACAGTATGATATATGAAGGAAGCCAGACCCCAAGGCCACACTCCATGTTATTCTTTTTTTTCCCTGACATTATGGAAAAGGTAACATGTGCCTATTTGCTTGTCACTGGTTAGTGACCCCTGGGCTCAATGTGGTTAAGGGCTCACTCACTACCAGGCTATGAAGGGAAGTGTTTGGAGGCTGAACTGTTGGTCTAGGACACACTCAAACCAGTGAATTCTGTCATATCTAAGTCAGACGCTACAGGAAATAGAAACACAGAAACAAAAAACCCAGGATAGCAGAAAGGAGATCACCCTGTCGGATCTCATTTCCCCCTGCTTCCTGCTCACTCCGCCCCAGTGCATTGAGCTCGGGCTGTTTCTAAACCACCAGGCAAGCCGCAACCTCAGGACATTTGCACTCTCCTTCTATCTGGAGATTACCCCACCCCATCACTGCTCTCCCAGTCCCTCACTTCTTTTTTTTTTTTTTTTTTTTTATTTAAATTACTTAGTGTGTGTGTGTGGGTGTGTGCGTGTGTGTGCGTGTGTGTGTGTACATGTGCCTGCAGAGGCCTGGAAAGGGTGTCAGTTACAGAAGCGGTGAGGCCCCTTGACGTAGGTGCTTGAGCACCAGACTCGGGCCCTTGCATACCCTCTTCCGTGCTGAGCCCTCTCTCTGGCTCCCAGTTATTTCAAGTCTTACTTAGCTGTCATCTTGATGAACTTGTCAGAATCATCAGCCTGACCCTCCTTCTAACACCTTGTCTTTCCAGTTTCTTCCACCGTGTCTCAGCCCGTAAGATGGTGTAACTGACAAGTGTTTTCATCTCCAAGGCAACCCCAGACCCTCCAAATCTTCATCTAGAGCTCCGTAATAGCCTTTAGAGTAGTATCTCAGGAGGCACCCTTGGGCTTGTATGCCTCCCACTTTTCCCTCCGGACCTGGCAGAATGCTCTTGGATGGGTCTGTCTCCCTGGTCCTGAGGACAAGCTGAAGGAGAAACTATGATAAAGTTGGGGCAGAGAGTGGGCAGGCACCTGGCCGGAGGGGGGGGGGCCCTGGCTGTGGAGCCCTTGCATCAGGGCTTAGATGGAAGCTTCACTGCACTATGTGTCCTCGGAGGTTGGACCATCCAAATGATTGACATTAAGGTGGGTCCTGAGGATGGGGCCCAAGCACAGGGTTAGTGGGAGGAAGTTCTAGGAAGCCATCTCTTTCTCCCATGCGAGCACTCAGCTGGAGGGTGGCTGTCAGTGAGCCAGGAGCTGGCACTCATCAGGAGCTGTCACACTTTGAACTTCTGCCCTGAAACTGTGGGAGACAAGTGTGGTAGGAGATGCCCAGTCTTTGGTGAGCTGCCATTATACAAGAATGGATGGAGTCCTCACTGAGGTGGCATCTGGGAGCTGTCCCCTCCCTGCGCACAGATCAAAGTTGGTCAGCAACTAGGACTCTCAACTTCCCCTCATGGGGATTGCGTTGCAGTGAAGTGGGATGCCCAGGGAAGTGGCCAAAGAAGGGAGCTGTGGACACTGTTGATTGGACAAAGTTATGAGGGACAATATGGCAGAGGAAGAAGTCCACTCAAACGCAGGCTGCGGCCTGTGGGCAAAGCTACCCTATGGGTACCTCATTGTGTGCACCTGTGTGAGTATGTAGTTGTGTGTGTATACATGTGTATGTATGTATATGTGTGGGTATATACATGTGCACACACATATGTGTATATATACATGTGTACCTGTGTGCATAGCCATATATATATACTTGTGTGTCTATGTGTACGTGTTTATGTAAATGTATGTGTGTGTGTATATATACATGAGTGTACATATATATTTGTGTGTATATATGTATGGGTATGTGTGCGTGTGTGTGTGTGTGTGTGTGTGTGTGTGTGTACAGTGAATAGCAGTGTCTCTTTCCTCTCCCTACGGTCAAGTCTGTAAGAACACAAGCTGTTATGCCCTTCCCCCACTTCTCCATAAAGACGCTGACACCAAAGCAGGCAGCAGCCTGTCCCTGTCTGTCCAGCTGTCTGTGTTGTGACCCTTGCCCATCTTCATCTCTGATCCTCATGAGCAGTTTATGTCCTCTCCTCTCTTTGTAAGGATAGAGCTTGTGGTCCAGATCTACCCCTCCTCCCATCACACTGAAGACAGCAGCATCAGGGGACCCACTCTGTTGCCTCTTCCTGGCCTGCTCTTGGAGGTGAGACCCCTTAGATGCTGTGTTGGCACAGACAGCCCAGGATGCACCCTCTGGGGTTGCTGCTCTGGAATGTGAAAAAGCCTGTGGTCTGGGTGCCCTCTGCCTCTCTCATGTCACCTAGGGCTGAACTGACCTGGGGTTGTGGGACGTGGGTGAAGAGATCCCATCAGTTGAGCTGCAGCTGTTTGACCTGTCAAAATGCTGCCCATCCATGTTGAGGTTCAGAGCAGGAGACCCACAGGTCCTAGTTGCCAGCTCTATCCTCACTGAAAGGCTAGCTCTGTCCTGGGCATTGTCTCTTCTCTGGTGCCCTGACTGGCCCTGACCTCACCCTGAGGTCACAATGGCTCCAGTGTCCACAGCACCCTTCTAGGGACAGTGTTGTAGGGCCAGCCCTGTCTGAGGATGGTAGGTTGTGGATGTGTGCTGGGGTCTACACATGCACTGAGGATATAGATCCCTAATGAGGTCTTGTGCCCGTCTCTCGGTTCCTCAGACCTCCGATCTTCCCTGTGACTTGTGGGTTTAGGACCATGCAGTATATAGGGCCTAGGCTGGGGCTGTGACTGCTTTGAGGGCTCCAACTGAACACATGAGATACTATGCTCTCCTGTCTGAATGCTACTGCACAGATACCCCTCCCCCCAATCCTCTCATGGACACAGCTCCTAATGTAAGGCCAACCTGAGGTTCCAGGCACAGGGTGGGGAAAACCGCCCCACATCAAACTCAGCCTTCCCACTATGGCTCACTGTTAGCATTTGATCTCTCTGTGCCTCAGTATCCCCACCGTGAAATGGGAGCAAATCTGCCAAGCTCCTAGGCTGCTCTGAGGCTCAGTGAGAGGACAAAGTACTTCAGTACAGCACCTGGGCAGGCTAGAGGCGTCCTGGTTCTGGTGACAAAAGGCCATCATCCCACTCCAACAATAGTTTGCAAGAGATGGCAACAATGCCAGACCTGGCTGATGGTGCTGGGTGTCATAGTGCTCAGCCTCAGGGGTCCCTGGGGCTCATCCTCACCCACAAAATATGGCATGCAAAGCAGGAAGCCAGGCCTCAAGGGAGGCCGTGCAGCTGCCCTGTAAATTGGGGATGTCAGGCCGAGGACCTAGGAAGTACTGTGGGTCAGTGTGTATAGACAGCATGAGGGTTGAGGTGGAACTGTCAAGACAGATCTGGTGGCTGGGGCACCTGATGAAGGTGGAGAGAAAAAGCCAGGTGTGACCCATCAGGCATCTGGGTCACCACAGAGCTGAATCCAAGCCCGACATCATATGAGACCGTATGGGCAATGTCTGCAAAGGCCAGTGGTCTGGGTGAAGTCCCTAGGGACTAAGGACTGGCCACTTTTGCTTCAGTCTGGTACAGGAGGCTCTGACTCTGACCTGAAGATCCCATGAGTGCTCTAGCTTAGTTTCCCTGCCTAGAAGGAAAGTCTGGAAGGGATGAATGAGACCCAAGGGCTCTTGCCATGCAAGGACACCCTGAGAAGCTACTGTCTGCAACCAGAAAGAGACTCTTAGCTGATTTGGAGTAGCGTGATACCTTGATCTTGTCACTTCAGACTTTCTGATGCATACGAGCCCCAGACCATGTGTTCTGTCTCAGTGGCAGAGTTGTGACCCTAGGTCTATTTAAGTAGACTCACACCTCCTTACCTACCCATTCACAAGGGAGCTCACAGGTCAGCTGGTTTTGTGGCTTCTGCGTGTGGCGGCTCCTAGGGCCCTGATAATCATTTGTCTGGGGTCCTTGACCAAGGGTGTGCGGGAGCCAGCTCAACAGGCTTTGTGAGTCCTGAGTTTTCAGGAAATTTGTGTCTCAGTTGCTAAATAAAGCCACAGGAAGCTTAAACAGATTATCTCAAGTCCCCACGCCTATCCCTTCCTGGGTTTGTGGCTGTGCTACTGTTCTCTATGCTAAGCTCGTTACTGTACACTATACCTGTGCGGGTGGGAAGCTGTAATGGTGACTTTGCATGAGTCAGAAGCATCTACTATGTACATGATAACCTGAACTCAGCCGTGCTCCTGGTTATGCCATGTGTGTTTTAGTCGGCCTGTGAGTACCACCAACTTTTGCCAGACAGAGGTTTCCTGTCTAGTCAGATATGCCTACTGTCTCGGTCTGGGATGAAATTCAGAGGGGGCCATAAATTGGCTAAGGTTGCACAGCTGTCACTGGCAGAAGCAGGATGCAAAATCAGGCCACCAAACCAATCTGGTGTGGGGATGAGTCCTCATGGCCACTTGGTACCCTCTTTCCAGGGTTAGTCTTACCTCCTGTCGCATCTACCTGGCTCCCCATGCAGCCAGTAGGTGGCGCTGTGGTCACAGAGAGGACTGTGATCAGAGGGCTGTGGTGAGGGGGAGTTTGAGGAAGGGATGTGAGCCTTCCAGTCCTGGTGCCCCTTTGCAAGCAGCTTTCCTATAGCACCTTCCTCCATCCCAGGACCAGCAGTTGGATGGTACAGGGAGTCCAGCATCTTACCTCCTCAGGGTAGACTTGGGGTGGTTTTGTCTTGGGCTGCACTATGAAATCCTTGCATACCAGCTCCCCTAGCAGAGGAACCTGACCCATGTCATGGTAGCCCCTGGCTGCTCTCAGGCCCATCTTCTGCCTTTCTCAGGCCTCAGTGTTCCTGCCATGCAGGTTTTCACCTCCTGCAACTCAGGCACCCTGGAATTTGCTCCCTTCCTAAGGAAACACCATGCACTTTCCTATGTCTTCATGGCCTCTTGGAAGTCAGTCTTGGTTTCTCTGAGTTCTAGGGCTACAGATCCTTGACCTGTGCTGATCCCAGTGGTAGCAGGATGGAGGAGCTGCATTGCTAATGGAGGGGCCAGGCATGTGTCTGTGTGTCTGCACCCTTCTTCTCAGCAGCGCAGTGTGGTCCCTTTGACCAACTCACACCCTCCAGAGTCAACAACCTCAGTTTGGGTACTTCAAGACCTTTAGAAGAAAATACAGGGGTGGGGCAGGTGGTTTGACATTGGTCTCCCTGGATGTGAAACCAAAAGCACAGGTGAAAAAGGTGGGGGAGATGGCATGTGTGAGCAAAACACTTCGATAAAGTACAGGAAACAGCAAAAGAAAAAGGCAGTGCCCCCCCCCCCCCGCCTCTGTCCCGAACCCTCCCCACAAGGCACACCCCTGTAAGGTGTTGTGGCCAAACAGTAAAAGAAAATTGCTCAACTCATAAACAGACAGAGAAAATTCCAGCGGAAGGGTAGGGCAGAAGCAGGGGTGACATATTCTCTAGCATGGACCGACACCCAGACCAGCAAGCACATGAACAGGTGCCTCCATCACCAGAAACCTAGGCAGTGCCATCAGAGCCACCTGAGCTGTCAGTCCTCACCTATCAGGACAGACTGACAAGAAGCAAGATGAAGGGATTGGGTTGGGGGTGGGGGGTGGGTGGGGCGGAGGGGAATGCTCCGGCCTTGTGGGTGAAATGTGACATGGCGCAGCCAGGAAAGAAAACAGTATGGAGGTTTCTCAGAAAATTAAAAATAGCATTGCCATATGATCTAGTAATCGCCCTTCTGGGCACACATCCAAAAACATCAAGATTAGGATCTCAGGAGGTATCACTCCTTGCTCGCAGCAGCTGCCACAAGGCTAAGGTGTGGGAGAGGCCTGCGTCCGTCTAGAATGAATGGATGGGGGGGGGGCACATGATTAGGCACTCAGGGGAGTACCATCCAGCTTTACCTAAGGAGGAAAGCTGATATCTTGGATGTGTGGCCGCCCCTGAAGGCACTGTGTTAAGTGAAAAGAGCTACCACAGCATGCAATATGGCTGCTCTCATCCCTACAACGTATCCAAAGTCAGTTGACTCCCAGCAATGGGGGGTGGGTGGCTGCCAGGGCTGAGGAAGGATGAGGGACTACCAGCCCAAGGCTTTGGAAGGTGAACAGGGTAGTACACTGATGTGGCACGAAAGGTGTAAGCTTATGTGTGTGGGGCTCGTGTGCATGGGGCACAGAATCTGTTAGGGTGGAGTGCCATGGGCAGTCAGGGACCAGTATTCCCTAAGAGTCAGGGAAGTCATGGGAGCAACTTGCATTCTACCTCTTGCTGCGGCTGTTTGGGGACTGGGGTGGGGGTGGGGGCTTCATCCCTCTCACTATGGCTGAATGGAGGAGAGAGAGTGGTCTTAGTATGGACTGCCCAGAGCTGGATACACTCTTTACCATGATGCATGTGGCCACAGAAGTCAAGAGAGGGACTAATTCAGACTGGTGACTTCTCTTGAAGTCTTTGTGGGCTTGGAGATACAGAGCAGACTAGATGGGCTTCTCAGAAGGGGGCAGAAGGTGGTACCTGAAGGACCAGTGTGTGCTTTCCCTGTAGAGGATGGCAAGGCACTGCAGGAGATGTGACAATGAAGATGTGGGTGGTAGTGGTGGTGGTGGGAGATGAAGGGTAGGCTGCTCTTCCACGGAGCTGGCCTCATTCTCCCACTGCAGTGCTGTTGTATCAGTCAGTGTGGCCATGTAACAAACGGCCCCTGACAATGAGCTTGCTCACATGATGGCTGGAGATTGGATCGTTTCTCCTTCAGGCTCAAGACCCAGCTACTTCTTCTGGGTCTTACTTCTTCTGAAATAGCCTTGGTTTCTGAGCCTTCTTCTAGCCTGCAGGCATGTATGTAGGGGGAGTGAAACCTCTCAGCATCTTTCAGGGATTATGGCTAGTTCCCAGACCATGAATGCTAGGGTGGCAGCACAGGGAGGCTATACCACAGTGTTCAGTGCTCCTGACCTCAGGGAGCCCTGCCACCCACAGCGGTGCCTGCTGGAGAGTCTTACCTTTTCAGTCCCACGTCCTTGATCCTTCTACTGGTGCTGTGTCTACTGCTGTGAGGTGGCAGTGGTGGTGGGGCACAAGTCCAGGACGGCGTCTTGAAGCAGGAGACTTAGTCTGGCTCAAGTCTGGCTCTATTAGAGTTGCTGAGGATGGGGGAGCTGATGTTTGGGCTCCTGTGCTCTGGCAACACTCCTGCGGTGCCCATGGCAGGTTGGTGTGGCTGAGGGGAGTCAAGTTCTCGGCAGCCCTGTGGGCACAGACTGCGATGTGAATACTACAGTAATCTGACCCAAGGCAGGAATGTAGGAACCTTCTGGCTCTCATGAACTCTGCTCCTTGGCCCCAGCCCCCTCCCAGATGGGGCCCCTTTAAATGCAGCGTTCTGTCTTCCAGAAGGCTCCTCCCAGTCTCCTGGGCAGCCAAGTAAACAGAAGTGGGACCCTAGCTTCTGGCATGGCTTCCCCTTGTTCTGGGGACCTTAGCCCTACTGGTCTGCCCCCACCCCCTGTCACCACTCCAGGTGAGACAAGTGGGAGTGATGAATGATGAGCAGAGGCGGGGGGGGGGCGCATCTGAGAATGGGGGACAAGGAGCAGCAGTCCGGATATCTTCCATAAAGTGGGGATGGGCCCAGCCAGCTGAAGGCATCAGTCCTTTTCTCTGAGTTCCTTCCTGCTCCCCCTCTCTGCTTTGCCCTAAGATCCCTGGTGGGGGAAGGGCAGACAGGGCCTTCTTTATTTTGGCCACACTTCCTTGAAGCCCTCCAGGGTCCCAGGCCCTGAGCCCTTTATCCCAGTAGGGACATCACCCTCTCTGTTCACTGATTTCTCCCATCATCCCTCTGGCTTCTTGCCTTCCCCTGGCTCAGGCCTCTGGATTCATCTGCTCCAAGCAGCCCATTCCTACAGCTTGGTCAAGGCCCGGTCAGCATGCACACTATAGCTCCCCTATATCCATCTTCGGATTCTTCTCTGTTCTGCTCCCCCCGCCCTCCCCCCCCACCCTCTGCCCCCAGGAAGCTCCCTTTGTTTTTAGTCATCTCCCTGCACTGCCAGCTTTGTCTCACCTCCCACCCAGCCAGCCTTCTCTTTCTCCCGTCCTTGCTTGGCAAGCCCCGCCCCTTCCCAGTGCTACCCTACCCCAGTCTGTGTCCATTCAGCTGGAAGAATCAAGTCTTCACCCTCTTTTTCTAACAGCTGCCTGCAGGGTGCCTCCACCAAGTCAGGCCCCTGACTACTCACTTGGTTGCCGGGTCTCTTTCTCCTAGCAACAGCCAGATGCCTTCTTTCTGTGTGCCTCTCCTCAGCAGGGCTGCTGGCCACGGACTTCTTTCCCCATCACACGGAAGCCATCATAGGAGGACTTAGGTACTTGCCCCGACACAACTGAGAGCTCACCTCCACTTCCAGCCAAGGCCAGCTGCCCACCCGTCTCTCTCTTAACTCAGCCACACCCAAGCCACCCTATGCCATGACCACAGAGGCAGTGGCTCTCTGTTCTCTCTCTCTCAACCTCACATCCCTTCTAGCGACTGTCTGTCCTGTTTCTCTGCTGCTCATTTGTAACAAAACTCTGCCAGAAGGTTACTTATCCTTGCTGCCTCCAGACCTCCCTCTCCCATTTGCTCTTGAACCTGCTCTAATCAGGCTTAATTTCTGTGCTTCCCTGAAGCAAGTCAGGTCAAGGTCACTGATGACCTCCATGATGCTAAATCTGAGGTCAGCTCTCAGGCCTCATTTGATGTGACCCACTCGCAGGCAGCACGTGACCCAGCCCCTCTCTGGCTTCCAGACTCCCACACCGCTGCTGCTCCTTGGTCCTCCTCTCACTGACCTGGCTAGGACAGATGGCCCCAGGCTTGGCTCTGGATCTCCTCTCCCCTCCCCTCCCCTCCCCTCCCTTCCCTTCCTTTTCCCCATGTTTTTCTCTCCCTCCCTCCCCACCTCCCTCCGCCCCCTGGTGATTTCATCCACTCTTTTGGCCCTAAAACCGTTTCTCCACATCTGTCTTTTCCACAGGCCCATCTCAAGGCTTCGACCCAACCTGTCCCAAATCAGACTTTCTATTTCCCAGGCTCAGAGGCTTCTCTTTCAGCGTTCCTGTCCTCAGGCCAATGGTGCCTGTGGTTTACATCTTCTGTAGGGCTCTCACTCCACATCTCCACTCCGACAAGCTTCAGGACATCTTCAGAATCAGGGCTCTTCTCCCTGCTGTCCTGGTCCCAGCTGCCTTCACCTAGAGCAGAGACTGCTGCCTCACTGGATCCCTGCTATGGCTGTCGTCGTCATCCCTACCTCTATAAGCTATACTTACCCGGAACAATAGCAGTCTGATAAAACCACCCTGTCCATGCCTAGGGTCTCCTCTCTCAGGACCCACCTGCAGCTCTCCTCTCTTCTCCAAAGCTTTTCTCTACCAACATCTCAGAGGAATTCCCATGGCCCCTTCTGTGGCTGCACCTCACCTTGGTACTGAACACCAAGATAGGGACTTCAGAAGGCTTCCAGAGAGATAGGGTAGGCTGCAGAGATGGAGGCAGGGATATCACTGGTCCTCAGAGCTGTAGACTGAGGGTGCGGCCTTGCAGGTCCTGCCTGCACATCTCAAGCCATCTGTGGGCCTGCTCTCCTCATTGGGCAAAGTGGGTCACCTCCATTTCATATCTCCTCCTGACGTAACACCCTTCCTGCTGCCCAAGATTCTGACTCAAGAAGGCATATGCTTATCTACGAAGATGGAAGAGTGGGCTTTGTTGTCAGGCTCACGGCTGCAGACAGTGCCTCGCTCAGAGCCCGACTGCATACAGCAGGTGCTCAGTAAGTGCACTAAGTAAGAATTATAACCAAGAGGCTCCTGGGCATGGGTGTGGCACTGTGGGGGGTTTATTGCAGCCCTCCCTCGTGACTTCCCTGTTCTTAGTCCTTTGCCTGTAGCAAAAATGGAATGTTGACCCTCCCCATTGTGTTGTGGAAACCCACGCACTTTCCAGTGTGAGCCCTCCAACTCCTGGGATTGGTTCCTATCCTGGGGACACAGCGTCTGCTGTTACTCCAGATTCCTGTACTCCTTATCTCCGGCTGAGTGCTCTCTACTTTTTACCCTTACTTCCTCCTCACCGAATGAAGCTGAAGACCCATAATAGTCAGGGTGGTTTGTAGTGAGTGACTCAGATACCTCCTGTCCTAATTGCTATTTGCCACCACCTGCTGGCTGAATCTTACCATCCTGGGCTTCCTGGTTAAACTAGCCTCCACCCCATCTTGAACTTTCTGCCCAGAGTCTTGACTTTTTCATACTCTCAGAATCTTTCAGGCCTCCACAGTCTGTTGGTGTTGTCCCTCAGCAAAGTGGACAACTTCCCCTTTGGAGATAGAGGGGTCTGGGATGGAAGCAGGCTCCATCTGGGTTTGAGAGGTCAAGTCAGCTCAGCCACTTAGGCTCTGTCTTTGGTATTGAGAGGGGGCTCAGGTCTCACTCCCGAGTGGCCCTCACTTGGTTCTTCTGTCAGAGTGGCCTCTCCTTCCAAGTCTCCCCCAGCCTCCTCGTGCGGGAGGGGGAGGGGATATGCGTGTCCCCCCCCCCCCACCTCTGACTGTCGCACCCGCTGCAGGTCCCTCCGCGCCCCCTGCGCCGCGCTTCCCCGACATCTATGGCGGCGATGCGCAGCTCTGGGAGGCGCATTTTCGTGGCATCCGGCGCGCCTACCGCGTTTTGGGTAAAGAGGACGACTTCGCTATCCGCGTGCTCACTGAAGACTTCACGCTGCCCTTCCCGTTCGCCTGGCCGCCGGGCCCCGACTCGGCTACCGGGCCCCTCTTCTACGACCCGCGGGATCGCGCGGGCTTCGATTTCCTGCTGCGCGGCCCTGGCGCGCCGCCCCCCGCGCTGCTGAGACCCTTGCATGCCACGGCGCAGGCGGCCGAGCGCAAGCGGCGCCTGGAGCGCATGGCGCTGAGCTACGCCGGCGCGGGCCGGCCACCGGGCTTGGTGCTGTTGGCGCCCGCGGCCGCCGCCTTTCCTCCTGATGCTAGCTGTCCTGCATGGCGCGCCCTCTCCCGCGACAGCGAATAAAGCCTCTGTCTCTCCGGTGCCTGCGTTGCGTCTGGGCTTAGCCCTGCACCGTGCGCCAGGGAAGCCGGGGAGGGGGCGCGGGACACGATGCCTGTACGAACTCAGCAGTCTATAGAGTCTGAGAGCCAGATGGAAAAGGTAATCTAGGCAGGCTGGGAGAAGGAGAAGATCCAGGGAACTTGAGAGGTCAGGTCTCCACCCTGTTGCCGGCTCTCTTGTGCAGCAGCACCAGATTGGGAAGTTAGCCTCACCTGGCAGGTAGGAAGACAAGGATAGCCTGGCCTCCAAGGAGTAAGCTGGATGCTGGTTGTCCTGGTGCCTCACTCCAAGTGCCACAGAGTCTCTGATTTCAATGACAGCCGCTAGGGATGCACAGGGGTAGAGTGTAAAGTGTGCAAAGTATGTGGGAGGCAGTTTCAGGAAGGAGTTCTGACAGTCTCCAGCCTGCCTTTCTCCCTGTCCCCTCCCAGAAGGGTGCTGTTCACTTCTCCCTTGAAAAATCTGAGAGGATTTCTTGGATTGTGACACACGTGACCTGAGCTTCCAGCATGTCCCTTTCTAGTTTGCAAATTTCAGACAGGGGTCTGTGTCACTTAGTAGGTGGGCTGCAAGGGAGGATTGGCTAGCGCTGGTGGCTTCTCTACTTGGTGGGATAGCAAGCAGTAAGGATGAGCGGCCTTTAGTGAAAGGATTCCTTTCTGCTTGGGGGCTTTGAGTCCCTGGTGGGCTGGAGACCCCATTCCCACCCAAGAGCATCTGGACTCAGAGATTTTTGCTTCTGCTTTAGTTTGTTTCTTCTTATCGAGGAGTTATTTATAATTTCCCAGTTCTGAGAAGAAAACATTTCCCAAGTCCTGGCAGAACAACTTAGACGGAATGTTCACTTTTAGGGAATCTGGGGGAGAAGCAGGGACAAGAGATGGAGGAGGAAGAGGAAGAGGAGGAGGAGGGGGAGGAGAAGGAGGAGGAGGAGAAGGAAGAGGAGGAGGACGCAGCACAGCACTAAAGACAGCTTGGTGCTATGGAGGAAGGGATCTCTTCCTTCCTCCTGCTCCACTACACTGGGCCAAACTCCAGCCTCTGCTCTAGGCGCCTTCTCACCTTGGGCATCTCTTCGACTCTACAGAGATGTCCAACTGCATCACTGTAACACTATCCAGCATTTGATTCCTAATAAGGCAGCATCTATCTCGACTGTGTGCTAGTGTACGGTAGGCTCCTTAAAAGCAGCCCTAGATATGGATGGAGGTCCTCCTCCAAACACAGGCAAGGGTACCAAGGAAACTAACCAGGCAAGGGAAGGAGATGGATGGAAAGCAGATCACATTGGAGGCAACTGGAGGGCGGTCCTCTAGGGCCCCTACAAATAAAACAAACAAAACTACAAAGAAACAAAACCCTGAAAAATCCATGCTCCCGGGGAGAGGAAGCCCAAACATGTAATCACTGCCTTTATGTCATCACGAGGAGTCCTCTAGGCCAGTAAGTCCCCCAGGTCAGCTTGTCCTGCGGGGATGGAGCACACACCACCTCCTCTCACAGAAGTGAAGGAGTCATTCTGTGACTTTGGTATAATAATGACAATTTGGGGGCTGTGCCTTTTATGTTTTTAACCTCACTTTCTAGAAATTTATTTTCAAAGTAGCTTTTAGAAGCATGTGGCTGAGAGCTCAGAGACAGAGCGTTGGTCCAATCTGAGAATGCAGGGCACCAAGACCCCTGCCTCCCAAATGAGTTATCAAACAGGAAATTAAACATCACAAGGAGATGCAGGAGTGACATGCGAAATAATGGTTCAGACTCTATTTTAAGCAGGATGTGACTCTTGGAAGGGGGTGGCATTTTAGCGAAGAATGAAAGAGTGAGGAGGAGCCTGCCTTGTAGGTAGGGAAAGGGTGCTGAAGGCAGAGTGGACAGTGTAGACAAAGGCTAGGCAATCCCAGGGGGTCAAGGGCCCCAGCAGGAGTTCTGCCAGGCTAAAGAGACCAAGCTCAGGCTAGCTTTGACCACAGAACAAGTTGGGGGATCAGGCAATTGGAATGCCCAGTAACACAAGCTTCAGGGAAGTTTTGCTTCCCGGGCTGAAGGTTGTCATGGAAGCCCTGCCTCACAGCTTGCCCTGACTGTGCCCTTAGGTTGGTCTCTCCACCAGGCTAGTTCGACTGACATACCATCAACCTTCACCATCTCCCTGGCCACAGCCCATTGGCTTCTGCGAGCTGTTTCAGGAAGATCAGCCCCGTATATAGAAGCTGCAGGAACTCGAATGTGGCCAATGGTAAATGCATTCCCATGTCCCAGAGAGTGCCACACCCCAGCTGACATTGGTCTGCACCACCCGAGTCAATGTGGCAGGAAGGTATGGAAATACTGGGCATGCCTTGGAGCAGGAGCTGAAATGTAGACAAGAAGTTCAAGGGTGTGAGCCCAGAGCCAGTTCCTGTTAAATCTCCCAACTTCCTCTATACTCCCATGGAAGCATTCTGTCCCAAACAGCTACAGACTGAGGTCTGTACCATTTGTGTAAATCCTGGCCAGACTTTGTGGGCTGACTGGTGTTGCCGCCATGAAGGTAGATTCTGCCTCTAGGAGCTCTCAGAGGGCATGGGGGCGTGGAGGTGGGAAGGCCTGAGGCAACTCTTCCTGACCTCAGCTTCCTCCGTTCTCCTCATCACACAGGGGAAGTACTCATAGAGCTGCTTTTGCTCTGGCCACTGTCATAACTCCCTTGTGCGTCATCATCTGAGACTCTTGGCCCCTCTTCTCTATCACTGATGCTGCCTCCAGCTGTCTGCCTTCCAAGTCTCATGCTATCTGGATTATAAATATATGAGGCATGTCCTAGTTTAATTTCTGCTGCTGGGATAAAATACCCCAACCTCCCTCTCATCCCCCCAAAAACCCAAAGCAACTTAGGGGAGAAAGGGTTTATTTAGAGAACAATTCTAGGTTGCAGTCCGTCTTTGTGGGAAGTCAAAGCAGGAACTTAAAACAACTAGTCACATCCAATCCACTGTTAAGGGCATTAAGACTGCTTGCTTGCTTGTGCTCAGCTCCTCCACTCTTTTTTTTTTTTTTTTTTTTTTGAGAGAGAGTTTCTCTGTGTAGCCTTGGCTGTCCTGGACTAACTTTGTAGACCAGGCTGGTATTGAACTCTCAGCGATCCGCCTGCCTCTGCCTCCTGAGTGCTGGGATTAAAGGTGTGAGCCACCACAACAGGGCAGCTCCTCCACTCTTATACAGTCCTCTTATACAGTCATGCCCCCTGCCTAGGGAATGGAGCTGCCTGAAGTGGGATGGGTCTTCCCACATCAAAGAGCTTAACTTAGACAATGTATCCATATGCCAGACAAATCACAGGCCAATACAATGTAGACTACTTGTCAATTGAGACCCCCTTTCTCAGGTGATATTTTAGGTTGTGTCAAGTTGGCAAAGCTAACCATCATAAGGCCTCAAACGAGGCCAGGTATAGGGATGTATGCCTTTAATTCCAGCACTTAGAAGACAGATGTGGCTGAGTTCTGTGAGGACAAGGTTAGCCAGGTTTACATAGTGAGTTCTAGGCCAGCTATGGCTGCATAGTGATAACCGTCTCAAACAAACAAAAACAGTAAACACCTAAAAAAAAAAAAAAAACCCAAAAACCAAAAAAACCAAACCAACCAAACCAAACCAAACCAAACCAAATGAAATAAATCTTAAATTATGTTCAGACATTGGAGGGAAACAATTTCTTCTAGGGTCACCTTGGGTGGTAACACTTCACTCCCATCTTTCAAGGAACTAGGGTGCTGAGCCAAGACCTACGTTGGGATTTATAAGCTGTTCCTTGTATGCTATCATATCTTAAGGGCTAGCCAGTCTTCTGTGCCAAGTGTAGCAGTGTCTCCCAGGGTCCCTCATCCTCTTGGGAGCCTGAGCTGTTTATCTGGTTCAGCCTCAGGATGCACTTACCTAATGGGGTGGGGATCTGACTCCTGGATGAAGCACCCATCTTGCCATGGTGAGATTTCTGTCCTGGTGTAGAACTGCAAACAGCAGGTGCTCAGTTAGTATCCTGAGCAGTCATATGATCTGGGACATCACCTTTCCGAGCCAAGGCAGGGCACCACAGGGCTCTTTCCATTCTGGGAATGGCAGAAAAAGGGAGGAGGGAGGAGTCCAGGGTACTGATACAGAATCAAGAGGCGTGACCTTCCCACCTCACACCTGCTCCAGGTAACTCGATACCTTGCTATATTCAAAGGAGACAGGCTTTGAGTCCCAGGCTGTTAGGAATAGAGGTGGGACCCATCTCCCCAGGTTTCCTCAGGAACAGATTCTGAGGAGTAGTGAGGATGTTTAATTAATTGCAATTACAATCTTCAAAGGAAGCCCTGAGTTGGAAGTTGTTCCTAATTACTGTGTTATGATGTCGGCCGGCTCCCTGAATTGATTGTGTTAGACTTTCCAATGGAGGCGTAATTGAGTTGCTGTGAGGACCTATTTTATGTTCCTCCCCTGTAGATAAAGCCTGTGTTCAGCAAAGGCAGGGGAGTTGGGTTGGCAACGAGAGCGCGGGGTGGAGCGAGACACTAATGCCTGGATAAAGACCTCAACACCAAGGGAGACTGATGGTTGTGAGGATCTATCATGAACAGTCAGTTGGGCTCTATGGGCTCACTTTTGCAGGCTAATAAGTGGCTTGTTTAAATCTACTGACACTTCTGGGTGTGGCTGTTGCTCCTGAGCTATAAGGCAGGTGAGGTTAGTAGGCAACCGTTGACAACCACGGAAATTTGGGTACCATGACCTTCTCACTAGGGGGCCAAGGCATCATGGCCAGAGTGGGCATGTGGAAACCCCTTTCTTTTCTGTCTTGGTGACTGAGGGTGCTTGCACTCAGGTTGCCCATATTCTGGGTCCTGGAGGCTGACTGGGGTTAGAGCCCTGTAGAGAGACCAGGAAATAAACTTCTGAGATGTGAGGTTGTTTCTTAGCAGTATGGCATATGGAGCAAGGACACTCTGTCTACAGGGCTCATCAAAGCAGCTTCTGGGCTGGAACTCCATGTGACAGCCAGGCTGCCCTGACACATGGCTAGGATCATTTGGAAACTTTTTAAAAATGACTTTCTCTGTGCCTCAATTTCCTCACCTGTAAATCTGGGGATGGAAGGACATGAGCAGGCAATATATAGCCACATGGAACAGAATCCCAGGATGCTTTTTCCTAAGCCCAAGTTTTAACCTGTCCTGCTCCTCAGGGAGAAGCCAGGATCCTCCTGGAGGAGGCTCTATCTCAGTGAAGTCAGTCACAGGCTCTAGTGGGTGGAGATCTGAGCAGTCGGGAGGACAGGTCCAGGTCTGCTACAGGAGAGGAAACACAGGAAGGAATGGCAAGGTGATGGCTGCTGGCCAGTGAGATCAAGAGATGGTGAGTGGGAGTAAGATGTGTACTCTCCAAGGAGTTTGATTGAGGCACTCAAGCCTGGAGAATGGGCATGGAACCTGGCAATGACATGAACTGTTCCTAAGGTTGAGGGTGTCCCAAGCCTAAGGGAGCACTGAAATCTTGGGAGCTGAAGATATCAAACTCTGTGTACAGTGCACACAGACACACACACACAGGCACACACACACACAGACACACACACACAGGCACACACACACACACAGACACAGGCACACACAGACATACAGACACACACACAGACATACACAGACACACACATAGACATACAGACACACACAGACATACAGACACACACAGACATACAGACATACACATACACAGACACAGACACACACACAACACAGACACATAGCTACAAACACATAGCCACAAACACATAGCCTCAGCCACATACACAAACAAACATAGCCACACAGCCACAGCAACACACACAAACACAGACACATACATACACACAGACACATACACACACAGAGACACACAGATCTAGACACACATGGAGACAGACGCACAAACAGACCCAGACACACAGACACAGGCACACAGACATATAGCCACAAGCACACAGCCACAGCAACATACACAAACAAACATAGCCACAACAACAACACACAAACACAGACATAGACACAGACACACACATACACACACACACAAACATATCACACAGACACAGCCATACAACACACAGACACAGAGTCAGTGACCTCAGTTTTTGTAGGGGCAATAAGCTAGCAGGCTTGTGAGGTGGGGCAGTGGAGGTGAATGTAAGGTTGGGATCTGCATATCTAGAAACTGGAAGGATTTCTCTATGCTGAGGGCAAGGCCAGACTGGGGGAATAGGCCGGGGAGTGAGGGGAATTGGGTGAGTCACTTTAGTGAGCTGGTGGGGCAGGAGCTGCTCTGGATTGTCACATCAGGTCCGGGAGGGATCTGGGGCCAGCAGGGGTTACCTGAAGGCAAGAATGGTTGCCTCAGGGATGTTGTCCTGATGCCAGGCTCCGTGGAGGATGGGGTCGGGAGGCTAAGGCTGGGGGAGCAGCCCAAGCTCAGCTTTGGAGGCCTTCTAGGGTAAGCTGGGGGGGGGAGGGGAATCTGAGCCCTGTGAGGAAGGACTGCACAGGTGGCTGAGAGCTGAAAGGCCCCAGGATAACTGTCCTCAGATCCCTACTGTTGGCAAGCCCTGGGTTTCTCATCAGGGAAATGGACTGGCAAACAGTGGTCTCTGTGTGGCTCTTCTCTTCAGGGCTGTTCCTTACAGTTTGGCCAATTCAAACCCAAATAGCTGGGCTGTTGCTGGGGTGACGAGTGCTCTCTGCCCCCCTAATTACTGAGTATTAATGAGCCCCAAAATTCAATTAAGAGAAAGAGCAGACAACCCTGTGTCCTTTTTCTCCGAGCTTTGGTAGAGAAGTTAGAACCTCGGGAGGGTGGGGCAGGTGAGATGGATTTCCAGACATTCGGGGGTCAGGTATGCACAGCTGTGAAAGGCCCCAGGAGACAGGGATGCATGGATTGACCTAGAGTGACAGCAGGGTCTGACACGATGCCCAGCCCTAGGCCTCATGGTGTCAACCCTCTGTCCCAGTTGTGGAAACTGAGGCATGCAGCAAAGGCAAAAAGAATGTCTGGCACCAAACTTGGGGTCCCAAAGCCCTGGGCAAATGAGTCTCTAGGTTGTATTCTCTCTGGGAAGTGGAATGAGCATCGTGCCGATGGAAGGACTGCCTGACTTGCTCCAAGGACTGACAGACTCACCAGCCATGCAGGGCTTGGATCTGCCTGTGGGTTGAGTGTGTGTGTCTGTGACAGGAGGAGCCATGGTGACCTCTGACCTCAGCCTGCCATTTCATCATGCCTTCTGCCCAGTCCCAGGCCCAGAGCACTGGTGAGAGCCAGGGAGTCCCCACGCCGCCCCTGCTGGGGCTCAGCACCTGTGCCAAGGCAGTGACTATGCCAGCATCGCCCACCCCTCCTGTAGAGCTTCCTCCAGGCTGCAGTGTGGACTTCTACATTAATCATGGCTAATTGCTAGTGGGAGTCGTTCTTGTCACGAACCATTATTCCTGGGAATAAAGAAAAATAAAAGATGTCTCCTTTCAGGAAGGCAGCTTGGTCTGAGGAGGAACAATGCCAGGCCTGAAGGAGGTCCCCTGGCCCAGCCCACTTCCAGGGGTTTCCAAAGTGCATGTGACAAACTCAGGCTCCTGGCTTTGGCTGAATGCGCAGAGAAACAGAGCATCCATCTTGCTCTCACATTTTCTAAAGTTGTTGTGAGTTTCCTTGAAACCCTGAGGGCTTTTTTTTTTCTTCTTTTCTTTTTTTGGCAGCAACAGCTGGGAATAAGTTGACACTTTCTGCTTATTGCTAGGGACTGGTGCGGGAAAGGGGCCTACGCTTGCCAGTCCATGGTCCCAGATTTGCCTCCTCTAGGCAAGATCTACTCTATCTTTGGGGTCTCTAGAGCTGGTGGCCAGGGTCATGGGATTTCTAAGTGGTCAGTAGGAACAGTGGAGTGGCATAGGGCTGGTTTTACATGGGAGTTTTATCCTGTGGGCTTCGAGGCCTCCTCCTCCTCCTGAGCGATCCAGAGAACAGATGGGGGGGAAGGGTACTCTTCATGTTGTCCTTTTAAAGACCTTTCCTATACTTACTTTTCATTGGAGCATGTCTCAAATCAGGATTTTTTTTTTAAACTGGAATTTTGGCTGCTATTTTCTTACAGAGTATCATGCCTGATGTCATTCAGTACTGACTGAAGCCATACACGTGGAGAACATGAGACATGAGCATAACACACATATGGACCTCAAGCACTCTGCACCCATGTGTGTGCATAATGCTGCTCTATGTGCGGCTGTGTTCGCTTATGCCATGAATCTGAACACATGTGTGCCTGTGTATGCATGCATGTCTATGCATGTGGTTTTGCTGACGTGCATGTGCGTTGCTGCTTATTTGCTTGTGTCATGAGCGTGTATACATATGCACATGTGTGCAAGTACCTTTCGTGTTGTGTGTACATCGCGCCATATCATTAACCTGCATGTGTGCATGTGTGCTTCTATGTGTATACACATGGTTTTGCTTGTGTATGCATAAGTGCACAGGAATCAGTGCATATACACGTGTGTGACACATGCATGTGTGCTCATGTTTCTGGGATCCCATGCATACAAGGAGACTCCTGTGGTGCTAGATCCCCCAAGCTGTCTTTTATTCTGTCACTGTAGCTCTGTAAACTTTATGATGAAGAGAGACTGAGACAGTGTCCAGAGGACTGGCCGGGTCTCTGTATTGAGACCTGGCCCAGAAGGATGTAGCCTGGGATCTCTGGGTTTTGGCCCTGACCTGCATTTCACACAGAGGCACAGAGTTGCCAGGCTGCAGAGCAGTCAGCAGGCAGGACACGGCACTCTAAGACTCTTCTAGTCTCATGAGCTCTTGGGTCCTGTCAGGTCTCTCTTTCCTTCCTGTAGATCCACCTCCAGAGTGACCTTACCCACCTCTTCCACTGCTGAGGTCCAGCACTCAGGTCAGCACTCGGGGCCAGATCCAACTCCTCCTAATACCCTCCAGATTATGACCCCATTTCCAGGAACAGGGCTAGAGTCCCTTTGGCCCTATCTGGAGCCCTTGTGCTTATCATAGAGTTTGAAAAAATACTTCCGCATGTGTCTGCTTGGCCTTCTGACTAGACGTGGGCCTCCACCTTATATCTGCAAGTCTCTGTGATTGGCATTCGGAGGGGACAGAGCCATCTTTATTTCTGGCTGCATAGACTGGTGAGGCTCCCATCTCCTTCCTCTTCACTACCTCATATACTTCTGGAGAGAGCCTGGACCAAGGTCAGTAGGACCCAGGCTCAGACCTGTACATCCTTTCCCAGTCAGTGACTAGGGTAAACACCTCCCCAGCTAGCCTTGTATCCTGACCTGTAAAGCAGGGTGCTGTGAGGATGTGGTGGGCGGGAGGGTGAGGTTGCAGATGAGAACCCAGAACAGCTGGTTGGGGTCAGGAGCAGATAAAGCCAGGAATCTCTGTGTCTCCAAGCGTGCTGGGCCACCTCCACCAGCTTCGGAGTCTCAGTGAAGGACCAGATGGTGTTTTGAGCATTTTAATAAGAGCTATTTGCAGTGTTGCTGCCGTAAAAAAATGCCTGCTTAATGAGCGAGCACACGTTGGTAGCGAGTTAAAGGCGCTCGGATGTTTTAAATATTATGTACGTTGTATTCGTGTTAACAAACCTGATTTTTAATTACACCTTCTCCTGCTGCCTGGCTGGGCTGGGCTGCGGAAAGGGAGAGAGACAACCAGACAACAGTGTGGTTGGCCATTAGAAGTGTAGTCAGCTCCTTTGGGTCTCCTCAGATGTTGCGTTGATGGCACAGGTCTGGAGCTAAGTGCTAGGCTAGGGTGAGGTAGCTCCCTCGTGTTAAGAAGCATTTCCTAGCTACTGCATGAGCGCTGGCTCTGCACATTGAACCCAATCTTGGCCATGTACTGAGCCCTAATCCCTGCTTATAGGCTGAGCCTTGTTCTCTGTAACCTACTGAGCACAGAGCCTGGTCTTAGGCTGAGCCGTGATGTCAGCCATAGAGAGCTGATCCCGGGTACTAACTAAACCTGAGTCTTGCTTGCAAACACAGTCTAGTTGCTGGTCATGGTCTGAGCTCTGACCTCAGGGGAATAGAACATCGGTCACATCAGATATGTACCAAGGCCTCAGTGGCCTCTGCTAGTGCCTCTCATGCAGACACACATGGTGGGTGGGACATTCAGGGAACATTCAGTGAAGACCTTCTGGCTCTGGAATGATAATGTGGGCAGGTGGCTGGGCTGGGATCCCTGGTGGGTGTCACTCAAGCCACTATGTGAGATGTGTTGATGACCCTTCCCCTATTTAATCCACCGCTGTTCACAGCCCCATGGCTTGCTGCCTTACCTAGTGGGTGACCAGAAAGAAGCATGGGACTATCTGTCACCAGGAAAGCATCACTGCAGTGACCTTGTCTGGCCTGGTTCCAGCCAACAATGACTGCAGACACTCGGTCCTGGTGGATGGTCACTGCAGGCACGGTGCTCAGCTGGGTGCTAGCAGAGGGTCTCCACTGTTGGGATCTGTCACTTTTATTTTGTGGCAATAATGAAAACACTGAATTAATGAAAACATTATGCAAATTACATATTTTAGTGTCATATTTATGAAGGTTTTTTTTTTTTTTTTTTTTGCCCAAAGAAAAGCTGCTTTAATTGGCGCAATTGACTCTTTAACAAGTCCTCTTTTCACATTTTTCAAAAAGTGATACTTTTCAGAGGAGAGACTCAGATGGAATCCCAAGGGTTTTCCTGGACTTGCTCCCCCCAGGCACCTGAGTCGGCAGCAGGGCATGGCAGAGCTGACTCTCAGGTGACCTGCCCAGCCGTGTCCCCCATGGTGCTGGCCTTCTGGCAGGCCTCCTGACTTCACACCGTGAAGTTGCTGTGGTTCTCCTTTGCTCAGGAAACGTCATTGGTTTGCAGGATTCAGAGGAGGAAGCTAGTGCTGCCATCTGGGCTTCTGGGTTCTTCCTCCAGCCTCCTCAATGTCCACGTGTCTCCTTCCATTCTCCGGGGAGTCTTGCTCTGATGGGGTGCTTGATAACTGTTGGACGAATGCATGAGTGAATGGCGGTTAACTCGAACATCTCTGTAGCATGCTAATGTGAGATTCTGGCAGCCTGAAGATCCTTGGGTTCATGCAATCACATTGTTGGAGAGGGGGCTCACCACATCTTCCACGATCCTTCCACTTTATAGTGCAGGACTTGAGTGAAGGAGAAAGAAACCCATTTTTGTTTTGATCCCAAGTGTGGGATTGGAATGGTCTTGTGAGAGCAGGTGAGGTTAATCCACTAGAAGACAAACTACCTCGTGTGGGAGCTTGATTGTTGCCAGCTGAAAAGATCCCGTGAACAGACTCTGGGGGGGGGGGATATATAAATGAGCCCAAAAACTGGAGGCGTGGCCTTTGGAGACTTGGGATAGTTTTGGCTGTTCATCGCTCACTTCGAGATGCTCCTAGAGAGAACCACTCGAGGGAAGGCTTCGGGGCTCCGGCTCCTGCTGAAGTTCTGGGTTCTGGTTACTCCAGGTTCCAGCAGAAGAAATCCTGCTGGCAACACCAGGAGAATCATTCCACGGAACTGATATCCTTACGGTTTTGTTATTCTTTAATCTTCTTTTCCTTTTGTTTCAGTTAGTCGGGTTATAAGGGATGTACACTCGGTTAATAAGTTCGTAATAAAATATATTGGCTAAGAAAACTGAACCTACACTTGAGACATCTCCCTCCATCCCACCCTTCCCTCTTTGAGGTTTGTACTCTCCCCTCTGCCAGGAACACCTTTCTCCTGTCTTCACCTGAAGGCTCCTGGTAACTTTTGGGCCTCAGGACAGACACAGTACCAGGGCCATTCCATCTTTATACCTTGGGAACAGCTACCTCTCTTTCTACTTAGTGTCCATGGGAACTGCACCATGCAAGTCTCCTCACACCAAGTTCTGGTTAGCTCTGGCATGTAATGCTCATACTGTACATCCCAGGACCTTGTGAGGCCATTTTTCTCTGCCTTGTGTGCACACAACATGGTTTGAGTGCCAGCCCTGGTGTCATGGCAGCTTCTATGTGCATGCTGTAGGCTCCCCTGCACCTGCCCTTCTCTGTGTCCGTGCTGTGTGCCACCTGCCCAGTAGTGTAAGCTGGAGCAAGGGCAGAAGAAGTTCCTGAGATCAAAGTGGTGGCCTGGGGTAGTGCCTCAGGCAGGTAGCACATCCTTAGCCACTCACACTTACAAACATATACTTTTGAAGATGCATGGGGAGAGAAAAAAATCCATTTTACAAAATCTTGACCTTGAGCCTGCATCTGTGGGGCAATTTTCTATCTCAAGGCAGGGTCCTCTCCTTAGGACCATCCCATATGTGCTCAATGTGTAGACACATTTCAGCCCTGTCTCCAGCTTCCTGAAGCACAAGGATGCTTTGTTGTGTCCCATGAGGGCAAAGGTCTTCAAGAGAGCTCTTGTATGCTTGTTTGAGCGACAAGCATCAGCCGAGGTCTTTTCCTGGGAGGACTAGGGATTGTCCTGCACACTGCTTCTTCATGACTCTGTCCCCTACCATGAGCTCTCCTGGGTCCTAAAATGATGGACCAGAGTCTGGTAACACTGTATCCAAGAGGCCCCATGACCATTGGGGCTCTATTGCCATATTGCTGGCAAAATTTCTCTGGGCCCAGGTATATGTAGAGTGTTGGATATCAGTGCGTGCTGGGTGACAGTCTTCCTGTAGACCTTAAGAAAGAGATCTTTTGTTTTTCAGGAGGGTCTGACTCCTCCAGGGCCATATAATAAGCAACTGCAGCTCAGTCCTCTGCAGAGAAACATGTGGAGTGACACCCATCTGGGGATGGCAACCTGGTCATCATGTGACCTATTTTCTCACTGCAGCATGATGCTGGAGGGGGGACTGCCTGCCTGGATAGGAAGGGCTGTGACTGAGGGTGGCATGGTAGAATCTTGTGCTCTCTGGGTTCTTTTCCCAGCTCTTCCTGTGACCTGCAGAATGAGCTTGTATCCTCGATTCCCTTTTACTGCCTGGGTATTCAAGATGGCTCTGGAGTGGGAATCTGGCTTTGAGGATGCCCCTTCCTCCTGCCAGGATGGGACAGGGCAGGCAGGACAGGGCTCACCCCGTGTGCCTGGAGCTGTCTAGACAAAGCGCACTCAGCCGCCCAAACGTGCACAAAAATAGCAGCTGGGTGCCAGCTCCATCCCTGCTGGGAGCAGATGCTGCCTCAAGGGGGCGGCAGGCAGCCAGCAGTGGGAGGGGCTGGCCTGTTTGCTGGCTTCCTCTAGCTTCAGGCCTGAGCGCTGTGGGCCTGAGTACTGCTGGCCATGTCACTGATTCAGATAGTAGGAGGGAGGATGGGGCCTGAGGCTGGGAGTCACTAACCTGTGCCAGCTGCTGCACCATTGTCCCTAGAGTATTCCAAAGGGCTTGCCTGGCAGGTGTATGGTCCTTTCCTTAGGTAAGGAAACCTGGGGAGTAAGATCAAGAGTTCAACATGTCCCATGGAAGGTAAGACAGGATGGGACTGGGCTGCCTGAAGTACGGTAGGGGTAAGGGCTCTTGATAGCGTGGGGGACAGAAGCATCCATTCATTTATTCATTTATTTCATTGCTTACTTTACTGGGGGCTGAAGTTTCACCTATATTTGGTCTGGCTTATTGGATACTGGGAGGCTATAAGCTAAGTCCATTTCAGGAACTCAATTTGCTCTTGTGTGAAATGGAGGGATTTCAGTCAGTGGGCCTCTCCCAAAGGCTCCTTTTAAGCTTAGCTGGCTCACACACGTGGCTGCCCAGTTCCTCAGCCTGGATGTTTGTCATAGGTGGGGCTGCTTGGAACAGAGACTAATAAATAAGGCCACTCTCTCATGTTTTTCTCCTTCCTTCCCTGCCTACTCCCAACACAGGCAGCCTGACATGGACCTAGAAAGCTCAGATGGCTCTTGACTCCATCAAGCCAACCTATCTGTGACTCAGTTTCCCCATCTGTAAAGTAGGAGGATGATAAGTCTCATATCAGTAAAGGGTTAAATGAAAGGAGGCCATGGAGCTAACACTCTGGGGACAAGAGAGGCTGGCACATGGGAGTCCCAGGGATAGGGTATATTATCATGGTCGGAATCTTCTGGGTACCACGTTGGGCTGAACCCAGGGAGGCTGTGGTAAATCTCCATCTTCTGAACCTCAGGTCTAGTGGTGTGAGGCCAGTGTCCTGGTTAGTCTAGGCATTCAGGGCTGGATGATCAGTGTCTGGGTGACCTGAGCAGGGTTGGAGGCATACTTTAGGCTCTAATCAGTCACCCCTTCCTGCTTCTGAGGTCCCCTCTGGGGACTGGGCTGTCCTTCCTCTCACTCACCCTGTGATACCACATGCTGTGGTATCCACCAGCCTCCTCTAGAACCTGATTGGTTGAGAGAGCTGTAAGAGGGGCTTCCATTCAGTCACCCACTTGGAGGGACAGTGTTCTTGCCTCCTGCCAAGGTGCAGTGCTGAGCTGGGGAGGAGTAAGAAGCAGCTGCTGCCACAACTGAGGCTGCTCTGGCCAGGCTTTACCTTGTCCTTTAGAGTGGGATAGGGACAGTGCCATCACTCCCTCACTGTCTTGCTGTTACAGCCCCATGAGAAGAAATTGGTGGCATCCAGACACCCCTAGACAACCCCAGGCTTCTAAGAGCTCTTCCTTATTCTCAGCCAGGATGCTGGTCTGTATTCCTAGGTCTAAGCTGGCCTCAGAAGCTTGGGTGGCTCCCTCCTAGACAGCTCCTGAGGGCTTTCTTAGGCTCTAGAGGCCATTTGAGAGCAGGAGGTTGGATTCTGGAAGCTTCTGGGGCTTAGGAGGCATTGGAGGTACAAAATGAACAGACACCAACACATACTGACACACCTCTCACACACCTACTCAGACACACATACAAATACCACACAAACATACACTTGGCTGCACATACCTACATGAATCGCTGAAAGCCTAAGTGTGCCTGGCAGTAGGCCCAGGATGTCTTCTTCCTGGCTGCCCACCTTGTGAGAGACAATGATCAAAGGGTCTAACTAGGCCCAGGGACTCACTGACTCAATGGTTCCCTGCACTGTTGGAGATTCATCGCTACAGGGAGGGAGTAGCAAGCTCCAGGGCAGACTGTGCAAGAGCGTCCCTGTGGATGCCTAGATCTTGGCAACCAGTCCTGTTCCAAGGTCAGCTCCCCTACTGCCAGCCAGCCTCTGTTCTTCTGCATTGGGGCGGAGTGGGAAGCCTAGGCTGGGACCCACTTCCTGCTGCATGGCACCTTAGTTTTCTTTGGTCTGTGAATGGCAGATGCCCATTCTAGTGTGGTTTGTTAGGCTGTGTGACACATGTCACAGACAGGAGTCCAATAGCCTCATACTGCCTCTGTCACCACCTTAAAGCTTAGCTTCAAAATTGAGTTCCAGCCTAAGGGTCCAGCTGTTCAGGGTCCAGAATGGGAAACTGATGCACACAGTTTAGTGTGCAGTTCCTCCTCTCTAGGTTTGGGGACCTGCTTGCTTAAGCTTCCCCTAGGAGGTGGGCAGGGCAGAGAAACTCTCTTCCTGACCACCACTGTCCATTAGCTAGTGTCCTTTAACCTTTTGTATGGCTGCAGACTCAAACACAAGCAAGCCTGACCCCTCCCATGCACCCGCACACTCCAGGCTCACCACCCATTCCTGTCACACTGATACGAAGCCACAGTCCAGCAGTGCTGCAGACACATAGCATGTGGCAGTCACTTGATCCCCTCTTCATATGGTCACAAGACAAGGGACACAGTGGAGCAGGTCTGACCCTATACCCTCTAGGGCAGGGCTTCTATGCAGCTATCTGTTCCATGGCTCCTTTTAGTGTTAGGTGCACTAGAAGCAAATGTCCCCACCTTAAGGTTGGTAACCCTTCATATCCTTGCTGCTCCTCTTCCATAATGGTACCACAGGACTGGCTGCACCACAGTCCTCTTAGCAACCTGGGGGAACTGCTGCAGGAGGGCTAGTGTAGGCTGACCAGGTGAGGAGCTGGTCCTGCCTTTATCCTGCTCCTTTTTTTTTTGTCATTAGCCAGCTCTATGCTTGCAAGGGATGCCATCTGGAAGCAAATGTCTCCCAGTATCCTTTAGGAAGTCATCACACTTGGAAGGAATCAGAGTTTGTCCCTGGCCATGGACACTGTTCAGTGCTGGAGGCCAAGCTGCCAAAACCATACATTTCTAATTAAAAATAGAAATTAATCCTCTCCCCAACTACCTGCTATCTGCAGCTGAGCGAGCACAAGCCTTATTCTGCTAATTAATGTTATCACTGTTAGCATTATTTACATAAGCAGATAGGATTCAGGAAGGCATGCAGGAGAAGATGGGAGACTTAATTTTTTTTTTTTTTTAAAGTTAAAAACAATTAATTACCTTGACCATCCCTCCTGCATCCTAATCACAGATGTACAGGGCCCTTTATGCTCCCTCCCCAGCCCACAGTGTCGCCTTCTTTGATGCACTGGACACTTGTTTTAAATGAGGGCCATGGAGCATACAAAGGGGGAGTGGCAGCCAAGGCCTGGAAGGCTCAGTGTACGTGCTCTAGTTTTGCCTGGTGTTGGCGGTTTTTGTTGCCCAGTTAAATAGATTCTAAACACCACATTAAGATCTCAGAAAGCTCCTGGCAGATTAATGAATCATACTAAGTGCTCTTGCATTTAGCAGTGTCGGGTTTCTGAGTCTCTGTGGGAGGTGAGGTGTGGTGCCTTGAGGGGCTGCCTTGAGTGTTCTGTGCCAAGATGTCCCTGGCCTGTGTAAATGCCATCTACTTTTGAGATCTTTTCCTAGCTTTGTGCCTGGGTCCTGTAGTCCCTGTTATGTGATGCCACCTTTTCCTGGGGTGTGGCTGTGATTTCTGTCTTCTTCCCCTGCCGGACCATATGTTCCTCAAGAGCCTCCATGACAGTGTCCCCAGTCTGCTCCCCACAAACTTGAGGATGTTTGACCTTGGCCAAACTTGAGGATGTTTGACCTGACCTCCTTTGCCCCATGGTGAGCACAAGAGCACCCTGGGTCATCTGAATGTTGAACGCAGCTCTGAAGCTTCAGTTTCCAACACCTGGGGTTAAGTTCTCGCACCTCAGAGATAGGAGCGGGGGGTGGGGGGCTGGTTACCTGTGGCCTCTCTTACCCTATTCTCTTCATCTTCTGCCAGAGGAGATGACCCATTCTGCCTGCCAGCCTGAAATGGCCACACCATACCACCTTTGGACCCACAGCTCTGGAGGCTGCCATAAGGATGCCTGGGTAGTAGGCTAGAAGCCATGTGGAGAAGGGACAAGAACAGAGAGTGGGATTCTGAGGCACTACCCCCAACCTGCCGCCCCCATGAAGGGAACAGATGCACCATCTCAAAGAGTTTCCTCCTCCAAAGAGACTCTAGTGTGTTTCCCCCTTCTTGAATGAAGGGAAGAATGAGGCTGAGTAGAGAGTAATTACCAAAATTGAGGCAGAAATCTGCCATGAAAGGGAAAGAAATGAGAATCAGGCAGGAAGTGCCTGTCTCCTGGCCCCAGTCTGTTCTGGAGTTTTCCTGCCCAGCGAAGGGCACTGTCTTTGGCACCCTGTGTCAGGCCTGGATGGCTGGGTCTGAGGAGTGTAGCAACTAGGCCTGCTCAGGTGCACTTATATCCCTCAGCCCCTTGGCCCCAGGGCCTGTGGAAACCCAAGCCTCGGAGCACAGCTCGCTCTGTGGAAATCCCTCGAAGTCTTGTGCTGTGTATGGGCTTCCCTTCTTCAAAGCTACGGGAATTGTGAGTGGGAAGCTCCCACTTTGGGGGCGGAAGGAAGCTAGGCATTGAGCACGAGTTTCCTTCCTCCCAGGTCTTTTCTTTTTAGGTGGCAGCATCGCTGTGGCACTTGTGTTTTTCAGGCTGAGACTTCACATTAACTGTGTTCTTTGGTCCTGCCCTGAACAGAGGCTGCCCCTTGCCTTAGGAGATAGGGTGGCGCCCTCCTCACACCACACCAAACCCAACCTACCTCAGTGCTCTGGAAGCATTTGGCAGAATTCTATCCAAAAGATGAGAGGAAAAGGGTCAAGGTTATGCTATGCAGAATCAACTGCCACAGTTCTTGTCATCTCGACACAAATCTAGACACAGCTTGGTAGAGGGCCTCTCTGTTGGGTAACCTCCTTCTGGATTGGCATGGGAATATGTCTGTGGGACATTTTCTTGATTATTGATTGATGCAATAGGGCCAACCCCACTGTTGGCAGTATCATCCCTGGGCAGGTTAGCTGAACAAACCATGAGTACAAGCTGAAACTTCTTCCACCTCTGCTTCCTTTGCTTCTGCCGCCATCACCAGATTTCTTTCTGCCCTGTTCTTGCCATGGCTTCCCTCCAAGATGGACTGTGATATGTAAGATGAGACAAGTGAACCTCCTCCTCACCAAGTTGCTTTTGGTCATTGTGTTGATCATAGAAACAAAGGAAGCAAACCTGGAACCTTCTCTCCACCCCTAGCCCATGGCCACAGCCCCCTGAAGCTGCCTTTCCATATAGCTCACCATGCTGTGAGTGCCTGGGGAAGACCAGAGACCCAAGCTCTGCCTTCTTCTAGCTCTTGGGCCTCTGCAGGGGTGGGGTGGGGTGTGTCAAGGTGGCCTCAGGGTTTCTGTGTCCACACAGGTTTGCCTGTGCCTTGTGAGGGTGAGGCATGTGTCCTTGGAGTCTTGTCTCCCTACCTGTGGACCAGGCAGAGCGATGGCATTGGTGCTGTCCTTGTGTTGTTGGGTGACATGGCTTCTGTGTTCCAGATTCCAGGGCACCATCAGAGTTGTAGAGCTCAGTATTTATTGATGATGGAGAGGTTTGCACCTCTGGGGCAGATCATCTAACAGGAAGCACCTGATTTCCTCAAGCAACAAGAACTTCTCCCTGTCATGTAGTAGAATCGCAATCCAATGGCCATGGAGCGTCCTTTGACTTGGACTGCCTAATGACTCAGGTCTCTCACCTCACACACCCCTCAATTCCTCCTCTCTTTAAACCCAAACCTCATGTCAACACCCTGAAGAACGGTTGTATTCCCTAAACCCCTTTGTTCCTTTTCCTATTATTTGACGTCTCGCCTCTCACCACCACTCACTTCTTTCATTGACACCATTGGATTGATGGCCTTTGGGGCCAGTCAGAGCTGGGACTTTTGTCCCGATGTTAGGCTGTTACTCAGATATCAGCGGGCCTGAAGGTCACTGAGGACGGACCTCCCCACCCCCACCCAGCCCCCTGTCATAATCTGAAATACCTAAAACCAGGAGCTGCAGAACTTTGATTACAAGGGGTCTGAGTTGAATATCTGGCCTTGTGTGGAGATAGGATATTTTAAATTGTCCAAGAGATCATAAGATTGCCATCCAGCAGAGGCTTTCTGATAAAGACTGATGTCCCCCTCCCTTCAGAGTTAATCCAAATGGGCTTGTCAATCACCAGGGGTGGGAGAATACTCTTCCGGCAGCAGCTGCCTCAGAGCCTAGAGACTTCAAGGAAATAGTACAAAGCTTTTGTAAACATGTAAGCTGGCACAGTGGTCCTGCTGGTACCATCTTTGAGAGTGTTTCTTCTGCAGTAGCCCCCTTGGCCACTGCCCACTTTCACCCTTGAGAATGTTCCACAACACCTTGGGATAAAGTCTGTCTGTCTTCCGTACCTTACTTAGTGTGTCTCATGATGGAGACTGCAAGGACTGAGCCGGGGTGCTCAGGGGAGCCCAGAGCAGAGTCCTCACAGTGCTAAAACTGCTCACAGTTCTGCCATGTAAAGCAGGGCTGTAAACAGTAGTCCTGGATCACACAGCTGCATACCAGCCTTGGTCCTTGCAGCCTCGGTCCCAAATTCTTCCCGCAAGAATGCTGGAAGCTGACAGGACAATCATGGCTTCTGACTGTGCAATTAAGGCAGGGGCTAGCCAGGCCGCACTGGCCTCTGGAGAAAACCTGAGGTTCACGAAACAGAGATTTATGTATTTAGACAGGATCTTACTATGCAGCCCAGGCTGGCCTTGAATTTGAGGCCCTTCCATCACCCATTTCAGCTGCTGCAG